>NC_081348.1:44048701-44161071 GCF_029784015.1 Lycium ferocissimum
CAGTCCTGAATGTGAACTAGGAGTGTGGTTGCTTGTGTCTTCTTTTCTCAATATTGTTAATTCTCTGACAGTTAATTTGGTATCTTGTGTCCTTATGAAAAAAAGAAATACGGCGATCTTTAAATAAAACGATTAACCATATGGGCAATTATTAAAATTTCTGTTTTATTTCTTTGTATTTTTGATGTGGAGAAGAGATTCCAGTTTGCATGGACATTGGCTTGATTATACAGGGTTTAAACTCTTTTGCATTGTGATACATTTGTACCATCAACACCATCTTCTTCTTTTTTTTTGGGTAAATTGTTCCATCGACACCATCTTGATGCTCTATTGATAACAGCAACAACATACCCAGTGTGATCCCACAACTCACAAGTAAGGTTTGGTGAGGTGTACGCAGATCTTACCCCTACCTTTGTGGGTAAGATAGGTTGTTTCAGATAGACCCTCGGCTCAAGAAAAGTGTGATGCTCTATTGATGAATTTTTGATTTATTAAAAAAAAAAAAAAAATGAAAGAAAACACTTGTGGTTAACACTAATCTTCACGGGTTTCAAACCATTTGTGGTGGCTTAATAAAGGCAGGTCCTTGTTACCACTTACAAAAAAAATAAAAATAAAGGCAGGTCCTAGGAAAGAAGAAAGCATGGACGGTGTATTCAGATTTTGCGCAACTCTTTTGTAGGATTTTCTTTTTCTCCTGTTCTGGATTTGTCAGAAGATAGAGATTAAGGCTACACGCAAGGGCTTTTAGTTGTTAGGATTTAATTTCATAGGTCCAACATGTATCTGGTTCATACAATCCTCAAAGAAGAAAAATGGAAGTCTTGGCTATGCAAAGTTAAATATCATGCTTGGCCAAAATATTCTTCGCATGCCTCACGAACATTTTCTTGCTTACTTTGCCAAATACGAAATTTGCCTCGTTTTCCCAGGCTTTCATTTCAAATTTAATTCCATTTTAATATCCAAGTACTCACTTTATAATATTGCGTGTTCGACTCCTTTGATCACACGATACTCTGTTGGAATAGAAAGGTTGTTATACCGGATCTTCCATGAGGAATTGCTCAAAGAATATATGTCAAATGCTTCTTGCGCTGTCGGGCAGAATATGATATTTTCTCAAAGATGAGGAAGAATATACATTTCTTATTTTCTTACATGAAGCATCGGTTGTTTAACTGCTTAACCTTAGCACTATATTTAGTGTTCTTTTCGTCTTTTGTTCCTTCCGGTTTTCAAATATAGTTGAAAATGTTGAAGTGAGACTTGAGGCATGTAAATGCAGGTTGATGGAGCATGGTCTATTGTCACCCGAGAGATCAAAGAAGGCGTTCGAGAAAAAGCAGAGAAAACAAAAGCAAATTCGCATGGGGACTCCGATTAAATCTCCTCCGCCGCGGCCATTCATAAGCAAAGCTGAGAGTTCAAAAAAGCAACAGCAAGTGTCAAAGAATGGCGATATAAAGTCGAAGAAACGATTAAAAAGTGATAGCGATGACGATGACGATGATTTCATTCTGAGCCCAAAGAGAAGAAAATGATAGAAAAATGTGCTCTGCATTTGCAAGAATGGTAGACTGAGGATCCATTGTTGATTTTCTTTATAATTGGAAATGAAAAATCAAATAAAGTTTATAGTTGACCAACTTGTGCAATGGAACTATAGCTGTTATACCAACACAGTTTACTGTATAATGTAACACTATTTGCTTATTTTCAATGATTAGAAGATAAATACAAAAACCCAGAGTCTTTTCTAGTTTCTCGTATTTTTATTTATTCCAAGTTGCGACAACATAAGATAGTGTCCTTTTGGTCAAGTATTGTCCTTACAGTAGATCAGGAAACGGGTGTAATTTTCTGAGATGTAACGCAACAGAATTGTATGATTAATGCATGCATATGGTCTTTCCAGCTTATTTTTTTAATCTTTTTCTTAGACTTTTTTTTTTTAAATCATTCTGATGTGTAAGCTAAGGTTGTTGCATGGTGACTTGACACAGCTTGTATTGTATTGGATGTTCATGGGAAGTTGCGACAAGCTCTTAATAAGTATTTTTGCTTTAGGTATTTTGGTATCTGAAATTCATTGGCCCGGTTGATTCAAACCTATCTGAGTACTACCAAAGAGAGGTAAAGTGTTCGCAACAAAGAGATTCTTCATTTTCAGAGTTTAAACTCACGTGCATTTAATACTTAAGGCAAGGCAAGGACGAAGCTAGGGGCGCAAGAGGGTTCATTAAGTTCTTACAACCGCACGAAGTGCGGGTAAATTCACTAGTATTCCTAATACCGCTATGGTGTATTGGACACTAACTTTTGGAATCATCACTTTAATTACTAACCTAACATTTTCTTTGGGGATCTTTCAAATTTACATGACTTTTATTTTTCTCCAATTAAATCTGATCACTATTTAAATCATATACTAGCTTCCATCTAGGAACCAAATGTGTTTCAGTTAAGACTTTTATTGTAGTCTTTTAAAATCGAGAAATCTTGAGGGCTAATAGCGGTGGCGTACTCCTCGAAACTCCATGACATGAGTAATGATTTTGTTATGTTTATTCTTTACAACTTAAATATCAGAGGCTTCCGTTTGCTATAAAGTTTGAACACTTGGTTTTTGTCTGCCATAGGATTCAAAAGGGCTGGAAGCTATTTGAATATGCTCCAACTCATATGGTGCTTTTACCTTTAGATCAACATATCACGCTAGTTTAAATGTATTAAGGGGAGTATAATCAACATATTATCCTTTAATGGCTTTTATCATGCGTATTTTTGGATTTAACTGATAAGGGGTATATGTGACCCCAAAATTGGATGTCAAGAATAAATATGGCCCTAACATTGAATGACAAATACAAATATATCGAAAAAATATAACGAACAACAAATATAATTTATTTATAAGAGTATAGGAACAAATCTGACCCTTTTCCGATTTATTTTCTATGTAAAAGTAACAAGAACCAACAACCAACCAACAACATTACCCAACATCAGTTTTAAAATTGTTGGTGGTCCCAGCTATGAAATATCCAGAATTACAGTGACTTGATTTCTCTAATCAAGGATATGCAGACAACCTCGAAGCAGGGTGCTGTCAAACTTCTTAAGACATGCTTTTATTGAAATGTTGGTCGGTCAAAATTGGCTAATCTGATTACTTTTTTCCCGGAAAGCTCTTCATATTTTCGAGCAAAGAGGGACGATTGTAATCGCTTATTTTTTGACCGCCAATTGATATGCCTAAACGATTTGCCTTAATTAATTCTCTATGGTTTTCTCTCAAGGTGTGCTCGATATGGTGGAAAACATTTCCCATTAAAACTGAAGAAAATGACTCCCTAATGAAAGTAGGAAAGACAAATTCCACAAGTGGCGTTCCACCACCACCCAACCACCGAATCCCAATCACTCCCTCCCCTCGCCCCAACCCCGTCATCACTCAACTCACCTGCCCCCCCCCCCCACCCAACCCTATTTTTTTTTTTTTTGGGTTTTGTACACCCCCACCCGCCCACTCCCCGCATTGCGACCCAATTTTTTGTATTAAAGTGAAATAAAATATATGAAATAGAGATGGGGGGAGGGGTTGGGTGCAGTGGTGGGGTGGAGTGGGGTGGGTGGTCGTGGGTGAAGATGAAATGCGTTTGAGGGTGAGTGGAGCAGTGGGGTGGGTGCTGGTGTGGGATAGGGGTGGATGAAGACGAAGCGTTCAAGGGTGGGATTTGGTTGGGGTGGCGGGGATGAGTGGTGGAGGGTGGGTGGACTTTTCCAAAAAAAATCTTTTCTGGTAACCAATCTAACATTTGAAAATAAGTAAAAAATTCACGTATTTTCTATTAACCAACCAAATATTAGAAAATAAGTAAGAAATTCACGTATTTTTCACTAACCAACCAAACATGAAAAAATAATTAAGAAACTCACTTATTTTTCAAAAACCCATTTTCTGTGGAAAACATTTTCCTCCATATCGAACACACCCTTATCTCTTACATTTCAATTCGTTTCCTTTAAGGAAAATGCTCAAAAAGATTTTTATCTATTAGTTTGTTTTAATTGTTTGAGTTCTGTGTGGTTTTTTATTGGTAAACTTACATGCATAACTACCCTTTAGTAGGTACCTTTTTAATATTACCAACCATAGCTACTATTTAATGAACATATGTATTTTAACGGGTGTATTTGTTTGTTTTCAAATACATATTGATTCTGTAGCTACATTTATGGGTTTTCGTTGTATTTGATGCCATTTCAACAAAATTTTAAATACATTGTGTACATTCAAACTACATATGAAGTCAAATACATTGAAAAATCCGTGTACTTGAAAACACTGTTCATATATTCAATATGATTTCAACAAAATGTCAAATACATTGTGTACATTCAAACTACATGTGAAGCCAAAAACATATGTTCATATATTCAACCAAATACACTGTTAGCAAAAACACTCAAAAAATACAAAAAACACTCAAATCCGCAGACTTGAGCTAGCTAGATCTGAGCCATTTTTCGACCATATCTGAGATATAAATTGTTCATCTATTCAACCAAATACACTGTTAACAAATACACTCAAAAAATACAAAAAACACTCAAATCCGCAGATCTGAGCCAGCTACATAAAGAAAAGAAGATTAATGATGATGTATAATATGTGGAAGATCAGTGAGTTTGCGAGTGAATAAGTTGAATTTGGATGCGCCGACGCCGGAAATCGACCAGATCTGGAAGCAGATCTGATTCTCTCTGCCATTTCACGCTGCCATCTACGGCGACGTCGAGGTTTGTCTTCAAATGTTCAAAGCGGGTCCAGATGAGAAAAGGGGGGAGAGAGAGAGAGAGGCGGTTGTTTTGGTTGGGATCTGCTAGAGTCGTCGTCGAAGCTCCGGGACGGTGGCGGCGGCGGCAGTTGTAGTGAGGAGGGAGAGAGAAAGTTTTTTTAGGGTTTTGAGAGGATGGAAAATCTGAAATGGATAGTGAGTGGGGATAGAAAAAGATACATGTATTTGGGTATGTATTTTGATATATATAGCTACCAATTTAATTTAGAAAAGTGAATTAGCCACTAATTATAATTAAATAAAAGAGTAGTTATTATTAATAATTAAGTCTTAAAAGAAGCTACATGTTATTTGAATCAGTTAGATAATTTTTAGTTGTTCCACTTCAATTTTCACATGTTCTCTAGTTATTTTTCTTAAAACAACAAACCAAAAGATTTTATTTTTAGCTTAACTAGTTTTACTGATCGTGCGTTGCACGTATGGATAAATTAAAAAATTTAAATTATGTAAAATAGTAATAGAAGTTAAAATAGATGTAACATTCATTTAAATGAAAAAAATGATGTTATTACATTGACATCATTGTTGAATTACGGGTAATAAATAATTCTATTTTCATCCTCTTTATTTTTTATTTTTTTTTAGTACTCAATATGGTGTATAAATTGGAACAGAGGGAGTACAAATGAGCAGAATTGAAACGACCCAACGTGAATACGAAGAAGAAAAATAAAACTAAAGAAATTGAGAAAAATTACACATCTTGGAAGCCAGATAAAACTGCATTATTTCTGGCTCTAGATTCCAAATGTTGACATTTTCATTTTATCAAACAGGTAGAGTGCATTTCATTCTTAATTATACTCGTCCATCTCCGAAACAATTTAGACATGGTTGTACCATTTGTAAAATCCCTTTCCTTTACAATACCCACAAAGCTTTCCTTGTTAAGTAAGGCTTTACGGCGAAGGATAGAAGTGGTGAGTGCAGAGATAGTGATGGCTCCACCAAGAATAACAACGGAGCCTGTTGCTAACGTGCGCACCAGTGCTGGAGATCCTCTTTATTTTAAACATGTAATCTTGAGTTATAATTTCCATCAATGATATTAACTACGCGAGAAAATTATCTTAAGGTTTAAACATTAATTGAGAAATAAAATTCTTCTAAAATCTTATCCTTAAGTGATGTATAGTTATTTTAACTATTCCCTATATTGATTATGTTGTGTTAATTGTTTAGGAAAAAATTAAAGTCATAAATATTCAGACTTTTGACATAATTCAAATAAGGAAGAATTTAATAATTAGAATTTTAGTTGATTTTCAAATATTAGAAGGCGTGACATTTAATCACGTCCACCTAATAGGGAATTCAATTTCTAAATTGTTTGTGCAGTTAAACATAATAATATGGTACCGGTCAACAAGTTATTGCCTTTAATTTTTTGTGGTCATCACGTAACTTAGATTTGTTACGAAGAGTACATACTCTTATAGATCGACTTAACCTGATGGTGTAAAAATGTACACTGTCAGAGTACAAGATTTACACTCTTATAAGTTATATACACAGTCAATATCAATAATTTCTTATACTATCAGGTTACTCGAAGAATATCTACAGGTAAATGATGTTAGGTGTATTTATCCACTTTTCCGCCATCTTTACCCATACTTATACTGTATTTTAGAGCTAAATGCATTAAATACACCTAACATCTATTAACTATGTGATATGGGACTAATTTGTGCTTTATTGTGGAATCTAGGTGGTTTAAGTTGAAAATGCTACAGTGTGAAGATGAAGAGATTTGGAGCAAAATTGAAGAAGAGGAAAAAGAAAAGAAGGTCACGTTGAAGTCTTTTGGGTACAACAAGGACCAATGAAGGGTAATCCGAGCAATTCTGGTTGATTCTAAAGCAGTATGGGTTGGACGAGTAAGCGGAAGGAGGATGCAACACTTGAAGGCAAAATATGACCACTGAAGGGTCTCATGCATTGGCTGTGCGTCGCACACCCAGCGCACAAAATACCCCTTTCTGATTCTCGGACACATTTATGCATTGGGCGTGCGGAGCACGCGCGAATGCACGAACATAGTCATGCGATGGCCATGCGACGCGCGACCAAAGCACAAGAGGCGTCGGTTCTCCTAAGTTGATCGGGATTGGGCCCACTTATCTCATATTTGCCCTAGCTTATAAATAGCCGTTTTTACATTAGAATAGACGACTTTTGACTTTAGAGAGTAGGAGAGCATTGTGGAGGCCGGAGATTATTGGGTTTTATCTTTTCTTCTCCTTATTACTAGTTTATATATTTTTCTTTGAATGATTTGTTGCTTTTCCTCCATGTCTATATGGAGCTAAACTTCTCGTTCTAGGGTTGTGGTAACCCATGTGATGTTTGGTGATTATTCTTATCTTACTATGAGTTGTTGAGTTTGATTGCTTCTTCAATTCTGTTCATAATTGCTTGATTGTTTGACGACCAGTTAGGTTCTATCGACTATCTAATATACATGCTTGGGAAAGATGTTGTTAGATTAGAGAAGGATTAAAGAGGGCGTGATCTAATTATCCCTACAGTTGGGCTTGGATTTGTGGCTAGGATAGGAATATACCTAGGCGCGCGTTCAATTAAATACCATAAACGAATTGCGTTCTTAACAAGTCAATTCCATAGGAATATAGGCGGCGAACGTTTTGAATAGGCGAGTAGTAGTTACGGAGAATACTACGAGAGTTAATAATCCGGTAAATTAGCAATCATCGACAATTCAGATTAAAGGGAAATAGTTCGAAAACTCAACAGGATTGGTGAACCAACCGCAACCCTGGAACATTCGTCTCATTGATAATATAAAAACCCGCTCTTTCTTCGTTGAAGTTCACTATTTATCTCTTTTATCTTCAATTAGTTTATAATCACAATCTTCGAATTTCATCTCTTGTATAGATAATTTGGATAGTTTAATTTAGTTGACGGTTAATCATAACTCCCTGTGGGTTCGACATCTGATTTCTAAAATTACTATATTACTTGTACGACTACGTATACTTGCGTGTGCGTTTGGACGCAACAGTAAACCTCTTTAAAAATGTATAATTTCTAATCTTGAAAATAAGATAAGCTGCTACTACAAAATGTTACGTGATGGTGTAAAAATTTCTTATATTGCCGGTGTATACAAGTTAAACTATTTATTAAATCCTGGATTTAAATTCTATGCACTCACAATGTATAGATTTTTGTTATCATCAGGTTAAGTTAGCCCGTAATCACAAGTAAATTTTCATAGCAAGTATGAATAGTGACTTAGAAGTAGAATAACATATTACAATGTCTATGTAAATTGCATTAACAGTATAAAAAATCTTTGTAACTACCAAAAAAAAGAAAAAAAAAGAAAGAGGAATTAATCATGCAATTCGTCACTAATCTATTGTGAATTAGCCCGTAACTAGCATGATTGTTAAATAAGATTAGTGATAAAATTTTATGATTTAGCGACTGTGGTTTGTCGTTTAATTCCTCCTCCCTTTTTTTTTTTTTTTTTTGGGGGGGGGGGGGGGGGTAGTTCTAGTCATGTATATAGCTTAAATTCTTCAACTCTTTCTTGCTTTAGGAATACAGATTTCTTTTCTTCTTTGATGTTATTAAAATTTTCATTTTCTTGTCCTAATTATTAGAATTTGAATGCTAGCAACTGGTGGCTACAATACGGAGGATCAATCAACTTAGGATATTGGCCATAAGAGATCTTTGTTGGTGGCCTAAAAATTCATGCACAAACAGTTCAATGGGGTGGTGAAGTTTATAGCAAAAATGTAGGAACACATCCTCACAACAAAACACAAATGGGGAGTGGAGCTTTTCCAGTTTACATATTTGCAAATACTGGATTTATGAAGAATATGAGAATTCTTGATAATTCAATGGAGTTGAAATTTCCGCAAAATGTTGACCTCAATACATGGGTGATTATGTTGAAGAACCTGAGTTTCACTTTGGAGGGCCAGGAAGAAATCCAATGTGTCCTTGAAATTTTTGAAATAGGATCGCAAAGATACTAGAATATTATGGGATTTTGTTTAGTTTATCGTCAATCTTGATTTTGCTTTAATGAGAATATGTTTCTTTTCTTGTTTTTTCATTCAATGTTTCGTATTTGTTTTGAATTAGACTAATTTGAATTTATGTCGAAAAGTCGCAATTCAAGGGTAAAGCACTCCAAGAAATATAGAGATGTACCTGACAGGCAATTCCATATTCCAGAACGATAGCAACGTCTTCTATTCCTATTTTCTATTATCGGCAATTTCCCGGATGTACAATATATATACAATGATATGAATATTAAAAAAAAAAAGAGAGAGAGAGAGATGTATATTTGTGTAGTATGTGTATATTATACGGATAGTCTATGTATATTATATGTATCTTATATGTATATTTAAGTATAAATATACAAAACTTATACATTTGCTGGCTGTTTTATAAAATAGATCACTCAAAGGTATTGAGCGGTTTCCATTCCTATTTTGGTGGAGGTGGATAATCTTTTATGATCCTAATGCAAAGCTAAAGACTAGATCTTCTTTTATGAATATGTCAACTGGTTTAAAATATCAAACACATTCAGGAGGAACACCTAGTCTTTTGTTTTGCTAGTGAGAAAGATCGCACTAAATTATCCTGTTATTTCCACTAAAATAGGAATAGAAGGAGTTGCTATCTTTCTCCACGTTTAAACCTTTAGATTTACAATTTGCGTAATATTGAAAAGTCCTCTCTCTTGGATTGTTCAGTTATTTGCAAACCTAATACCACCGCAAATAACTCATATTTTTTTTGTATTACTTGTACACTTAAAAATTTAAGTTAATTTTGGAAAGAAAAAATGCAGTTCTCAATGACAACCAAGAGAAAGAAAAAGCAACATGTCATTTCTATACCCAAAGAAGTTGTTGTTGAGATATTACGAAGAGTACCTTGCCAAGATTTGTCTGAAACTTTAAAGAAAGTATGCATGCACTGGTGTTCGATTATCTATAGTGGGAGCTTTGCCTACTCACAAATTGAACGCGGAATATCAAAATCCTCATCATCATTCTCTCAATTGGAAGCAGTTGTTGTTACTAGGACTGAGGATAGACGTTGTGTCACAATTTCTGCCTTGGAATGGCACAGTATTCCAAACTATCCATTCGACGAACAAGAATATTGGAAGACTAAAGACATGTTTACAAAAAATGATGTATTTATGGACACATTAGAACAGGAAATTTACATGGCAAGGGCGAATTCTGTGAATGGTTTCGTGTGTTTCTGGAGTTGTGATGCTTGTCTCCATGTAAGCAATCCTATCACTAAAGAGTATTTCACTACTCCACCATATACAACAGATATAGGTTCGCATTATTATACACGCCGCCCTGCTTTACTTGGCTTTGGATTTTGCCATCTTTCGTATGAATACAAGGTAGTTGTTCTTGAAAATGCAGGATTATTAGATGGTGAGATTAAACCATTAGTTTTAACTGTTGGAACTGACCGTTCATGGAGGTCTTTGAAAGCAATTCCTGATAGTAAATTTATTGCGCAATTTAAGATTTTTGGTGGGGTACATGTGAAGGGAGTATTATATTGGTACATGGAAACTTGTACACTTACCGAATGGCGAGATAATCATGCAAATGATAGACTTAAAACCCTCATCTGTTTTGATGTAACTAAAGAAGACCTTGTTATGATTGTGGTTCCAATTGAAAACCTAGAAGAAAAATATGTTAGTATTAGTATTGCAGAAAAAGGAGGAAAGCTTTGTTTGATAAATATAAATTATGGTCCCATGTGCTCCCTGTTGATCGAGTTATATATTGCGCGGAATGATGTTGATGACGATTTGAGTAGTTTAAATTCGTGGAAGAAAGAGCTGACTGTTACTGTTCCTAATATGGCTTATGGTATAAATATCAGGCACTTATTCGTCTTAATTGTTACTGATGAGATCATGGTGATTAGACTTAATCATGGTGAAACCTATGGTTTTTTTGATGTAGCTACTGGAATGTTGTTGGGTGTATATAGTTTGGTTCGCTGTGCAACTCTAGTCCCTTTTGTGCCAAGTTTGGTTTCTCTTTTCCATCGTCCACCACTTTTGCCTTTGTTGAACTCTTCTTTTAGGTGCTAGACTAGATTGCAATTGTTTTTTTTTACCTTTTAATTTAGTCAGGAACCAACAAATTTTGTAATATTTTTAAGTTGTTTCAAACGTCAATTTTGTCATTTGCAGTTTTTTCCCGATTTTCTGCTAGTCTTTAATTTTTACACTTCAAATGGGCTGATCTTTAATATTTGCCCTTTAAAATAGAACTTATTCCTAGCGGGGTATAAGTTAAGAAAATCTACATGGCTTAGCTAAGTATTAGTACTAATTATATTTAGTAATTTAGTAATTATAGTTTGAATTAATTACCTCCCATAGCTAAAATTTGTATCTTAATAACAATTATTAACTACTAAGGTAAAATACAGTAAAGAGAAAATAAACCCATCTCTCACCTCCATTTTTTCTCTCCTCCATCCCTTCTATCTCTCTGCCGTCACTCACCCTCTCGCCTCTCTCTCTCGGCCGTCTCTCACCCCTCTCTCTCTGTTAGCCGCGATTTCGAAGGAGATTTCTCTAGCTCCGTCATTTCTTCTCCAGGCGGCGATCCATGGCAAATCATGAACAAGCGTGTATTTTATTAGTGTATCTCGTCGATTCGGCGGAGGAAGAAAGCAACGCCAAAATAGAGTGTTTATTTATGTTGCCGCCACTGCCTACATTTTCTTGCACTTATATTGTTTGAATACCAGTCCCCAAAAGTATAGCTGCTTAAAAAAAAAAAAAAAAAAAAAAAAAATATAATTAGCAAAAGTATAGCTCAAGTGTAGTCATTGTGTAAGTTGGCCAAAAATTAAAGACCAGTCCATTTGAAGGCTAAACCATGCAATTATTATATGGCTAGAAGTTTAGAGAGTAAATTAGACAAAGTGGAGCAAGAAAAGCTAATTTGCTATTTTACATTGTCTGAGCAACATTTTAAACTGAAAGGAATTCCTGTTATTTGACTATTTAGAAAATAAGTAATAAATTCACATATTTTTCACTATCCAACCGACATTTGAAATAAGTCAGTATTTATGTATTTTTCACCAACCAATTGAACATGAGAAAATGAGTAAGAAATTTACTTATTTGGGAGTTTAATCATTTTCAATGTTTAATTAGTTAGATAGTTGCGCAAATAACAAAATGGCCATTGGGCTATGCATTATTTAAGAACAAGAAACGTCCAGTCCAAATTGCAAAAGTAGCCACAAGGTCAGCGGTTAGAAGGAAAAGAAGTACATCGTGCGGAGTTTAATTTTATCACCTAGGAGAAATCAAATATTAAATCGTAGCCGTCGATTAGATCTGATTGAACGGTCGATATTATTCGTTGTACTTGCTATATAAAACTTTGGTCCGAGGCCCCTTTATCAAAATATTTCATACCCATATGTTCTCTCTACTCTTCGGCCGCCGGCTATGGTGGCCTGAAATCGCACCACCGCCGTGCTACCACCGTCTCCTTTCAGTTCAATTTCTTAAATCATCTCTCCTAGATCATGGATGAACTCCGTCGACCGGATTGCCTCTTTCCGGCGAGGCCTTGCCTGAGGTACGGACCTTAGATTTGTGCTTTGCTTGTTTAATTTAGAATAGTTGTATTAATCTGCCTTTGCTGAAACATTTAATTGATAATTAAGAGCTCTAACAGTATAGATGACCACTTTACTTGTCTAGTTTGGTAAATCAAGAGATAATTTACCATTTCATGCCTATTTTATTAAATTATTGGGGGAGGAATTGTTAGTGGTTGCTTAATTTTCAATTGATTTAGATGATTTATAATAGGGAAAAGGGCCTGATTTGCCCCTCTACTATTGGAAATAGTTCACATTTACCCCGTTATACTTTCGGCCCATTTTTGCTCCTACCGTTACCTAAGTAGCAATATTTGCCCCCCGTTTGGATGGAAGTCCACCATGGCAATTAAACTTCCACGTGGCCTGACGTTTGGATGAGGTGGCATGCCACCTCATCACCCTCTCCCCTCTCCATTTCTTTCTTCTACAAACAAACAAAGCCACCTCCAACCACCATTGAAGCCATACCCCACCACCATCTCCTCCAACAATTATATCTTCTTTTTCACTAACCCATCTCACCGGAATCACCATAACCGCCACTACTATCACTTTACCCGGATACTGTCCATTTATCTCCAACCCAAAAACCTCACAACCATTAAAATTCTTAAAACCCATTTGACAAATCTGAAGATACTTTTAGATAAAAAGTTTAAATCTTTCAATAACATAAAAGAATGTCTTTTAACTCTTGTAAGCATTAACATCATTGCTAATCTTTCTGCTAAATCTTTACGATAATGTGAAAGATTAAGAAAAAGGGTTTCATCATTGTGTGAAAATACAACATTTGGGTATTGAATGCCTGAAAGTTTTGAAAATAAGAGGGTTATTTCGAATGAATTTGAGGGCGGCGGTGGGAAGGTCGGAGGTGGCTTTGGTTGGAGGTAGAAGAAAGAAATGGAGAGGGTGGTGAGGTGGCATGTCACGTGGCATGCCACCTCATCCAAATGTCAGGCCACGTGGAAGCTTAATTGCCACAGTGGACTGCCATCCAAACGGGGGGCAAATATTGCTACTTAGGTAACGGTAGGGGCAAATTTGTGCCGAAAGTATAACGGGGGGTAAATGTGGACTATTTCCAATAGTAGAGGGGTAAATCAGGCCCTTTCCCTTTATAATAATTAGGGGTGGTATAGTAAAATTGTAATTTATTTACCCCTCTTTAAGGGGTATGCCAAGCTGGACAAGTAAAAATGGATGGAGGGAGTACTACTATTAGACTTCATTTTGAGGGTAAAACTGAATTTTCCTTGCTGTAGAGTGCTGTAATATGCCAAGCTGGACAAGTAAAAATGGATAGAGAGAGTACTAATTTTAGACTTCATTTTGAGGGTAAAACGGAATTTGTCCTTGCTGTAGAGTGCTGTAATATGCCAAGCTGGACAAGTAAAAATGGATGGAGGGAGTACTAATTCTAGACTTCATTTTGAGGGTAAAACTGAATTTTTCTGTATTTGGCCTTGCTGTAACCCTAATATTCCCTATAAATAGGCAGCATTTCTCAGTCAAAAAAAAGCTGCTGAATAGAGTTTTTTTTTGCCGTTTGAGGTATTTCTCCATTACTTTGCTACTTCTGTTTATTTTAATTTCTTAAATTGTTGGTGTATGAAACAAGCTGACAACCTTTTTGAAATTATGAAGAATTTTTATTCCCATAAGTTAAAGTTGATTTTAGTTACAAAACTGCACCTTCAAATCTCAGTTTCCTATAAATAAATAACATTTTTCACTCAAAAAAGCTGCTGAATACAAACTACTTTATTGCGTATTTCTCCATTACTTTGCTACTGCTGTGTTTTTATTTTTTTCCCAAATTATTGGTGTATAACACAGCTTTACACCTTTCTACTGATAATGCCTTCTAGGTGTTTGTTTAAATGCCTCTATAATTTTTAGTTATTCTATTGCATTTGTCTTGTGCAATTTTCGGTGAATATTGATTTAATTGATGTTAAATCTATAGTAAATACACACACAGTGGATATTCAGGTAGCTGCTGTGATTTCATCTTCATATTCTTTCATTTTCGTGATTTTCTATGCTAAACTATCTATTTGCTTAAGGTATTTACTTAAACGCCTCTATACCTTTTAATTATTCTATTGCATTTGCATGTCTATGTGATTTTTTGATGGATATTAATCTAATTGATGTTGACTCTATAGTAAATACACACACAATCACACACACACAGTGGATTTTCTCTGCTCGTTAGGTGTTTATTTAATTCAGGTAGGTCACTGGGATTTCATCTTCATTTTTGTGATTTCTGTGCCAAACTATCCATTTTGTACATAGTTGCAACTTCGTTTTTTTTTTCCCGAATTTCGTCTCTGTTAATTTTCTGTGTACATGTTAGTTTATTTAGGGTTTAGGATTATTCTAGTGCGATATTATATGATTTTTCCTTTGAAGATTGATATAACTGATGATGCCTTCTAGCTATTTGTTTAAGGTATCCGCCTAAACACCTCTATAATTTTTAGTTATTCTTTTGCATTTGAATGTTTACGTGATTTCTCGATGAAGATTGATCTAATTAATGTTTGAATCTGTAGTAAATGTGGATCTAGTCCTTTTTGACGGCTTTAACTGAGCTACTGCTTCAGATTTGACACGCAATAACACTGGATTATGTCTGCTCATAGGTGTTTATTTAGGGCTATTCAGGAAGCTCATTGCGATTTCATCCTCACGTTCTTCATTTTCATGATTTTGCGATTGAACGATCTGTTTGTAACTAGTTGCGACTTAGTTTTATGATTTTTTTTTCTTTTCTGAATTTCATGTCTATTTCTTTGTTCTTTGTCCATATGTATCTACATCACTTTAAGTTTTATTTTGATTTTTCCATGAATATTGATCTAATTGATGATGCCTTCTAGCTGTTTGTTTAGGGCTCCTCAGGTAGCTCATTCCAATTACATCGTTTTGCTCATATGTATGTACATCACTTTAAGTTTTATTTTGATTTTTCCATGAATATTGATCTAATTGATGATGCCTTCTAGCTGTTTGTTTAGGGCTCCTCAGGTACCTCATGATTTGTTTTTAAAACTACCTATATTATTCCTAGTTGCTATACAAGCTTTAAGAGATGATGAAAGATGATTTTGTATTGGATATGAAGCTGTCTTTAAGCACAAGAAATGAGTAACTAAATTCCTGAGAGTGCTACTTATATGAAGGATATTTATTCAAATGAGATGAATGATAAATACTATCAACTAATCTGGTAGATAAACATAAGACCTAATCTAGTAGATAAACATAAGCAGTAGGGAGTGACATCTCTATCAATTGCGACTTAGCTTCTCTGTCATGCAAATTTCATCTTCATGTTCTTTCATTTTCGCGAGTTTCTATGCTAAACTATCTATTTTAATCCTAGTTACAACTTCATTTTTTTTTTTTCGAATTTCGTGTCTATTTATTTGTTCTGTGTTCATATTCGTTTAGGGTTTCTAGCTATTTGTTTAAGGTATTTACCTAAACGCCTCTATACTTTTAAATTATTCTATTGCATTTGCATTTCTATGCGATTTTTTGATGGATATTGATCTAAATGATGTTGACTCTATAGTAAATACCCACACACAGTGGATTATCTATGCTCGTTAGGTGTTTATGTAATTTAGGTAGCTCACCGGGATTTCATCTTCATTTTGTGATTTTCTGTGCCAAACTATCCATATTGTAACTATTTGCAACTTCGTTCCCCCCACCTCCCCCCCCCCACCCCCGAAATTCGTCTCTGTTAATTTGTTCTGTGTTCATATTATTTTATTTAGGGTTTAGGATTATTCCCGTGCGATATTATATGATTTTTCCTTTGAAGATTGATATAACTGATGATGCCTTCTAGCTATTTGTTTAAGGTATCCGCCTAAACGCCACTATAATTTTTAGTTATTCTTTTGCATTTGAATGTTTATGTGATTTCTCGATGAAGATTGATCTAATTGATGTTTGAATCTGTAGTAAATGTGGATCTAGTCCTTTTTGACATTTTCAACTGAGCTACTGCTTTGGACTTGAACCATTTATATATAGGTAAAATAATATAAATACACACACAATAACAGTGGATTATGTCTGCTCATTAGGTCTTTACTTTACTTCTTCTGTTTTTTTTTTTTCAATTCAATTTTTTAAATTATTGGTGTATGACACAAGCTGACAACTTTTTGAAATTATGAAGAATTTTTATTGCCATAAGGTAAGTCCATTTTGGTAACGAAGCTGCACCTTCAAATCTCAGTTTCCTATAAATAAATAACATTTTTCACTCGAAAAAGCCGTTGAATACAAAGTGTTCTATTGTTGTTTGAGGTATTTCTCCATTACTTTGCTACTGCTGTATTTTTATTTTCTTTCAAATTATTGGTGTATAATACAGCTTTACACCTTTCTGAAATAGTGAAGAATTTTTATTTCCCATAAGTTCAAGTTGATTTTTGTTACAAAACTGCACCTTTAGATCTCAGTTTCAATGTGAAAGATAGCATTTGAAGACTTCTTTGTTTAACACCTTCCATTAGATCTATGGCTCTGCTGCCCCAGATTTTATTCGTTTATTCGTTTTTTATGATTTATCTTTTTTCTGAATTGTTGCTTTTTCTTTTCTTAGTTGGATAGTATGGAGCAATTAAATGTCAAAGTCAATGAAATGTTGGATCAACTCCGACAAATGAGAGTTGGTCAACCTAGTGTGGACCTTATTGAAATGATTGGGAAATTGGAACAGGTCAAGTCCCATTTGCTTGTTGAAGGTAAAAGATAGTTCTCAGAGTTATTTTATTTGTCAGTATTATCTATTGAGAAAAAAATGTTTATTTCTAATGTTGATAAGGTTTATTACTACTTTTCACTTTTTATTTGTTATTTTTTTAATAGCGATGCAACCTCCACCCCCGATGGCTGCTGTCCATGCTGGTCATCAGGTGGCAGGTCACGAGGTTGCTGGTCACCAGGCTGGTCTCCAGATGGCTCCTCACCATATCGTTCCTCTCGAGATGGTTCCTCCTCACCAGATGGCTGCTCCCCCCACTCACCTGGCAGGTCACGAGGTTGCTGGTCATCAGGAGGCTGCTGGTCACCTGGTGGTAGGTCACGAAGTTGCTGGTCACCAGGCTGGTCTCCAGATGGCTCCTCACCATATTGTTCCTCTCGAGATGGTTCCTCCTCACCAGATGGCTGCTCCCCCCACTCACCTGGCAGGTGACGAGGTTGCTGGTCATCAGGTGGCAGGTCACGAGGTTGCTGGTCATCAGGAGGCTGCTGGTCACCTGGTGGCAGGTCACGAGGTTGCTGGTCACCAGGCTGGTCTCCAGATGGCTCCTCACCATATCGTTCCTCTCGAGATGGTTCCTCCTCACCAGATGGCTGCTCCCCCCACTCACCCGGGGGCTGCTGCTCATCAGGGAGCTGCTTTTCACCCGGGGGCTGCTGCTCATCAGGGAGCTGCTTTTCACCCGGGGGCTGCTGCTCACCAGGGGGTTGCTCCCCCGGAGGAGTTCTTATGGCAAACAACGGATGAGCGCCAATTTGTTCCCTCGACTCCTCACCCCGTTTATTGGCACAGCAGCACAATTGAGAACAAAGAGCATTGTAAAGTGCTTGAAATTGGACCTGCACATTTTCGGGACTTAATGGCTGGAAGTCCCCGTGAGAGCCCCATAAATTCGTTTCATTTTATGAAAGTTGGATTGCCAGTGATATTTGCTAGCTCGAAGTTGCCTCAAGATATCAGTAAGACTTTTCCAGGCTTATTGTCACAAACAGGAATGGAAGGAATGGGACTAGAGCTGTTCTGGCCAACAGTGGGGCCATTCTTTCCCTGCGGTTCAACGATTCGCCTATATTATCAGTGGAAACAATTTGGGCAGAAGCACATGCTTTTTATTACGGTCGAAGAGGAAGGTATCTGTTTTTTTTTTTTGGTTATTTCTTTTAGTTTATAAATGAATATGTTTTTTATGATTTCGTTCTAATTTTTTTGATCTCCATCTTGCACAGGGTTTGGAAGACCCGGTCCTTCTGGACAAGGAGACCAAAGAGCCGTTCGGAGGAGGAAGAGATAGTGCTATACTTTTGTTTTGCTTCTCTCAAAGTAATAGCCTTATGAGAATTGGCGTATCTCTTTAGTTTATTTTTAAATAGAATCAACGATATTTCGGGGAGAGTGAATATCAGAGTAATTAGAATCTTCTTGTATCCTGCTGAATTTTATGCACGTCTTATTCGTACTCAAATGTTCTGATAATGACACACAACATGGTTGCTTGCGATTTCCATCAATTGTGTCCCATGATATCACATTAAGTCCCTCGAGAAGAAAAGCAAAAACTTTGTCAGCTGCCATCTCTTATGACTGGAATTGATCTTTGGCTGGATCTACGAGGATTTAATCATGTTACTGTTAACTTTGGCATTTAAAACACTAGTAAATACTTTTATTCTGCACGCAGATGTCTTTCATGGTCTGATTTTATCTTGTGTGGTTACTCTTGTGTACTGCTGCTAACTTATTAATTGTGGTGGCAAATAACACTTCTAGCTAGCTAGAAGCTTTCGAGTAGAAATGTCATTGCCTATGTACTCATAAATTCTGATTTGATCTATTTTTGTTGGGACTTATACTGCGTCCCCGCTTCATCTTAGCATCAATGGGGTAAGAATGAGAAGTGGTCCTCATTTTTTTGTCCAGCATGCTCTTTCTTTTGATAGAATGAGATGATTAGGCTGTTGCATGCTCCGTTGTGTGGTGCATACAGTAATTAGGAGCTGACTTATTTTTATGCATGCTATGTTCATTAAGTGAAGTCTATTAGAAAATTAGCTTGTCATTTTTGTGGTGCTGCAACGAGTGATGGCATAATATTTGACTCTGCATTCACTCTTTGGAGCGTAGCACTGAAATATGCAATCGATATGCTCCCTAAAATAATTAGTCCTGAGGGTTCCTTTCTAGCTAGCTTTCAAATTGTAGAGAAGCAACTAGAATGGAGTAAGAGACGGAGATCGAGTATATAATTTATATGCGACATTTCTTGAAAATGATATTGGACCTCTCAAGCTCGTAGCCTGCAGGTCAAACTTCACTATCTACTAGCGTTAGATGACTTCGCGCTGTGGCTTGAGAGGAACTGTTAACCTTAAATAGTTCTTCCCTGCAGGAATTAGTAGTGGAAAATTAATTTTGTGTGGGGTTTCATTGCACAGGACCAATTATTTGGAAAATGGGTCATAATTCAAATTTCACGGGCTAACTTAAAGATCATCAGGAGTGATTAGTCAGGGGAAAAAATGAACATGGTTGGCATGAGAGTATTAAGTATTTACATTCTGGAGTTCTTTCCATCTATCCAAGATATCTTTCTAGAATGTCTAAGCTACAAAATCAACCTTGATATGTTCATATGGTTGGCATTGTAGAAGAAGAAAATTAATCTTCTTCTACCAGATGCCTAAGTGATGCCAGGAAAGTCTCCTCTCATTTAAGAGCCTTGTAAAGCATTTCACAGTTGACTCCTTTATTCACAAGGTACTCTGCTGGAACAGTAAAGGTATTCATGCCGGATTTTCCACAAAGGAATCCCTCAAAGATTATATGTTGTGCTTCTTGAATATGTTGTGCTTCTTGAACTGTCGGGCAGAGTATCCATATAGAGAGCACACAAATAGTCCACTTCTTCAGTGTATCTTTAGGTCCGAGCTTACTATGTGCCAGTCTTTGTAAACTGGAGGAGCTTGTATTTAGTCGTTCATTTTCAGGAGTGATTAGTCAGGGGAAAAAATGAACATGGTTGGCATTTAGTCGAGTTCAAAAATATTTACATTCTGGAGTTCTTTCCATCTATCCAAGATATCTTTCTAGAATGTCTAAGCTTAATATATATCATTCCTTATATGTTCATATGGTTTCATTTTTTGTAGAAGAAGAATGAACATTTCTATACTTCTACCAGATGCCTAAGTGATGCCATTTACTTTTAAGTTCCTCTCATTTAAAGCCTTGTAAAGCATTTCACAAGTTGACAAAAGTCCTTTTTTTTTTTTTTTTCATTCACCAAACACCATCTGCTGGAACAGTATATAGTATTCAAAGATTTCGTGAATTTTCCATATCAAAGGAATCCCAAGAGAAAGATTATATGCCCTTGTGCTTCTTGAATATGTTGTGCTTCTTGAACTGTCGAGGCAGAGTATCCATATAGAGAGCATACAAATAGTCTTTCCTTCTTCAGTGTATCTTTAGAGTGTCTAAGCGAGCAAAATACTATATTATGCCAAAATCTTTGTAAACTGGAGGAGCTTTTTTTTTTTAGTTTTCAACTTTTTTAAGAGCCTTGTAAAGCATTCCCTTATTTTACCTAGCTCCTTAATAAAGGTATTCATGCCGGATTTTCCACAAAGGAATCAAAGATTAAATTTGTTGAATATGTTGAAAAGTTCGCTGTCCCAGAGTCTTTACAAATGTCCATTGAGTGTATTCTTTGAGACATTTTTTTTTTTTTTTTAACTGGAGGAGCTTTAAAGGCACACTTTTTTACCTAGCATACTTTTGGTATGCATCTTTAGAGGAAGGTCATAGTGCGTTAAGGAAAATTTTGCCCTTCAAAAGTGCAAAAACTAGAGGATCCGACACAAGTCCAACAATATCTTTGAAGAGTTTGAGCGAGACAGCTTAATATATACTTCTTTCATTCCAATTAATGCGACACTGTTTCATTTTTTTGTCAGTCATAAAAAGAATGAGACATTTCTATACTTAGTAACAATTAACTTTAAATTGCTCGATTTACTTTTAATGAGATGATTTACAACAACATAAATATTCATAGTTTATTTTTGCCCACAAGTTCAAAAGTCTTTTTTTTTTTTTCAAATTTCTTATCCAGTCAAACACCATCACATAAATGGGGACGGATAGAGTATATAGTATTCAACAATTCTTGTGAATTTCCATTGTACTTCATATCAAATTCCTGGTCCCTGGACTTCGATAGCTATCAACCTAGAGTTGGCAAATGGCGGGTGTGATTGGGCTTGGGCTACTTGAAGAAAGTATTTACTGCTAAACCTTAGTACTATTTGTAGTGTTCTTTTCATCTTTTGTTCCTTCCAGTTATCAAATAGATTTGAAAATGTTGAAATAAGACTTTAGGCATGTAAAGTACAGGTTGATGGAGCATGGTCTGTTGTCACCCGAGAGATCAAATAAGGCGTTCGACAAAAAGCAGAGAAAGCAAAAGCAAATTCGCATGGGAACTCCTATTAAATCTCCTCCTCCGTGCCCATTCATAAGCACAGTTGGGAGTTCAGAAGAGGAACAGCAAGTATCAAAGAACGACGACATAAAGGCGAAAAAACGACTAAAAAGTGATTGTGATGACGATGATGATCAATTCATTTTGAGCCCAAAGAGAAGAAAATGATAGAAAGAATTCTCTGCATTTGCAAGAATGATAGACTGAGGTCTGAGGAACCATTCTTGATTTTCTTTATAATTGGAAATGAATAAAAGTTTATAGTTGACCAACTTGTACAATGGAACTATAGTTGTTATAGAAACACAGTTTTCTGTATAATGTAGTACTATTTGCTTAGTTTCTTTTAGAGGTTTATAAGATAAATCCAAAAGCTCAGAGTTCTTTTCTAGTTTCTCATATTTTGTATATTTGTTGAATTTTGAGATACAATGCAACAGAATTGTCCGAGTAATACATGTCATGGTGTTTCCAGCTCATTTCTGATCCTTTTTTTTTTTTTTTTAATCCTTTTGAGTCATTTTTATGAGTCTTGAGCCGTCGGTCTTTCGGGAACAGCCTCCTTACCTTCCGAGGTAGGGGTAAGATCTACGTACACTTTACCCTCCTCAAACCCCACATTGTGGGATTTCACAGGGTATATATGTTGTTGTAGTTGATGATGAGTAAGGCTATTGCATAATGACTTGACACTTTGAATTGGACGCTCTGTTCACATGAAGTTGCTACTAGCTTTTAATATGTGTTTTTGCTTTACGCATTTGGAATTTGATATTTACTGGTTTGACTAATCTAAATTCGCACTCTAGCAAGAGAGGTAAAGAGTTTCCTACTAAGAGGTTCTTCATTCTTAGAGTTTGAACTCATGTGCTTTTAATATTGAAGGTAACGAGGTGTAGCCTAGTGATCAATGAAGTCGGAAGGGATTCATGAGGTCTCAAGCAAAAATCCTAGAGGAAGCAAAAAACACACCAATTTCAGACAGACGTTCCCAAAGGAACGCTGTTGGAGATATGAAATTTTCGATGGAAGTCTGGCGAGCCAATTTTCGATGGACTCCGTGGAAATTAGCGAACTTTTTAGTAGTGACATTAGTTGAGTTTTTCCCTTTTGTCTAAGCATTTATTGGTGGACAAAGTTACCTTGTACCTTTTCTGCTGGGAGGTAACCAGTACCCTATAAGAAATCAAGGTAAGCGCGAGCTGACCCAAACACCACTGTCATTAAAATAAAATAAAAAGATAGCAACTGCCACTGTGCGACATGCCATTAATAGTCAATGACAAAGATACAGCTGATAACATGTAACACCATATTATGATCCAGGGCAGTGTGCAAATGGAACCTCTTTGAATAGCATGAGTATCTCAGTCTTAGCACTAGCCACCAGAAGATGCAACAGCAGAGATTTGATTATAATGCAAAATGCCAATATATATACGTATATCATAAGGTTCATGAACCTGATTTTTCACACGTGAATGGAGCAGAAGAAATGGAGGATCATCTCCAAGATGACATTATATTTCTAGATTGTCAGGTGCCTGTGCAGCCTCTCGTTTCCCAAAAAAAAAAAAAGATAAAGAGAAAATATTACATATTGCAAAACGATAATCAGATTCTGAATTCAATAACTCTAAACTTTTGATTCGAACTTTTATTTGAGCTCACTGGATCCGGCTCCTCTCCATTACCCTTTGTCTCCATTTCGTCAAGTACACATTTAGATGAGAGACATGTGTCCTATTTAATTTTTAAAGTCCAAGATTTTATTACACAAACAAGTGTATTAACAATAGTTAACTGAATAATTTTTGGAAAAGCACTCTCCAACTTAGGAAAGAAAAAGATATTCCCCACAATTTTTGGTACCTATTAATTTCATCTTATATAACAATATTTAAATATTAAAATTGTAGAACCTGAACCAAATAACGTGTTTGTTTAGCCTGATAACAGTAGCCTTCAAAAACGTTTTGGCTTTTGAACAATGTTTTATTTTATTTCACAAAAAAAGAAAAAGATTAAAGAGCATTCTTAAAAAACAATTTTTTTTTCCGCCTTCAAATACACGCAGTAGGCTGATGACCTCTCGCCTCTTTTTTTCTGTTTTTTATTTTATGGTTTTCTTCAACATTGAAACTTTTCCCTTTTATTGTTTCTCAACATAATATTTCAAAAATAAATTTACTAGCACAAAATGTCGTACAGTTTAACATTTAAATTTATTATATAAGATGAAATTAATGGGTATAAAAAATTGTGGGGAATATCTTTTTCTTTCCAAAGTTAGAGAGTACTTTACCATAAAAAAATTCAATTAACTATGGTTATAATACTTGTTAGTGTAACAAAGTCTTGACCTTTAAAAATTAAATAGGACACGTGTCTCTGATTTAAATGTGTA
Organism: Lycium ferocissimum; assembly: GCF_029784015.1. Taxonomy (NCBI): domain Eukaryota; kingdom Viridiplantae; phylum Streptophyta; class Magnoliopsida; order Solanales; family Solanaceae; genus Lycium; species Lycium ferocissimum. Next base: position 44,072,944 of record NC_081348.1, read on the forward strand.
CTTGATGAAATGGAGAGAAAAAGTAATGGAGAGGAGCCGGAGCCACGCACACCGACTCTAGATTTTGTATTCGGTCTAATTTTAATTTCTTCCAAGTACTAGAATTTTGTAGTGCATCTATTCCGGAGAAGAAGAAAAGTACTCCTTTTATTTCAATTTATATGAACTTACTTGACGAGGCATGAAGTTTAAGGGATAAAAGTATTTGAAACTTGTAATCCTAAACACGTAATAATATTTGTGTGGCTATATAAAAAATTTGAAATTTGAAATCTTAAACATATCATAATATTCGTATCTGAGTAAAATAAGAGATTCGAATTAAATTATTTTCAAATTTTTAAAAAATTATTTTTTAAACCCGACCGGAAAAAATAAGTTAACATAAATTGTAAGAGAGAGGGAGTAACTGCCTTGCATGGATAGGATTTAATGCCATCTTGATTTGATAAGCATAGGATAAACTGTCACTTCCTTCTTGATATTAGGAATATGGTAAATTTGACGAGGATAATATTGCTCCTTTTCTTTTAGAACCTTCCTATTGAATTGCATATTTTATAATGGGATTTGATAACAAATAGAAAGCCAGAAACATAAGAAAATTCTTGATGAGGAAAATGAACTTATGAAATATATTCAAAAAGTTTAGTGCACAGTTGAAAAGGAATGCAAGGCTCTAAATAGAATGGCCAATTCGTCCTATTTTTAATCTGAATTCTGATATAAATATTTGACCATTAGAAAACAAACTATTAAAGGAAATTTCTAAATATTACTTTTTAATAATTAGAAATATTTTTTAAAAATAAACAGTCTTAATCAAAGGGAAAAATATTGTCTTCCCTCAAATAGTTTCTTTTTTTCCCAGATAGGAGGTGCATTTATTGTGTCTATTTTATGATTATGACGTATGAGGCGATAAGAGTTTTTAAGGGCCCCTTTGATTTTAGGCCATAGGCAAGCAATTGTCTTTGGCTCTTTGCATATTAAATTGGGAGGATACATTTCATTTATGGGAGGGAAATGGTTAAAATTGCGCTTGTAGTTGCGAAATGGCCTAATTTTTGTTATAAAATGGACATACTAATTAGTCGTTCGTATTTGCCTTTATTTTCCAGCGCAGTGAACCTGTATTCACTCAAATAACTCCTAAAGGAATTATAACAATATTAAAGGGTCGTTTTGGACTTTTGGTGAATGGATAAAGATAATAATCTCAAGTCAAACTATGGGATTATTTTACCCTATGTTTTGTCTGAAATCGTACTTTGTCGATTAAAGCAAACACATATATATATATATATATATAATTAAGGATCGCTTGGATGAAGGAATAATGATAATAATCTCGAGTTAAAATGCATGCGAGATTATTTTTATTCTATGTTTGGTTGAAATCTTTTATTTTAGTATAACTAATTCCAATATTTTTTATACCATACTTATGATATTATATTTATGCCAAATCAATGTGGGACGACAATCTCAGAATTAGGGCATTAGCTAATCTCCGAATAAAACAAGCAAATAACGGAAATGTCCTCCTCCAAAGCTACTCCAAAAGGTTCTTTGAGAAAAAACAAAGTTAAAATTAGAAATAGAAGTTTATTCAAGTTCAACTAATCTAAAATCTAATACATATTTTGTATTATACTTCATATATCCCAATTTTAATTAATTAAATGAGCAAAACATCTACATAGAAAAATCTATCACGAAATAGTCTCATTTATTATGTTCTCATAATTTAAACACCACATATTGATCTTAGTATGACTTGTTCGCAAACAGTTGATGGTGATAGCAATGGCGAATTCAAAAATTTAAGTAATAGTGTTAAAAAAAATTATCAATTTTTTTATATACACGGTATAATTTTTTGACGAACATCTGATCGGTGTGGCTCCCCTCACCGGGTGAAATGAACAGGGATCACGTTGGTGAAATAAAAAACATGCAGTACCAATTTGAAAAGTTGAAATTAATGTGGTCTATTAGAGTCCAATTTTTTCCATGCATGGGTCCCCTTCCTAACCCAACTCCTCCACCCTCATACCTTCCATTATAAGTAAGTAAAAATACTTGTTCTTGTTTGAATAATTTATGTTTTTTCTTTCATCCTGCATTCCATAAACAGTACTACTTGGTATTGTTAAAAAATGGAAGAAAAGAAGATCAAAAGAAATCGAAGCCCAATATATAGAGGTGTACGTATGAGGAATTGGGGAAAATGGGTATCAGAAATTCGTGAACCTCGTAAAAAATCTCGTATTTGGCTTGGTACTTTCCCTACTCCAGAAATGGCGGCTCGAGCTCATGATGTTGCTGCTTTATCCATCAAAGGTATTATTATCTACGCATTTACATTGTTACAATAACATACTCCTCTATTTCAAGTTACGTGATGAGTCTCCTTTTATTCTTGATGAAAAATTTTATAGTCACATAAATGTATAATATGTTTAAGACCAAACCACCAAGTTTTATAAGTCTCACTCTTTAACTTAAATCATGTGTCGAGTCCAACTATGTCACATACATCGAAATAGAGAAAGTCTTATTTATTAGAGTGAACTGAGTCCCCTCTATCATTCGAAATTGGATAATTTTATCATCCATTAAACTTTTAATCTTTTATTATATACCTTGTTGTTAAGAAAAGGTCTTTTTTTATTTACCCTTGACCTCTTACGAAGCTCAAACATTAGGGTGATTTTAAATTATAGCTAGTCAAACGTTGAGGCTTAAATTTAGACTTTTTCCTAAAAAAAAAAAAATTGAATATGTGGAACTCAACTTATTCAGAATGGAGCTCTATTAATATCAAGTAGAAACACGAGATTATTTGTTAACAATAAGGATATATATATATGAACCAAAAGTATAATAAAAGAAAAAATTAAACAATTTTGGATGGTATACTAATACAGGCAAATTTGAACTTTTTTGTCTATATTTAATTATGTATTCATTACACCATTCAGGTGCGAGTTCAATTCTCTTTCACGAGTCAAAACACATCAAAAATAGTACCAAATGGCGATAAATCTGAATTCATATATTGATGTGTGTGACCCTCTCATATGAAAACAGGCGATGCTGCAATCCTCAACTTTCCCGAACTAGCAAGTTGTCTTCCAAGACCAGTGTCACAAAGCCCTCGTGACATTCAAGCAGCTGCAGCAAAAGCAGCTTCTATGAAAAAGTTTGATTCTTTATCATCTTCTTCCTCTTCATCAACATCAGATTTGTGGACGACATCAGATGAATTGTCCCAAATCATTGAGCTGCCAAAACTCGGAATTAATGACTCGTTAGACCAGCTAAATAATGAATTCTTGTATGTTGATGATTTGATGGATGGATGGTTATATCCTGACAATGAAGAAATGATTTCAAGCTGTTTTGAGCCGCCTCTACTGCTGAATTACAAGTGTAGCCTCTGAAATATTAATTTCTCTCAACTACTATCATTATTGTTAATTATTGTCATTATGGTTGTTGTTGGGGTATATGTACGCACATAAATTCTTAGTCCTTTCTCAATATTTGTCCGTGGAGGCTAAAGAAACCATTTACTAATATTATTCCACTCTTTTTATTTGTCTCTCATTTGTTCCTTTGCTTTGCAAATGTCGTGTTGTGTGTCACCGTAGATAAGATCTCATCATTCTTAGTAAAAGGTCTCGGGTTTAGAATTTGAGGTTTGTGTTTGGAGGAAAAATATTTCGTACCAAAAGTTTTCAAGACATACAGTTTTAAGAGAGAAAGAATTTAAATGTAATACTTCTTCCGTGTTATTTTTTATAAATATATGATTGTATTTAAGTGAATATAAAATTTAAGGGAAAACAAGACCTTTTAATACTTACCAAAAGGTAAAATCCCAAAATTATCTTTGCCTTTTTAATCTGAAAGATTGCGGGCTTTATTTAGCAGTTGGCAGAAAAAGAGAGGTGGACGAATATTACTAATGTTTTGTAAAAGTGAATGATATGATATTGACTAATTACTTCTCAATCTTTTTTCAAAGAAGGATATAGTTTTTTTCCAATTTGAGTAAATAATGGGAGTATCTATTTAGGTTTTATTCCGCTATTCCTTGCTATTTATGTCAAGGGTTAAATAAAAAAATGAAAGCAAAGAAAAACAGGAGTTCAAATTTATACAGCCTGTTTTCTTTGGACTGCTTCTCATGGTCATGTTGGTTGAATTGGTAGATCTGACATATCAGCAGCAATCATTTCTCTGAAAGTCTTAATTAAAAGGGCCACATTTACAACATTTTTGTTGCAAATTTGCAACTCTTTAAAGAACAAAGAGACAAACCATTCGCAAATTATTTGAAGAAAGAATAAAAGCAAGTTTGAAATTTTATAGTAGGTTCATTCCTCCACGTTTATGTGATGCACTTCAATTAAACATAAAGTTTATAAGAAAGAGAAATTTTCTTGTCACTAACACGATATGTTACAATAATCACCGGGATTTGGCGATTATCAATTTTTTAAATATTTATGGCTGAAATTATGGCACTTCGTCGAGATACAGATCCTGACGATCACCGTAACTTATTGTGTAGTAATTTCAACAAAATGCCGCTGCTTCAAAATTGATCTAAATTGTTCTAAAACAACTCTACTCAATCTGTAAATACCATTGCAGCTTCTGATTGCACTATTAATAAAGCTGCTCTATCTTCTACAGTTTCACATAAGAGTGTATCCTCTTGTTTGCCTTCAATTGCTTGTTATTCAGTTTCTAATAAGGATGATTTGCTTTGGCACCTTAGGTTAGGTCATATGCCTTACAATAAAATGAAAGCTATTTCTTTTCTCCAAGATAAGTTGTCTAAGAAACAAGATTTTATTTGCAAAATTTGTCCAATGGCCAGACAACAGAGACTTGTTTTCCCTCAAAGTTCAATTAAATCTACTTCACCTTTCCAACTCATTCACATTGATCTATGGGGTCCTTACCATACTCAAACATACAATGGTTATAAGCATTTCTTAACCATAGTAGATGATTACTCCAGAGCCACATGGACTCACTTGCGTCCACCAAGTCTAATGCCTTCACTCTCATTAAGTCTTTCATTCTCATGGTTCAAAATCAATTTCATACATCTGTTAAAATAGTTAGGTCAGATAATGCATTTGAATTGGGTTCAAGTTCATTGGCCACTTCCTTTTTCTCATCCCAAGGTATTCTTCATCAGACTTCCACTCCCCACACTCCTCAACAAAATGGTGTCGTAGAGAGAAAGCACAAGCATCTATTAGAAACTGCAAGGTCTTTGTTGTTTCAATCTAAACTTCCTGTTAACTATTGGGGTGAATGCATTCTTACTGCCACTTATCTGATAAATAGATTCCCCTCACCTCTATTGAACAATTCTACTCCATATTCCCTCTACAAAGCCGATCCATCCTATTCTCACCTTAAGCCTTTTGGGCTGTCTAGCTTTTGCTGCTGTTCCTAAACTCCATAGGGATAAGTTTAAGTCTAGATCAATCACTTGTGCTTTCCTTGGCTATAGCATGACCAAGAAAACATACAAACTCCTGGACATGACCAGACATGCTGTTTTCTTCTCGGGGATGTTAAGTTTCAAGAAACAATATTTCCTTATTCCTCCCCTTCTTACCCCTCGCTCTTTTTCCTCCTCCTAATCCCACATTTGCAGATACTTCTACTTCTACTCCTTCACCACCACTCCATTCCTCTCCTCTTCCTATTCCCTCATCAACTAGTCCTGCTTCTGCTCACCCTACCTCTCCTGTCCCTTCCACTGATAACAACTCTTTCACCTCTTTAGATCCTGTACCTTTATCTCCTTCCACATTTTCTCCCCGTAGCATCGAGAAAGTCCTCTGTGAGTAACGCCTCTCCCTCTTATTTGCATCAATACCATTGCTATAATGTTTCCACTTCCAAGGATTCTTCTATCTCTATCGACTCGACTATGCTTTGTTTGAGCCTCCCAATTCTATCATCAAGTCGTTTCTAACCTCAGGCTTTCGAAGCTATGCTTAAAGAGTTTCGGGCTTTGGAGGCCAATAATACATGGGATCTTGTCTCTCTTCCTCCCCGGTAAGAAGGCCATCTCTTCTAAACGGGTGTATAAAATTAAACAAAGGGAGTGAGTGGTATTGTTGAAAGATACAAGGCTAGATTGGTTATTAGGGGTGACACTCGACGGGGAGGGAGTTGATTTTTCGAAACGTTTTCTAGTTGTAAAACTCACTACTATCAAATGCGGATCGTTGTTCGTCAAAAATGGATGGGATATCCATCAATTAGATGTCAACAATGCATTTTTACATGGTGACCTTGATGAAGAGGTCTACATGAAAATTCCACTTGGGTTACAAGTTCGGGCCTCGACTCCGCTACCACCCTTGTGTGTAAGCTCAACAAATCCCTTTATGGCCTTAGACAGGCCTCCAGACAATGGTATGCTAAACTCTCTTCTGCCTTGTTGTCTAGAGGTTATTATTCCAGCAAAAATGATTATTCCCTATTTCTCAAGTCTGTAGGGACTTCTTTTACTGTCATAGCTGTTTATGTGGATGATATCTTATTGACCGGGAATGACTTGATGGAAATAACTTCCCTTAGATCCTTTCTAGATGACCAATTTAAGATAAAAGACTTAGGTCAAGCCCACTATTTCTTGGGCTTGCAACTCCTCAGGTTCCCTACAGGTATCCTTGTGACTCAACAGAAGTTTCTCAAAGATTTGTTGCATGAGTTTCTGTCACGACCCAGCCCCGTGGGCCGTGACGGGTGCCCTACTCAGGCACCCAAACAAACTTACGAATCAAATCATCAAAATAAGGCATACTCAGATTTAACAGACATAACTCGTACTGATAATCGAAAGCAGATATCATACAAACGCGATCCTAAGCGGTCACCCGTGACAAACATCATATCAGAATCAAAGTTGGCGGAATGAACATCGCCTTACACACTCATGCAAACATGTGGGCCGTATCGGCCAAAGTAGTCTACGGGCACATTAAGGACGCAAATCGAATCATATACGGACAAACCGAGTCACATACAAACACTGGACCCACGACCCACAAATATGACTACGGCCTTTACAAACAACAAAACATATGAACATATGACGGGACAGGCCCCGCCGTACCCGAACAATGGCAAACGTATGGTAATATACAACGTAAAAAGGTATATACCAAAAGTATCGGCTCGGATCAAGGAGCACTCCACGATGCTGAACGAGGTCCTAAATCGGGCGTACCACGCGACGCGTGCGTACCGCGGCGTGGCGCGCCCCCGAGGATTTGTGGGTCACGAAAGAAGTACCGAGTATGTAAAGCGAGGTACAAGAATCCAAATCGTAACCTAGAGTCGAGAATACAGAAACAAATACGTATAATGCATCTAAATGCCGAAATGCAAATGTACAAAATGCAAATAAAAATCATGCATGTAGCTCGGAATACGTGGTCACCCCCGACGCCGGTGCCACAACACATCATACTCCGAAGTTTTCAAATCTCCGAACATCCCCGAACACATCAAAATGTCACACACACATCATGTCATCGAACATATCAAAAGCCATATCACATCATAACACCATAGACGGAATCGGCCCTATGGCGAGGTTCCCGAAACCGCAACACATCATACTTCCGAATATACCATAACACGCACGATCACAAAACCCGGGCACCGCGAACGAGATCATAATAATTGGCACGAGCGGAGTAGTGCGTAAACCATATGCATATCCAAAATAAGTTTCCGGACTCGAAGCATAATTTCACATACATATACCATATAGCCTTAGAAGGCTTAAAACGAATATCGGGTGAGTCAAAATTAATATACAAAAGTTACGGACTTTTAACTTATCATTTTTTTTTCAAAAAACCCATCGTAGGTCATTCTTCGAAAAATTATTATCATTCATAGCAACAAGCGTTCACATAACCTTGTCGAACATTTTAAACGGACCTTAGCATCATAGACAAACATTTATTTTTCATATCGGACGGAAAAGAGTCAAACAAACCAAATAAGGGGAGCCTCGGGACATGCGGGCCCAACTCGAGTCAAGTCGAGGCGGCGGACATAATTTACCGACGTTAGGCTCCATAAGGTCATCTAAGAAAGGTTCGAAGTGATTCGGAGTCATTCACAAAAGATACGAAGGTTTACGTACTCTTATGTCCAAAGGTGAGCATTATGAATCAATTACGGCGGAATGAATAGTAATCAAAATCGTAATCGGATTTCTAGGAGCGAATCATTCCCGAGGTTCCGTTTTCGGCTTAGTAGTCTAAGACATGCCATGTGAAGAATAGGTAAGCTTTACATACCTTACGGACGTCCTACGCTAAAACTTAATCTCCAATCCCGTTTCGTCAAAAATCTGCAAATGGTCATCTTTACTAGTTACTATTCATGAGAGTTAACACTTCAATCGTGGGGTTATATGTCACACCCCGACCTCACTAGGGTGTGATGGGCACCGACTCTCGCAGTCGAGCGAACCCCAAACATTCGCATAATAAAACCCGCCATTTCGAAAATTTTTATGAAACATGAAACTTTTCAAACAACAATCATTATCCGGAAATACAAACTCTTTTAACATTTACAATCTACTCGCACTCCCGACGCACTATCCACGACAACGTGCTCGCAAAGTCTCTAACATATGCTAAAACCATGACACGAACACTTTGACTCGTAACACTCCGAACCGAGGCGGAGCTCGCCAATCCCGCGGGACAACTTCTAACAAGTCTTCTCTTCATCAGGTGTACCGCGTGGCATGAAACGCGGCCGAAGAAGAGGAGGGTCGATGCGGAATATGTACGAGTATGTAAAGCATTACTAAAGCGTAAGTCGAAAAGTACATCGAAAGCAAGTTTAGGTTACCCGATACGAATTAAATATTTAAGTAAAATAGTCCTTCACGGACGGCCGCTTCCGCCTAACAATAATAATGGTGGCCCTTCGGCATTGCGTGCTTCCGTGATGATAATGATGATAATAATAATAATAATAATAATAATAATAATAATAATAATAATAATAATAATAATCCCCTTCGGTGCGCCGGTCCCGCATACGTCTATCCCGGCCCCATCGGACATGTCGGTCCCGACGTAAAATGATGGCCCCCCGGGCATGCCGGTCCAACATACGTCTATCCCGGCCCCATCGGACATACGTTGGCCCCGCATAATAATCCCGGCCCGCCCTTCGGCACTTGGGCGTCACTCCGTGGCATCGGCTACCCCACCCGTCATGCACGCGCCTCGCGACATAATACTAATCCTAGCCCCTTCGGGCATATTAATATTAGTAATAATAATAATAAAATATCGCACCCCCTTCGGAGTGGTTTTTAAAAAGTTTTATAAAATATCACACTCCGCGAGTGGTTTTGTACACACCCCGCGGAGTGGTTTTAGAAAAGCCTTAAAAATAATATATCACACCCCTTCGGAGTGGTTTTAGAAAAGCTTTAGAAAATAATATATCCCACCCCCCTTCGGAGTGGTTTGAAAAGTTTAATTAATAAAATATCACTTAATGGAGTCATCTATGAAGTTTCAAGGCAATTCGATCACATCCGCAGTTACGGCGTTTGAACATTTTCCAACAAAATATAAAGATTCTAGTTCAATCGCACTGAATGAATAGTGCTCAATTTCAGAATCGACTTACGATGAACGGAATAACCCCCGAAGCTCAGATTCAAGCCTAGAACACCTAGGACATGCCAAAGGAAGGAGAGGGATAACCACATACCTTACGGTGCCTTATGCTCGCTTGAGCTCAATTCCCCGTTTCGTCCGTAACTGCAAAATGGTCACCTCTACCAATTGTCAATAGTAGACCTTTGCTTTCAACCTTCCATTCTTCTTTGTCTACAAAAAATTTGGCAAAGATCTCCTCTCGTAAATACACCGTCCCGAGAATTATGGCTCGGCCCAAATCAACAACAACCAAGCCAACAATCACAATAACAACATCCAAAATAAATTCATAACACATTCTAAGCAATTCGCGCAATATTTCAAGACAATTCAACAATATGCTATATGACAAAATCTTCCAACTTAATGAATACAACAATAATGCGTTTCTTTCTTTCCAAGTCTCACACTACGTCAACAATTCCATACATTTCCACACTAACTTCATAAATATAAGAGAACATATTAAAACCATATTAACTTTCAAAACAGCCCGCAACAATTGCAACGCCAACACAAGCCGTTAAACCTTCATTTTCACTACATAATCGCGAACGAACAACCACCAAAACGCAACATAAAATTAGTTCAACATGCCTATACCCATTCAGCCCATATTCGGCCACAACACAACATCCAACATTCCATGAGTTTCATTCATTTTCTATGCATTACAACAACACAAGCACATGCTAAATTCAATTAGTCCTTCATCCCTATACAATCCAACACACACGGCCACAACTTACAACACACAACTCGAGTCGCTAAACCTTTATTTACGTTACAAGGGTCACAACAACACAATTAACAACTAAATAAAATCAATCTCACTTCTTTTCCACATCAAGTGGTTCCGCGCTCACATCCATATTCCATATACACACACGCCATACACACGTCACACTTTCATAATTCTCGTCTAATTCTAATCATCATAACATATAAATTCATTCCATAACTTAAAACACAAGAATCTTACCTTTTCTTGAATTTTCAACTTTCCGCCAACGGAGTTCTTTCTCCAAACCAATTATACTACGTCGTAAGAGCACCTCGAAGCTTGTTAAGAATTCGCGAAGAACAAGATTTTTTGGACCAAGGACAAGGCTCCAAGAATTTTTCTCTCTCTTTCTTTCTTTTTCTCCTTATGGCCGAAAGGCCTCATCTCTTTTCTTTCTTGATTTTTCTTTGATTTCTTGAAGTTTCTTGAAACTTAAGCTTATATAAATTAATTAGTCACATGATCAACACATGACTAATTAAATTATGGGCTTGGGTTGGCAATTGGACCATGGCCGGCCACCTCCTTCTCTGATCGGGGCTTTGATTTTTCTTTTTTTTTTGGCCCAACAATTTGCTAAGTTTCATAATTTCATGAAACAAATTTCCAAAATTCATTTGCCCTTAACCTTCCTCGATAATTCCGCACTAATGTTTCCATAGTCGACATATTCATACTAACAAGATCCAAATATGGCCTTATTTCTTACAAATCACACTTATGTCCAAATTTCCCGAATGTGCAAAAACACGGGATGTAACATCCTCCCCCCCTTTAGAACATTCGTCCTCGAATGTTCAACTGATCTCCTGGGGTGGTATGATACTCGGGAGGATCCTTTCTTATATAGTCGTCCTTTTTCTTCATACTCATTCTTGTTAAGTCCGACATGATATATTCTCCCCCCTTGCATGGGGCTCCTTACACGCCAACGATATATATATGGGATACACGTGTTCACTAATTTAATCTGATATAAGGCATCATACGCATTTATATGTGTATACATAGTCATTATCAACTAATCCACAAAATGCTTCCAAACGTAGTTCAAGCCTATCCTAGTTCCAAAGCTGTAGCGTACTTTCTGTCTCTTTTCTAATCTCACCTGTCGTGGGCTAGGTGGCTTCTTTTATAGTCCCCAACCATCTTGTACATTCTATTTTCCCATTTGTCTCTTGGATCAACATTTGTGAAAATTTTGGCATACTTCCCAGGGGGTCACTCATCATGAAATTGCTCCCATCTGAGCACGCTTAACCCCGAAACTTTAGTGGGATTCGGTCTAGCCTTAATGCCGATATAATTGCGTACGCTTTTCCATATGGCCTTTATTACATAATCTGGAGCCGCCTTCAAAGTTTTACGGCAGTTCGCAGGCGTGTTTACTGACACGTCCTTTCTCTTACAATTCCGTTTGCCCTTTTTGATTCCTAATGTGCACCTTCACTCCCATTCTCCCAACTTACATTTCTATAAACAAGGTACTTGAATGTTCTTATCTCATTCAACATGCCTCGTCCGCACCGTTGTTTACCATTGTACTTTGTAACGGTTGATGTCATAGGTCGCTTTCTTTTGTCGACGTCGTCCTTCGATCCTTTAGCCGAAATAGAAGGTTGAGTACGGGTCTTCATGTCCTATGACCGCTCTATCGCACGATCTTATATATGAAAGAAGGTCAACAATTCTTAGATATACAGAAGGTCAACAATATATATAGATGCCCACGTATATATATATATATATATATATATATATATACATATATATAACACACACACTCTACCGGACACGACTTTGCGTACAACCCCTAGTATCCAAAACATACATCCGATAAGGTTACTTTGTCACACCCCGACCTCACTGTGTGATGGGCACCCGACTCTCGCCGTAGTCGAGCGAACCTCAAAACATTCGCATAATAAAACTCGGCCATTTCGAAAATTTTTATGAAACATGAAACTTTTCAAACAACAATCATTATCTTAGAAATACAAACTCTTTTAACATTTACAATCTACTCGCACTTCCCGACGCACTATCCACAGGACACTTTGTCCGCAAAGTCTCTAACATATGCTAAAACCATGACACGAACACTTTGACTCGCAACACTCCGAACCGAGGCGGAGCTCGCCAATCCCGCGGGACAACTTCTAACAAGTCTTCTCTTCATCTGTGTACAACGTGGCATGAAACGCGGCCCCCCGAAGAAGGAGGGTCGGTCACCCGAATACGTACCGAGTATGTAAAGCATTACTAAAGCGTAAGTCGAAAAGTACATCGAAAAAGCAAGTTTAGGTTACACGACATGAATTAAATATTTAAGTAAAATAGTCCATTCGGACGGCCGCTCCGGCCCAACAATAATAATGGCCCCTTTCGGGCATTGCGCTTCCGGCATTTACGATAATGATGATAATAATAATAATAATAATAATAATAATAATAGTAATAATAATAATAATAATCCCCGCGGGTGCGCGGTCCCGCATACGTCTATCTCGGCCCCATCGGACATGCTGGTCCCGACGTAAAATGATGGCCCCCGGGCATGCGGTCCAACATACGTCTATCCCGGCCCCGTCGGACATGCGGCCCGCATAATAATCCCGCCCTTCGGGCGCCGGGCATGTCACTTGTGGCATACGCTACCCCCGGCCCCACGGCATGCCACTCGCGACATAATACTAATCCTAGCTCCTTCGGGCATATTAATATTAGTAATAATAATAATAAAATATCGCACCCCCGCTGAGTGGTTTTTAAAAAGTTTTATAAAATATCACACTCCCTTCGGAGTGGTTTTGTACACACCTCTCTGAGTGGTTTTAGAAAAGCCTTAAAAATAATATATCACACCCCCTTCGGAGTGGTTTTAGAAAAGCTTTAGAAAATAATATATCCCACCCCCTTCGGAGTGGTTTTGAAAAGTTTAATTAATAAAATATCACTTAATGGAGTCATCTATGAAGTTTCAAGGCAATTCGATCACATCCCTGCAAGTTACGGGCGTTTGAACATTTTCCAACAAAATATAAAGATTCTAGTTCAATCGCACTGAATGAATAGTGCTCAATTTCAGAATCGACTTACGATGAACGGAATAACCCCCGAAGCTCAGATTCAAGCCTAGAACACCTAGGACATGCCAAAGGAAGGAGAGGGATAGCTTCACATACCTTACGGGTGCCTTATGCTCGCTTGAGCTCAATTCCCGTTCGTCCGCGAATCCGCAAATGGTCACCTCTACCAATTGTCAATAGTAGACCTTTTTGCTTTCAACTCTTCCATTCTTCTCTTGTCTACAAAAATTTGGGCGGCATCTCCTCCGTAAATACACCGTCCCGAGAATTATGGCTAGGCCCAAATCAACAACAACCAAGCCAACAATCACAATAACAACATCCAAAATAAATTCATAACACATTCTAAGCAATTCGCAATATTTCAAGACAATTCAACAATATGCTATAATACCCGAAATCTTCCAACTTAATGAATACAACAATAATGCGTTTCTTTCTTTCCAAGTCTCACACTACGTCAACAATTCCATACATTTCCACACTAACTTCATAAATATAAGAGAACATATTAAAACCATATTAACTTTCAAAACAGCCCGCAACAATTGCAACGCCAACACAAGCCGTTAAACCTTCATTTTCACTACATAATCCGCAACGAACAACCACCAAAACGCAACATAAAATTAGTTCAACATGCCTATACCCATTCAGCCCATATTCGGCCACAACACAACATCCAACATTCCATGAGTTTCATTCATTTTCTATGCATTACAACAACACAAGCACATGCTAAATTCAATTAGTCCTTCATCCCTATACAATCCAACACACACGGCCACAACTTACAACACACAACTCGAGTCGCTAAACCTTTATTTACGTTACAAGGGTCACAACAACACAATTAACAACTAAATAAAATCAATCTCACTTCTTTCCACATCAAGTGGCTCACGGCCACATCCATATTCCATATACACACACGCCATGCACACACACGTCACACTTTCATAATTCTCGTCTAATTCTAATCATCATAACATATAAATTCATTCCATAACTTAAAACACAAGAATCTTACCTTTTTCTTGAATTTTCAACTTTCCGCCAACGGAGTTCTTTCTCCAAAACCAATTATACTACGTCGTAGAGCACCTCAAGCTTGTTAAGAATTCGCGAAGAACAAGATTTTTGGACCAAGGACAAGGCTCCAAGAATTTTTCTCTCTTCTTTCTTTCTTTTTCTCCTTATGGCCGAAAGGCCTCATCTCTCTTTTCTTTCTTGATTTTTCTTTGATTTCTTGAAGTTTCTTGAAACTTAAGCTTCTATATAAATTAATTAGTCACATGATCAACACATGACTAATTAAATTATGGGCTTGGGTTGGCAATTGGACCATGGCCGGCCACCTCCCTTGGATTGGGCTTGATTTTTCTTTTTTTTTTTTGGCCCAACAATTTGCTAAGTTTCATAATTTCATGAAACAAATTTCCAAAATTCCGATTTTGCCCTTAACCTTCCTCGATAATTCCGCACTAATGTTTCCATAGTCGACATATTCATACTAACAAGATCCAAATATGGCCTTATTTCTTACAAATCACACTTATGTCCAAATTTCCCGAATGTGCAAAAACACGGGATGTAACATTATATTTGTCTACCGGAATTTCGGCAGCACTTCCCCTATAAGTACAACACCCCCGAGATTCAACTCGGCTCAAAACAACCAACAACAACCCAAAGAACAACATCAATAACATTAACAATCACAACATAACACAACTAGTCAACCTTTCGACCTAATGCAATAGTTTCTATTCCGACTTCACACTTCCAACTTCATGTCAACGTTCTCATATTTATTTACTAATCCAAAACCATTCAAATACACTTCGGAGACATTTCATACCATTTCCATAAAATATTCACAAGATATACTAAATATGCAAATTTTTCCATCAAGGCCATAATACATCCAAACTTTTAATTTTTCAACATAAATTTCCATAACACATTTTGTCTTCCAACTTCATTTACAATAATCACCATTAGCACCTTACAACCTCAATTCTTATAATTACATAAACTATATAAAATCGCATACTTTCCGACAACAACTTAACGACAAATTTTTCATGTCAACTAGAACCATTAGCCTTCCATTTACATCACAAGACTCCAACAACACAATTAACATGCCAAATAATTTGATTCATACCCTCCCCTTCATCCTATTACACACGGCCTACTCACACATATTCACAACACACAAAATTTTCATACTTTTCATATACTTCATAAGACTATAACAACATAATCAACATACTAAACAAATTCAACCATTTTCCTCCACCCTAGGGCATCCCACTCGTCACACACAAACACACACACAAGTCACAATTCCATGATTTCCATGCAATTCCACTTATTCTAATATTCATAAATCTTCCATAACATGAAAGAAAACATGAAATTCTTACCTTTTTCCAACAAATTCTCCTTGTCACCAAGGTCACCTTTTGCCAAAATAATTATATCATCTTGAAGAGAATCTTGCACTTAGTAGTAATTCCAAAAGAGATGAATTTTTAAACCAAGGAATTAAGCTCCAAGATTTTTCTTTTTTTTCTTTCTTTTTTCTCCCACTTAGCCGTGCCTCTCTTTCTCTTGTTCTTTCTTGTTTTGTCTTGATTTTTCTTGAATCTTCCACATGCTAACTCCTTATATCATTAATTTGGCACATGGATAATTAATAAAATCATGGGTTTGGGCCACTATGTGGCCGGCCACCCTTCTCAAATTGGGCCTCATTTTCTTCTTTTTTTTTTTGGCCCAATCAACTTCAAACCTTGTTTTGTAGTTTCCGAAACTAATTTCCGAAATTCTACTTTTTTGCCCTCGCCCTCCTCCGGATTTCCACACTAATATTTTTCATAAGTACCAACATGCACACCTCATAAGATCAAAGCATGGTCTTATTCTTACAAATCACGATTATGTCCAAATTTCCCGAAAGTGCGAAAACACGGATATACGCTTTATCATGACCGATGTTTCTCCGACTTCTCCATTGATTTTCATATTAAGTTGGGCGCTGACTCCGGGGATCTTTTACCCGATCCTTCCTCATATAGGAAGCTAGTTGGGAAGTTGAATTTCCCCGCAAAGACACACGACCCGATATATCATTTAGTGTTCGCATTCGAGCCGCTTATGTCTCAACCGAGGGTTCCACATTATGAGGCAGCCTTACATGTCCTCCGATATTTGTCCGGTACTTCGTACTTGGGGTTGTTCTTCACCAATACACCGGATTTCTCCTCGCGGGATATCGCGACTCGATCGGGCTAGTCGTTCTTCAGTGTAGAGTCCGTCGCTGGCTACCTTTTACCTCCTTGGCGGGTGTCCTATTTCCTCGGAAATCCAAGAAGTGCCACTATTGCTCTTTCATCCGCCGAGGCCGAGTATAGGGCCCTACGACGGTACCTGGTTGCTGAGATTGTTTGGTTGGTTAGACTGCTGGCTGAGTTGACTGTTGCTTCTGTTGCCCCTGTTTCTGTGTTTTGTGACAACACTTCTGCCATTCACATTGCTAAGAACCCTGTCTTTCATGAGCGTACTAAACATATTGAGGTCGATTGCCATTTTGTTCGAGATGTTCTTCAAACCGGTTTGATTGCTCAATCGTGTGCCTACTAATTCTCAATATGCCGACGTGCCGACTAAGGCCCTTCCGGTGTTCAACATCATACTTTTCTTCTCCAAGCTTTGACCGGTCTCCCATTCCACCATGTATGGGGGTGTTGATAGTTAGTTCACTTTGGTACACTTAGGACCATTAGCTTTATACAATTTTACACTTGTATCTTGTATATATATATAGCACTTTGTACATTGTAGAAAGTAAGTGGACTGATTCTAAAAGGATGAAATAAAAGGATATTCTCTCTCTTCAACCGACCTTCTTCTTCTTCTTCAATTCAGCCCTTTCTCCATTGATGAATTGGGTATTGTAACAATACCAATCTCAATAATTTTCAATAATCAGATGCAACTCAAACCTTCAAAATTAATAGGTCCACTTTATCTTCTTATATAAGAAGCTCAATAAAAACAAATAAGGTGTTCTTCAACCAAAACCCCTCCAAAATAATCACAGCTAAGCAATGAATCTTCACTTTTCTTCTGCATTTGTGAAAAATGGAGAAGAAGAAGCAGAAGGAAGAGGAGGAGAAATTCTGACGAATATATATATTTGCACAATTTTTCTTAACATGTCAAAAGTTAAATTCTTCTTAAGGACACCCTGCATAAATTCTAAGGAAATTTTGCACGATTGCCTTTATTCGGGAGTGGTCTTTAATTTTTGCCCTTCGCTAAAACCCCTTGGTTTGAACCCTGCTCCATCAAATTTTTTTTTTTTTTAAATCGCAATGTAGAGTTTCAATTAGCAAGACAGAATTTTGCTACCTTTAGGCAGAGTTTAAGTAGAGTTTACAATCAAACTCTACCTGATCACGTAGAATTTGACTCAAACTCTGTCTGATCATGTAGAGTTTGATTGCAAACTCTACTTAAGGCAGAGTTTGCCTTCAGGCACAAGGCAAAACTCTACCTTAAGGTAGAGGTTTGCATTAAGGCCAAAAAAAAAAAAAAAAAAATTTTGCAAAACTCTGCCTTAAGGCCTAACTTTTTGCTACGAAACTCTGCCTTGAGATTTTTTTTTAATTTTATTTTGACTGATTCGAGGGCCAAAAATTAAAGAACAGTGCCTTCGAAGGGCAATCGGCACCAAAAAGTGTAGACTGTAGAGGGAATTTGCATCTATTATGAATATGGGCTTGTCAGACCCATATCAGTTCAACCAGACTTGAGCCCAATACCTATCAACAGGTAGTCCAATTTATCAGAAATTGCTACAGTGGTACATTGAAGATTCTGCCTTTCACATATCCATTTGCTCTTTTTGCTTTTGGTTGTGTCGTGTTGATGTAGAAAATTGAATAGCTTCTTTTAAGAGGAAATTGGCGAACATGACTTTTTACAATTTAAATAGATAAAATAGTACGTAAATATTATAATACCTCGCCACACTATTCATCCATCTAAACCCTCTATCTTTTAATTTTGTGTACACGATATGACAGTAATTCATGTCATTCCCTCAGCACAATTTATATGTTATGCTTTTCTTTTTAGTGTGTCTTACTAAAGTCATATAAACAATTTAACTTCATATTTCACATTTTACTCTTAAGGAAATGATTTATAGTCATACAAATATTTATGAATTCTTTTAAACCACAACTTTTAAAAGTCGCCATATTTTTAAACTATGTGTTCCATTGGAACGGGAGGGAAAATGTTTTTATCTCAAAATTTGGACTTCCATATGACGTGCCTTGAGGTTAAGAATTATATAGAAAAGACCAAGTCAAAGGTATCCTTTAATTTGATGCTAAACCTTAAATTATCCCTCACGTATCCCTTCATACTCTACAAAGAATCTCCTCCATACACTTTCCCTTAAAACATAATCCATCCCCTCTTTCTACAGTTACTATAATATGCCAAAACACCTAATTTTTCTTCATACTAACTACCTTATCCTTAATTAATTTCCAACAAAAATATATGGAATCCGTGGGCTCCAGTTCTTCCGACCACCACCACCGTCCTCGCCGCCGTCTAACGCCAACTCAACCCCTCGCTGACAGAATACTCCGAGCCCTCAGCCACCACCTCCGCCTCCTCCACCGTTACGACGCCACTTTTTTCGTCTTAGGTGCCACGTGTAATGTCTACACTGTGACTCTCTCCACCACCCCTTCATGCAGCTGCCCTGATCGTAGCACCCCATGCAAACATATATTATTTGTGCTTATTAGGTGAGACCATTTTGATCATTCTATTTATGGAATATTAAAAATTGAGTCTAACTTCTATATATTGACATTGTAATTTTTTCTAATATTATCAGGTAACCTAAAAGATAATAATTGATAATAGTTAGTAACATGAAAATAAAACGTATTATCTGCTATAACATGTGACACATAAGTTAATTTTTTTTAAATTATAAAGAGCGTTAATTCATGCCTATACATATTATTTGTTGCTTCATTATTAGGGTATTGGGTGTATCGATTGATGACACGTGTCTCTATCGACGGAGTCTTCGGCCATGTCAGCTTCAACGTCTTCTCAACTTACCCATTTCGACAGAAGCATTAGCAACTCAAAAAGTACGTGAAATGTTTCACCAGTTGTTTTCTCAACAACCGCAGAGGACTTCGCCTGTAACAATAAAGGTTAGATTAATTTCTAATATCAGTGGGCAAAGCCCTTATTATTATAAGCATAAAAATAAACTCTCTACTAAAGCTTTTAGTTTGGAATACATAGATACACAAATATACTTTATATAAATCTATATCGTATTATTATATATAAGATTGAGTTTAAGTTATATACATTATTAGTATAAAGAATTTTTACCACCATCAAGTCAGCAAAATGATATCGACAGGTAAGCCTCCACATGATAAGGGACTCGTAATTTTGAAAATTAGGCAAGTTACTTGCTAGTTGCTACGGTAAAGGTAAACTTATATTGTAAAAGAAAATTACACCGACGTTGTATATAACTTAAACTCTATATATCGCTGTAAAGAACTATCAGGCCACCTTTATCGATTGTAGTAGGTAATAATTAATATATCTAACTAATATTCAAGATTAATTGCGAGTCTCAAATTTTAAGGAGGCTTATCTGTAAATATATTTTGGATGACATGATCGTGTAAATTATTTTTATACTGACAATATATATAACTTAAACTCATAAATATATAGCATTATGTATATGTGTAGACTTTGACTGTAACTTAGGGCACGACCGGACCTTTAAATAAAGATTTTATTGTATAATGGCTGATCTTTGCTCTCTGAATACAGAAAATCCCAACGAACAATGAAAAAATCTCTAATATCCTAAAAATGTTTGTCTGTATTTTTCGGGAAAAAAACATATATATGTATGAGTTTATTGATATCTCTTTAAGGAGAGTCAATTTTACGTCTCAGTACTTCTCTGACAGGTTGAAAATGGGACGACATGCCCGGTGTGTTTGGAAGAGATGACTGAACAAGAAAAAATAGCAGCTTGTGTTACATGTAGAAACCCTATTCATGAAGAATGTATAATGGCATGGAAGAGAAGTAGTAGAAGAAGATCTATTAGTTGTGTGCTTTGTCGAGCAAGGTGGAGAGATTTGAGAGCTGAATTAGAGAGAGACAAGTACTTGAATTTATCTCCATATATTATTAGTAACGGGGAAAATGAAATAGGTGAAAATCATCAGAATCGTTGTAGAGATTAATAGCGCTCAGAAATTGAATAAATAATCAAGAATGATTAATTGCAATTTAGTTTAGTTCTTTCAACAGTTTGATTGTTTTTCTTCTTCTAAGTATTGTATTATAGTTGTGTACTAATTAATCATTTGTATCTGTGGATTTTCTTTGTTGGATAGGATGTGATTATTAAATGTATATAACTGCAACAATTTAAAATTCAAATATTATTTGGGTAAAAGATCGTTCTGAAATTGAGACAAAGCTTCTAATTCAACGTGCAAAGCAAAAGGGATGGGAAAAAGGAAAAATAAAAGTATGAAAGAGACATACTCTTGAAAGTATATAATTAAATAAATACATTTGCCTTAATATTTTCAAATTGCATAAACCTGGGAGGCTTGGGGTCGCATCAATACAAATTTCTCTATTCCAAATTTAGTCGGATTAATCTTATATTCGTTCTGCTTTATTTGGATACATTTTAATTGGGGAATATGTTATAATTTACCCCTTAAGGATTTTGTTTTTCTTATATTTGCCCTTTGTTTACTTTTCAATTTAAAAAAGTCCAACACAAGCATTTTTTTTATTGGAGCGATAAGTTAGAAAAGATAAATTGTCAATCTTTTTTTTTATTTGATATATTTCTTAAGAGATATGGATGGTAGAAGCTAATTCAAACCCCTCCAATAAAATAAGAACATCCTCACTACTTTCAACCCCGTTTTACCGTTGGCAAGTTAATTTCATCTCACGTATATTACTAATATAATATAATATTAGCATGTCCGTATAACTATTTTCCAGCTTGGTATGACATTTGCCGCGGTAGAGCCATATAAATAAACAGAACACCAAATATACTCCTAAAGGACTATCACATTGGTAATTTACTCTCAGTAATAATTTGAAGTATGTATTTGAACAATAAAATTGACTGTCTTCCTAAACAATTGAAAAAGATCCAAATATACTCCTTTATTAGTGAGGGGTATACTTGAGACAAAAAATAACAATTGAGTAAGTCGAACTATAAATATAAGGGAAATATGAAATAAATCACAAACTTTAAGAGTATATTTGAACATTTTTCTTTTAATTATAAAGAAAAGTTAAAGATTTAGGCAATCGATGGAGTGACGTGCGATATATATCCAAAATATTCGTATGATGTATATCTATGTACCCAAACACATAAATTTGTGAAATATTTTGATGATATGGTACAGCTTGATGTATCATTGTTCTTATTGTAAGCGATTTTCAATTTCTTCTTTGGTACCGTTGAGGTATCCCTTGGCTATGTAACACGTGCCTCTCTATAATACAAGATTGAAATGAATTAGAAGTTTTCTAAGTATCTTAAGTATTAAAAGGAAATTTAAAATTTATGGATGAGGCAGTGGAGAGGAGTGTAGCAACTGATCAAAATTAGTTTTAAAACTAGTAAATGGGGGAAATTAATTATCGTTTAATTTATTAATTAGTAAATTCACAGCTGCAAATATGTCTTTCCTTTTTCTTTAATTTCCACAAGAAATTGCAATACCACTGCTTAATATGATTAGTGTTAACTCGCAGCTGCAAATGTTTTCTTAATGACAAGCAATATAATTCCAATAACACTGCTTCTGCAACAGCTCCTGCAGCTAAATTAATTATTCTAAGCAAGTATTATAACTTATTAAATCAAATTGAATGACACTATAATGAGAACACTGCAATGAAGCACCAAAAAAGCACCTTGGTTGCAGTGGACATACTGAGAATTGGCAGGAAGTTAACTTTTATTTCAATTAAACAATATTATTATTTATTTGGCCTAATCAGAATAATTTATTTCAATTAAATAGGTAGTAATATTTTAATAATTTATATTCAGGCCTGTGGATCAGTGATGCCTAGGATCGCACATGCAATACCAATAGCATCCTAAGCTATATTAGTCACTACTTAGAAGCCGTTTGGACATGATTTCATCTCATGAGATGAAATCATGTTTGGACTTACAATTTGGATTTCTTAAGTTGCAGTTTTTTTTTATAAATATAAAAACCATAAGTTGTGAAAACCATCAAAATTTTCTCAATTCTTATACAATCTTACCAAATGATAGAAACCATAGTTCATAATAAAATTAATACGCTACCAGAAGACCTTTCTAAAAAATACAACATCAATTGATCAAACTTTAGTTCAATAAAAAGGAAAATTTAACATGAATAGTAATGTAACTAGTCTTTAATATAATCCTCCCACATGGTAAACATGATTGGTAAATACATTTTACCAACTTGTAGATTAATAGTTAATACAAATGGTTGGTAAACATGACTGGTAAATATATCTACCAACTTGTGTGTCTTTTTTTTTATATAAAATATAAACGTATGGGTCAAATTTAAATTTATATTTTTTGAAATCATGATTTCAAATCCCAAATCATGCCTTTTTAGATGATTTGGAATTTCATCTCGTGAGATGAAATCGCATGTCCTAACGCTCATTTCATCTCATGAGATGAAATTGCATGTCCAAACGCCTACTTAGTACCACCCTTTTTTTGAAAAAGGAAATATTACACTAATGTTCCGGTTAGCTAGCGGAATAATAACCAGATCTAGTGAGACATTTTCAGAGATACTTATAAAGATTTGTGTAAGCAAATAGTATTATTATTCTTAAATTATTAAGTAGTTTACTTGATGAATGGGTTAAATTTTAAAAGACAAATAACACCGGAATCAAACTTAAATTCGAAATCTCTAATTAAGAGTGAAGAAATCACATTCATTCGGTCGGCTGTAGCACGTACAACCATCCATGTTCCGTTGCAATAAAGCATCGGTTTTTAATCTCATTATGACTTTGCGGTGAGGCACATATGATGTGCGTACATGAAAGTAAGCAACACTATTTTTAAACTACGTTTTTCTAATTTGATTGCTTTCTATATCTCCATTTCGAGGACCTAGGTGGATGTGCACATATTTGAGATGGTTGGTGAATTATTGAATTGAATTCTGTGCATAAAAGATATGCTAATGAATTTTCAGAGTGAGAGCCAAGTTGTGTAGCAGAAAACGATGTTTATTATAAGAAGGTTAATAGAAGATGATGAGAAAGAAAATAAAACCATTTTTAGGTTTAATTAGAAAAAAGTAATTTGTGTTCTTGTTGTTGGCTGCCGTGTTTATCGAATAACATTCTCTGTAAATTTCCACGTTGGCTTTCTAGTACTACAAATTACAAAATACACTATATGCATCTTCTTTGCTGAAATTAACGCTTATTCTCATCTTCCCAATAAAAAGACTAAAAAAAGGTTTTTTTTTAGTTCTTAGGGTTTGCTACAATTTACATATATGGTATTGCTAGCTGAATGTATATTGTTGAACCAACAAGGTGAAAGTACCAAAATGTCCCGGCTTTTCCTTTTCATGAGTGTAGGTTATTATTTTCATTAAAAGGAGATACGTACTTTTCTTTTAGTTGACCTTTTCCTTTTCTACTTTTTCAAATATAATAATTCTTCTATTGTACGTATTATTGGTAAATATTCAATCCATCTCTTGGATTGTAACACATATATAGCACTCCATTTATATGACAATGCAATTTACGTTTAAAGGAACCAGCTAGACTTTTTTATTCTACCAATCTGTAAATCATGCAAAGCACACTTCAATGTCTTCTTGTAGCCACAAATCGACATCCTTGCACGTACCTAATAAGCAATAGTTTCTTTCCTGATTTTTTCCATTTAATTCCTTTATTTTCCTATTTTGTAAAGAAAATATACAAAATTGGAGAATTAATACATAGGGGATGATGATAAAGTAAACAGAAAAGAAGTTATTTTTGCATAATGAAAATTTGGTTTGATTGGCAACTGTTTTTGGCAAATGGAAAATGAACATAGGAGATAATTAAATCGCTACACTAGCTCCTACTTGTAATGTTCCTTCAACTTTTTTTTTTTTCCTCATTCATCTTTCATATTAATTAATCTCTTGTTCTTTTACCCTAATTATAAAGCTAAAACAAATCCAAAATAAATTAGGAATCTAGTCCTAGGATATTAATCTAGGAAAATTTTGAGAAATTCTCTCAAATTCTTAAAATAAACTACCTACACTGTTATACCATCAAATCACTAAATTAGATGCCGAAAATCGGTCCCAATAAGTTGATGAATCAAGTAATCATCGCCATTGGATACGTCGAACATCATGTTCTGATGAAAAAATTGTTGTTGATGTTGTTGGACTTGAAGAAGTTCCTTTTGCCTCCTAATCTCGACTACTTTACGATGAGAATTGGAGTGTTTGGTGAGCACAAAAGTCGGGCTTGCTGCGGGCCGGTACTCGGGCACGAGTCGGCCCGACTTATACCTCACTCCACAAGCATTGCAGAGAGTTTTTGGGCCCATTGGCCCGGTTCTCCATTGTGGTGTCTTGTCAGTAGCACAATGAAGACATTTTCGACCTTCACTGTTGCTTGTCTTGGCAAAAATCGAACTAGGGTAACTTTCTTTTTTCTTCGGAGTTGTTTTCACTTTCTTTTTACTAAAATTAGATGTAACATCAGACTCTGCTGACGATGACATGGTCAGAGTTGTTGTTGTAGTTGGAGTTGGGTTGGTTGAAGGAGCCAATACCATTAGGCGCGACTCCCAATTGCATGGTGCTGCACGAGACCGCTTGCTACGTGCCTTAGCAGGGACGGAAATCTCATGCCTGAAAATCGGGCTAGTTATAGCCCGATTCAGCTCTGAATGACATTGATGAGTTGCAGAAGCTTCATCAGCTTGGACTTTCATTCCCGACGCCAGGTGTAGCTTCTGCAAGTCGTCACTCGAAAATGATTCTTCAACGAAATTCGATAGCCATTCCAACTCAGCCAAGTCATCATACTGTAAAAATTTCAAAAAAAAAAAAAAAAAAGGAAGCATAAATTAGCAATACTTCAATTTCCATTATAGATTATACTACAATAATGAAAATTACAGAAGCTACATATATTCACAAAATCCAACGTGAACTCATGAAGAATAATTATCAGGGAAAAATCCCATAAATATTTTTCGTCTTGTATCTAATAATGCATTACTATTTGAAAAAAAAAATTGTAGAGAAAAATAACAAATGCAGCATAGATATGGTCCTCCATAACAAATTAAGAAACCTAGAATTTTCCTTTCTTTAATTTATTTTCCACAGTTTACTCTTTCCCTCATCAACCAAACAAGAAAAAAAAAGTAAGTATTTCCTTTCTCCTTTCTAGAAGAAAATAAAAGCCATTGAATAAAACAAAGCTTCTTCAAGCAACATTTACGTATAAAAGCGTTAAAGTTCCATGTCTAGTAATTTAATCACCATAACAAAATAAAAACAAAAACTAAAGAAAATTTTAGTTTTATGCGTTGCGTTTTCATGAAAAAAAGAGTAATTAATTACCGGCACGGAGAATTCACCGGAAAACTGCCCGTCATTGAAACTCTGGCAGCCAATATCACTAGGGAACTGTGATTCTTGATTAATATTATTGCTACCGGAAAATGAAGAATCCATTGAGGTTCCAGTAGAAATATCAACGTCCAACATGTCTTCAGTGACCAATATTTCATCGTCGTTGGGGAAGTCTAAGAGATCCTCCACGACGAAATGGTCACTGACGACGACTTTGCTTCTTTGGAAGAACTCTGGAGTACTTTCCATATCGAATAAACTTTTTCTAGGGTAAAATTTACGGAGTATTACAGAACGAAGAAAAGTTATAGTGTGTATGAACGTACGTGTGTTGTATGTATATGCGCGCGAGCTTTCTAGAGAGAGAGAAGATGGTGGTGAAGATAATGGAGAAGAGAGAGAGGTGGAAGAGGAAGAGGAAGAGAAGGAGAGGGTTTTATTTTTGCGTTTGAAGGGGACAATTGTAGACAACTAAACTTTTGGATTTTGACTAGGACAAATGTATGGCCTTAAATTATACCTACACTAGATTTTTTTTTCTTGGTAAGTAGTCTTATATTTAAATATCTTGGCTCGACGAATTTAGACACTTTATAATTCATTCATTTTACGCTAGAATTTCTATTAATAGCAAGGGCAAGTACATAGTAATGTACAAACCACAAGGATACATATATACTAACGAAAAATTTAACGGATGGTAAAATTGTGTAATTTTATATAAATAACAGCAAGCAATTTGAACATTTTTCATAAAATAAATACTCATGAAGCCATATTAATCAGGTCTGTGTTAGCCACTCCGGTAGTGCCCAAGTTGGTATCTCCCAAATAGGAGGTTTTGGGTTTGAGGCCACCTGCATGCTCTTCTCAATCAAGTTTATCGCACAAGGTTGCATAGTGTGATTTACATCTTCTTTGTGATTTAGGGCTACTATTCTTGAAGTGTTGTTTACTCAAAGCGCACTCATAAGAAAAAAGAGTGGTGTGTGTTTTGTGGGGGTGGAGGTGGGCGTGGAGGGTGGGTTCGAATTGCACGTGACAGAGATGGAGTGTGTGTCAGCTTGACATGTGAGTGGTTTTGCTCAAAGTGACGGTGGTCAATGACACGTGTGGTCTATTTAATTTTAAAGGAGCATTAGCTTCTTTTTTACCTTTGAATGATTGCTTTGCTCGTTTGGCTCTTAGCTTAAACTTCCAAGCAACGTGAGAGCACGTGAGATCAACTATCCTAATACATTGTATTTGTACCTTGCCTCGTCTTTTATACTTCCTCAATTTCAATTTATATGACATAGTTTAACCCAATATGATGTTTAAGTGAAAAATAAATAAATTAAACATATGATTAAAACATGTAATATTATTTGTGGGGCTATAAGAAAGTTTCTATAACTTTTAAGAACTTAGAGGTACCATTTTATTCAGAACAAACGACACACATGTTAACAAAAGATATAATAACATTCTTGCACTAACCAATAAATATATAACGCGTGTCTTTACGCACACTGTTATCAGTAATCATAGTTGACCACCACAATCTCACCTTGATTTATCACTTAACTATAATAAATTAATGTAGTTAGGTGTAAACATGAAGTGCGTGTAAACTTTTACCATCTCGACCCATAGCAGCTATATGGAGCTCTTTCCAATGGTGAAGCTCAAAGATGATCTTCATAATAGAAAAAGATACTCTCTCAGAAGCTTTAGTAACTCGGTACAATAATGAAAGCAACATAGCCACTAAGAATGTGACCTCACTCTCACTAAACCTTCCACAGTACTAAGATTTTATTTATAAAGAGTGGAATTTCAAAATTTAAGGTATTGATCTGCAAAAGGGTATCTAACGAGGTAGTGGCGAGACACCCGAGCTTTATGCTGAATATGGTACGCGCAACGCCATCCTCTGACACAGCCACGGCCTTTGTTGATCTGGATCGATGAAACCATGCATGAGAAATTGTTCTGCTTCTTCATCCATCAATTCTCTGGCCCAGGTCACTCGTTTTGACGGGCAACTACCCGGTCCAAAACACCTGCAGCAGTTTCACCAACAAACTACCTTAGAGATGATAGCTTAATGATAGGATACAGACAAGGGTTAATTAGCTTCTTTTATAAGTAGACTTCGGACACGAATTCAGTGACATTTGAAAAAAAGTAGTATTTGAAGTTGAAGTTGAAAAATGGTAATTGGAAGTTGAACTCGTGTTTAAACGGGTTGAAGTTTTGCAAGGGAAAAACCAGTTTTTCAAATTTGAAAAACTCATCTTCAGAAACTAACCAAAAAGTCATTCTAATGTCAAACAATGTTTTGTGAATACTTTTTGAAAAAGAGGGAAAAAATTACTTGTACAAACGGGCCCTAATCAACTTGCACACTTCTCATCAAGATTTGTACCTAGAGAAGATTTTGGACAGAGAGGAATTCCTACCTCAATATTTTGTATGCAGTATATGACTAAAATGTTCCTTGTAATAGAAGTTAATATGACTATTTGAATCTTTGTTGTAAATTGAGGATTTCAGAAGACTTACTTATACTCATAGAAGCAAGCAGTTCTCTCATTTTCTGCCTTACCCCAGTTGTTCCAACCGCAATGCTTAATACAGTGATCCATATAACAAAAGGCAAAAACCACTCTCCCGAAAGGCCCCCATGGGCGTCCAAGATGTGTATATGAGGTCGCTCCAGTACCAGTGATCACACATCTTCATAGTCCCAGGAAAATTGTTTCAAAAGAATCAGCAAGGCAAGAAAAACAAGAGTGATAAAATTAGCATGAAAGATTGAAATTGCAGAGGAAAAATCTCTAAATATTAATCAGACATTGAATTCTTTAGTGAATCAGAAACCAGTGTGAGGTACAATCTTAAAAAGTTCATACCAAGATGAAGCTCTCTATAAAAAGTTTTACTATGATCTTTCACGATAAAGCTGATTGATAAATGGGTTTACTTTAGATTTATCTAAAGACTACCACAAGTCGGAATTCCCAATTAAATCTGGTCACTCACTAAGTGAAACTTAAACAAGATTAAGGATGTGGTGTCATCATAACCTGAGTTGTGCTTTTAACTGGAGAATTTGCAATAACAATTTTTTCGAGTGAAAAATGGACAGAGATCTTAAAGATAATGATGCTTCGACATAGACATGAGTGATAAAATGAAGTGTAAACTTTCTATAAGACCCCATAACTATAGCTAAGATCTTCTAACTGAGACATATTGGAAAAGGCTAAACCTCTCTCAAACAGCAATTTACCACAGTGAATAAAAAAAAAATGACTGAGAAGACAAAACAGAAGAGCACTCCAGGTCAAAAATAATGAAGACACGAAGCTCCTTCCCCAAGACTAGAATTTTCCTCCACAGATAGAAAAATATACGTGTCAACCCTTCAAGTTCCGGGAATCATCACATGAAACTCCTTTCTCTAATATCGAAGTATGACTTCAAAAGTTATGTTTGCAACATTCCGTATCCGGAAACACACAAAAAAGAAAGAGGTTACGCCTGCAACACCTGAACTTTTATTCCAGATTGACCGAAACTATGTGAAGCATTACGAAGTCATTAAATCAAGAAAGACATCATGCTATCACCAACTAGATTCAAATGATCCAATCCCCTTTTTTCTCTTACTATGATTAAAGACTCATGTCATTACCAACTTCGATAATTCGTCGTTATAGAAAACACCTTCAATGTTTTTTTTTTTTTTTGTAGGCTGGTTTATGTCTAAGGCCTTTAGGATACAGAAGCTCCAACTCAGATCCCAATTGCTTCCATCAAACGCTTGTGCATGGAAAATTTTAAAGCAAAAGGGTAAAATGAGAAGCTTACATTACATAGTTTGCAAATTTAAAAAGATGTCACTCTTTTTGGTACAATTAAAAAGGAAATGCTGCCACATTAACTGGATAGAGGGAGTCGTATTATACCTTTTTCTTGGGGACAAGTTGTACCGAATGACTGAACCTAACTAAGGTTACTAAGTAGCTGCGGACTTGCGTATGAGTAGCTTCTTACTTCAAATCAAGGAAGTTCATTGCTCAACTTATTTTGGAAAGAAAGACAATGTACACGAAAATACATTGTTCTGCACCTGTTGTAGATTAGCAAAAGAACCAAGCATAGTTTTTGAAACTAATACTCATCTTGCAAACGCTTATAAAACTAAAACCAACCTACACTGCCAGACATAGATGAAATAGTTTTATCTCCTTTTTAGAGAAGTCAATTCCAGTCCCTTTGTTTTTTTGTTTTGATAAGTTAAAGTTTTTATTAATATGGCACCAAGGTGGTACGGGACCAAGTGCAAGACAAAGCTACTATTCCAGTCCCTTTGTTGAAAAAAAAAAAAAGTCCCTCTAAACAGTCGAGGAAAAGAACAGGTGAAATTATATTTAGACACTAGGCATTATCACCGCATGAGATGCTATACATCATCTTCAGATAGCGGAACTAGGAGTTGCCTTTTCGAAACCGGGGTGCAAGAATCATTTCTGAGGTGAAAAGGGAATATAACGACAGTAACAAACTTGATGTTCATCAAGATCTGATTAAGAGCACTTTTTTTCTTTTTTTGATGAGGTAATAATTTTATTAACAGTTGGGGAAAAGACCCCATATACAAGCCGTATACCAAAGAGAGAGAACCTACATCAAAACATGATTCTCAAAAAAGTTGACCCAATTCTCTATACAAACAGGGGTCTCATGGGAACACCAAAAGCAAACTACAAACAAGATACTATTTTGCAACTTTGAGAGCACTTCTTGAGATTCAATCCTACTGACAATGTCACAACACAAATGCGAGCTCGCAGACACACACATACATGTATATATAATATATTATACATATGCATGTTTATGTTTGCATCGGCCTATTTGGATATGCAACTTGATTCGGAAAACAGTAAAAGGGCAGCCCGGTGCACTAAGCTCCCGCTATGCATGGGGTCCGGGGAAGGGCCGGAAAACAGTATTTAGTAAAAAAGCAATTACATTTTAGAAGTATCCCTTTCTTATTATCTCAAATGCAAATAAGAGAAGACCTTGTTCAACCCTTTCTATAATCTGTTGTAGCATCCCAAACGAGGTATCCCAAGATTTATGCATTCAACCAGTTACTTTGTGCATCTCTTCTCATAATCAATTAAATCAATGGGACAAAAAGGAACATTCATAGACAAACTAAGTACTGTTACTACAGGCTACTAGCATAGAGAATCTGAAACAAGGTAGGCTTTATACATGTGAAAAATCAAATGGAAGATCGCCTTGAATGTAATGAAACCAACCAGAAATCCCACAAACATACCTTTTACAGAAAGTTCGTGTAGCTTTTGTCAAGGATTTAGACAGATAGGACATCACAATAAATACAGAATTCTGCTTTAAACTATTGGGCCGATTGGTTTATGGAAGTTTAGGTGAGACAGTGACACCATCGGATCAGTGAAAGGGCAATATATCCATGAAATAGGAATTCAAACCAATTATCCCATGGATAGGCAACTCAATAGGCCAGAACCAGATTAATGTCAAGTAATTAAAGTTTCTTAACAGAGCCGAGATCTTTAGATGCCTAGAATTTTATTATAGCCTATCAGTATAATGGGAACCTCGAATCTGCACAAAATTTACCAAAAGAGCAAAGAAATTAAGTAACAAACATAAGAACCAGCATGAGCTAAAAAATAAAGTGGTTCATTTTCTAAATAAACGGAATTCTGAATAATAACCAAATCCAACTAGTCACAAACCTCAGAAACACATAGCCGGTTGTCTCTTGAGAAGATTTCCTGCTTTGTGCAGTAATGAATCCCGCCGATTTGCAGTGTATGTGGCAATGCTCTAAAAGAGCAGTGCTATTACCAAAAATAAAATCTACACTTCCTTCGATATAGCAATCTTTCAAATACTGCTTCCCGTAGTGCAAATACAATGTATCCTACAAACATTAATTTATGTTCTTTAGAAAAGATTAAAACCCCTCAAGGTCGACAATTGAAGACACCACAAAAAATAAAGAGTATGTTAAGCAACAATATTCCTTGCAATCAAGAAATAAATGTGCTATACACATCCACAAAAGAGACAAATTTGCGGGACATAAATTAAGCCAGCTGTACTTTTTTGAGCATGGCGGAAAATGAACAGAATTCAGAAATGATCCAAAAACATATGAAATCACTCTTGGGGGGAAATCAGAGCACATATAAGCTACAGAGTTTCTTCTTTGACATGGAGTCCTTGCCACTCGCCGAAACCGGCAACTGAGTAATAAGTTGGTTTTGCCACAAGGTATATGCTGCTTCTAGTCAGTGGCGGGGCCAGGAACTTTATTAAGGGTGTTCAAACTTGGAGAAGTAAATTAATTTTTTATTTTTTTTTTGATGAATGGGTGCGACAAAAAAAATTGTATCTAACTACACAATATCTAGAACAATGACTTTCAGGGATTGTTTATTGGAAAAAAAAAAAGTCAAACAGACAGTTGGGAATTATTATGGATATGCATGCTGTTTCTTTCAAAAATTACAAAGGTAGGTTAGTAGCGCTGCTACTGAGAATCGCTCCCGTGTACTCGGGTGTGACATTCAACACACCCTTTACCACTGGAATAAGGCTTTCATTTATGTTAAGGATATTCAAATCTTTAGATGTATTGATATAAAACAGTATTTTATCTATATACACCGTATAATTTTCCGCCGAACACCGGTTGCCTGACCACCCTTGGGACCATGTAGTTCCGCCCCTGCTTCTACTAGACATGAAGTTCAAAAGTTCTGGTAAACAGTAAAAGATGACAGAATGCAAATAATGTAGTGTATGCACCTGCCAACCAAGAAATCTGCAATTATAAAACGCACAACGATCAGCTGTAACTCTGATTGCCACTGCCTGTCCTGATCCCTATAAGAGAAGACCAAAAAGAAATGAAGCAATATGAATCTGGCAACATGCACCATTTGCAAAGATCAAAAAGGAAAAAAATATAGAGTACCTCAGGAGCAGAGTTTTCAAAGGTGATGTTCTCAGCAATAAAATCCTCTCCTTCAACTATTGTAGTTCCACATCCAAATGTCCCAGTACCAATTAGCCTTGCAGCCTAAGTGTCAGATATAATGAAAATTAATAACTGAAGTGCAAAAAACAATGGTAAGCATATGAAGGAGAGATGAATGTTGAAGTGTCTTTGAATGTTTCATCTAAAATTTCAAACCGATAAAAGATTAATTTTTTTCACTTAATTATGTGCTACACCGTCTATCACGTGTTTAACAGACATAGGACCAATTCTTTTGTTTCATCTAAAGCTACACTTTTATACTTATTCATGTCTTCAACACGCCCATCATGTGTTTAACATGCCTAGTCGAATTATTCCATTTCATCTAAAAGCTTAAATTACTAAAGAATCGACACTTATTTAACTTGGTTATGTCTTCAACACATCCTTAAGGTAAATTGTTCTATTCAACTAAAAGCTGAAAACTGCTAAAGATAGACACTTCTAATAATTTCATTATGTCCATGTATTATACTAAAATTGATATCTTTATTTGCTTAATTATGTACTCAATACATCAGTCAAACCTCTCTATAATGGCATCCTTTAACCGAATACTTTTTGGCTACTACACGAACTGCAATATAACATAGTAACATGGTTCCAAAGAAAACTTGAGGGTTGTAGCAAAATATTGTCATAGAAGATAACTGTTATAGATAGGTCTGACGTATGACATGTATTCCACCAAAAATTCATTTTTTTTTTTGGATGGCTGTGAGACTCGAACCTAAAATAATAAAGCATGAATCTTCTTCTCTAAAATTTTAAAACAGAAAAGAAACTTGGCCATGAATATTTACTTTTTTCTCGGAATTGAATTCCGAAAATCATGTTTGGCCATAACATTTTGGAAAATTCAAAATTTCCTGGAATTTGGAAAACACAAAAAGTTTTTTCACTCCAAATCACTCACAAAAATTCAAAACAAACTCTAATTTGTAATCATGGCCAAAACACAACTCCAATTTCCAAATACCATTTTTTCACTCTAAAAACCAAAAAAACTACACTACTTTTTTTCAAATACTCACAATTTTCATGGCCAAACGGGCCCTAAGAAAAAGCACTTCTTTTGATGACGGTGAGACTCGAAACCAAACAATAAAGTATGAATCTTCTCTAAAAATTCAAAACAGAAAAAGAAGCTTAAAAAAAAAAAAAAGTATAGACCTATATAATTTCACAATTTTTGATGTGCGTTTTAGCAACTAAACACGGTATAAATTTAATCTCAAACTTAATCCTAGAAATCCCATATTTTATCCGGCGTACCAAACGACCCCTTAGTAGTATATTATTTATAGGAATCTTATATATGGTCAAGAATTAAGAGCAATATATTAGTATATTTTAGTAATTGTGGTATGGATACTTGCTATCTTAAGTAATACTCCTTCTGTCCCAATTTAGATAATACACTTTCCTTTTTAGTCTGTCCCCAAAAAAAAATGATACATTTAACTTTAAACTTTACCTTACGGTTAACGAGATAATTTATAACCACGCAAATATATTTAGCTTATTTTAGACCACAAGATTCAAAAGTCGTAATTTCTTTTTCAAACTCCGTGCCTGATCAAACTATATCACATAAATTTTAGTGGAGGGCAGGGGCGGATCTACGTGTAGTCCAGGGTGTTCGGAACACCCTCGACAAAAAATTACAATGTATATTTAGCTTCCTTTTTTTCCGAACACCTGAAAATCCTGGATCCGTCACTGGTGGAGGGAGTATAATTCTACATGTGATACACTTTCCTTTTTAATTTGTCCCAAAAAGAATAATACATTTAACTTTAAACTTTACCTTTTGTGCTTACCACACAAATATCTTTAGCTTGTTTTAGATCATAAGATTCAAAAGTTTTCATTTCTTTTTTATATTCCGTGCCTGATCAAACTATATCACATAAATTGAAACAGAGGGAGTATAATTGTACATAAAGAAGAAAGATGTACCTGATGGTGATCAATTTTAGTGGCAGTATTATTCCAGGTAATTACGGTAACTTCAGGGCTAAATCCAGCAAGGGTAATTAAATTCTTGGTTTTAGGAACATAGATAGGCTGTTTATAAACACCAGGAGCTACACGAATGACAGTGCGACATTTGTTGGATAACGGAACGGCGTCTATTGCTTCTTGTACTGTTCGGTAATCAGCTGTTCCGTCTTGTGATACTGTTACTGATACTCTTGATGACATTTTTGCTTCTCAAGTTTTCCAGTGAGAATATTTTGATGTTGCGGAGGAAGAAACCTGACAAGGGAAGTGTACTTTATCCTTTAGGCTGTCACCAGTAGGCGTTATTTTATTTTATATAATTAAAATTAGACTTTTTAAAACAGTTCTATTATCTCAATTTTTCTCTCTCCGTACGGTTCGGTTAATTTTTAATTATTTTAATTTTAAAGTGTCACCTAAGAATACATCATTATTAGAATGTAATGACGCAGACCTTCATAAATCTATTTGTAGCACACTATCAAATAAAGCTTCTATTGATTTCTTCTGAAACATTTAATGTAAAAGCTATTAAAAAATTACATAGAGTAATTAAACAGAAATATGTTATATCAAGTAGCAAGACAACAAAGATAGCATCATCACAACGTGAATCCCTCACTGATTGACCAAGGAGAAGAGTAATTTGCCAAAGAAAACAATGTTGATCAATTGAGCCAAAACAAACATCAGCTTATAGGCCACAAAAATCATAAGTTGAACTTGAAATTTATATGTCCAGTGGCCAAAATTCTTTTTAATATTTGAAACATAACTTATAAAATATATTTAATATATTCTATTTAACATATTTGTAATATATAAAATATATTTCATACATGTAAAGCTATTCGGTTCGGTTAAGGATTTTTTTGATTTTTTTAATAAATTAAAAAGACCACCCTAATTGTTCGGGACAGTTTTAAGCTTAAATAAAAAAACTACGGTTTTATTGAAAAAACGCTATAAATCGGTTCGGTATGGTTAGGTTCGGTCGGTTTTTCATATTTTTTTGATACTCCTAGTCATCAGTTATTTTATTTCTATGGGAGGGTGGAATAACTAATCTAGGATAAGTTATGTTGGTTCCAACCAAACGACCCCTAGTGTATTTATTAATTACTATGGGAATCTCATCGATGGTTAAGAATTAGGAGAACATGTTACATTTTTAGTAATTGTAGTATGGGAACTTGCTATCTTAAGTACTCCCTCCGTCTCAATTTATCTGGCACTTTTTATTTTTTGAGAGTTAATTTGATTAAACTTTGAAGTTAAATTGGATTGATTAGATTAACTAACATTTTAACATTAAAATTTAATATATTTGAAAACTAAACGAGAAGTACTATAAGCATGCAACTTTTCTCATAGCAATTTGGTGAAAAAATATATCTTAAAATGATGGTCAGAGTTCATGTAGTATGAATCTCGGAAAGAGAAAAGTGACACATAAATTGAGATAGATGGAGTAATAATTATTGGAACATAGGGAGTAGTAAACACATTAAGGAGTTAGAAAATGAAATTAAGAAGAAATGAAAAAAATAGTGTAAGAATAATTACAATATATTTGATAAAAATGATTAGAAAAGTTATCTTAGTTAATAATTACTACTTTTACGTATGGTTTTACGAGCTATCGCACACGGAGAATGGTTTACCCCGCGCGCACCCAAAGCGCTAGTTGCCTGCGGGTTCCCATGTCATCAAAAATAAAAAGTAAAAAAAATTATTACTACTATTACATTACATTTTAGTAATTACCATCAATTCTAACCGTCTCTTGAGAATTGAATAGTGCAATTGCACTCCTCAAATCATGATAATCAAATAATTATGGACAAGATAAATACATTAAATTGTGTAATTACATTCAGTTAAAAAATAATAATTTCTAGAACATTCCAAAAAGACTCTAAGATAAATAATTACTTACTAATGATTATGGTTAACGATCGATCAAATTTAAGTGATTCACATTCAGAAATAAAAAGTTATAATCGGAGAGCGATAATATCAAATAGATTCGAGTAATCGCCTACATAAGGATTACTCGTTAATGATTGAGATTCACCTCTGGGAACAAGAATTTCCGATTTGGAAGAGATAATATCAATCACGTGACAATTCATCCGACACATATGGTATATACTTAAAATATCTATTATACGTTAAGAGCCTGTTTGGATGGGCTTAAAAAAAGCGAAATTTATAAGTCCGCTTTTTTAGATAAGTTAAACCAAATGGGTCCAATTAATTTTTTGAGCTTATTTTAAGCACAAAATGACTTTTGTTTTACAACCAAACACTCAAAAAAGCTGAAAACAACTTATAAGCCAATCCAAATGGTCTCTAATTCATAAATTCATGATAATCTTATTATTTTTAACTTATACTTGCTCCATTTTAATTTATGTAAATCTTTTCGGAGTACGAGGATCAAATTTTATAACTTTGACCATAAATTTTGATATAGATCTTTCAAGTTTATAAAAATAAAATTTATATAGTTAGAAACTACGTAAGAAGTACTATATGTCATGATAATTTATAATTCAAATAATTTTAAAAAAGTATAAGAAAGTAGTGGTCAAAAACCTCCAAAATAATAATAAGTTCACATAAATTAAAACAAAGTAAGTAATAACTATTACTTGTTGTAAGAACTTTTTTGGACCTTTGATCAATTTTATGATCTTAAATATGTTGTAATTTTGCGCCTATAAAAACTTTTTTTAATTGCAAATTAGAAGTTCAAATTTTAACACTTCTTATCCTACTAAATAATACACATGAGATTGTTTAGGGACACGTTTTTACCGTGGAGTTCATACAATTAAGTGGAGTTTTCCCTATATAATTAATATGCAATTTACATAATTAATCTACATTATACAAAAAATTAACCAAAGAAAAAAAAAATTAGAGCATTTGTGTTTCTCTTCACAGCTCCCAATAGAGATACATTATAAACCCACTTCAATTTGGAGCCAGTTTTTCACTTCCATTTCCCTCCACAGATACATCTTCTTCACAAATCCAAAACCCTAATTCATATACACACACATATATATAAATACATACTACATCTGTAGAAGATTCTAGAAAGTCGTTGTGAATAAGTAGATGAAGGTTGATTTTTGAGTTTGTGAATTGATGGATGGTTGATAATGCGTCAACTTCGTAGCGCTGTGCGAAAAGGCCGTCAACAACCGATTGCTGCACCACACGCGCCGTCACCGGAACCTCACGCGCCGCCGTCGACAGGGCGGAAGAAAGGTACTGCAGGGAGGAGGAAGAAGAAAAACGACGTCGTTGTGAATGTAGTGAAGGAAAAGGAAGAGAAGATGGATGAGTATGAGAGTAAAGGTTTAGTAGTTGGTGTGGAAGATGACGGAAATACCCCTCCATTGCCTCAAAGGGTAACACTAAAACACTTTATTCATTTTGCTCAATGTATGCACATTTCATTATGATTACTATGTGGTGTTTGTTTGAGTTTTTGCTAAAAACAGATTTTGAGAAAAGCGGAGTTTGAAAGGGTAAGATATTCTAGTAACTTGATCTAGTTTTGGTTGGTTATATGAATTCTTAGTATTCATTTTGTTCAATATAGGCTCATTTGATTATGAATACTATGTGGTGTTTGTTTCAGTTTTTGCAAAGAAAACAGATTTTGAGAAAAGTTGAGTTTGAAAATATTTGAAAACGGTCTTTATTCGGGCAAAAGCTTCTCAAACAAACACGTTTCGAGAAGGCAATACTCCTCCATTACCTGAGAGGGTATGAGTATTTTTTTTTTTTTTTTTTTGAAATTGGTAACTGTCTGAGAGGGTATATGAGTATTCTAATGGCTTGAGCTAGTTATGATCAGTTATTTGAATTCTTAATAGCCATTTTGATTAATATAGAGTATAGACCCATTTGATTGTGATACTATGTGGTGTTTGTTTGAGTTTTTGCAAAAACAGATTTTAAGCAAACTGAGTTTTGAAAATCTTCGAAAAAGGTTTAGTTTTGGCAAAAACTTCTCTCATTCACTCTTTCTCCAGAGTCTCAAAGGTTTGAGTTTGCAAAAACAAACACTTTTTTTCTAAATATTGTGACCTTTTAAGGCAAATAGAGTGTTATAATATTGCCCAACCTAACAATCAGTGTCTTTTAGGTTATTTTAAAGTATTGCTTTCTTTTGGTTTCGTAAAACTAGGTTGTTTTCTCATCATCTTTAATTGGTGATGGATTTTGTGTGCAATTTTAGAGCTTGAAGTTGGAAAGCTCAGTCTTTTAGGTGTTTTTAGGACACAAAGTTACATAGACCAGAAGCTTTTATCCTCTTTTATTTGTGACTGTTTTGTTTTCTTCGCCTGTTTTCTTGAGTGAGAAGTTTGTTTTTCTTTGATCATTTTGAGGTCATTTTTAAGGGAACTGATGAAAGGACGAGTGACTGCTACGCGCAAGTTGTTGGTGTTTTAACCTGCCTTCTTATCTCTATCATGTTAGGCATACGTTAAGTTTCTCTTGTCAATAAAGGAGTTGCTGCTATTCTTGCTTTTTTGGTTCAACTTTTCCTTCTAGTTTCTAACTGAAAGATTTAACTTGAGTTGTTGAATTACTAGTTTCCTTGTGTGGGTAACAGGTCCAGGTTGGTCTATCACCAGCTTATAGGATTGAAAAGAAGCTTGGTAAAGGAGGATTTGGTCAAGTGTATGTAGGTCGTCGTGTAAATACAACAAATCCTCATGAACGAACTGGCCCTGGAGCTATAGAGGTGGAACTTTGCTTTTTTGCATTTAGTTGCCTTTTCTGCTAAATATGTCATGCTCAGAGAGGTGTGTCTTTGATATATAAATTGATCCTATTGTCATTTCTGATTCTAGGTTGCCTTAAAATTTGAGCATAGGAGTAGCAAAGGTTGTAACCATGGACCACCTTACGAGTGGCAGGTCTACAAGTAAGTCTTCATTTTATTTTATTTTCATTATATCTGTAGGTCTTTATTCCAACTTTGATTATCTGGTGATAATACTATCCTACACTTCATGCCATTTCCCTTTTTTTCCCTAGTGTCCTTGGTGGTAGTCATGGTATACCGCGTGTTCATTATAAGGGACGGCAAGGTGATTACTATATTATGGTACGTGGTCTCTTTATGTAGTTGAGTTACTTTATTGTTATTTCAAGCTGCATTTGATTTTCAATCTCCACTAATATTTACTGATATGCTATAATATTGCAGGTCATGGATATGCTTGGTCCGAGTTTATGGGATTTCTGGAACAACAATTCCCATACGTAAGATCTATCTTCTATTATCTGTATTTTGGAGCTTATCTTTTGATATCATATACTGGTTCCTGTAACTCAAAGTTCGATCTTTAATGTTGTCATATTCAGGATGTCTACTGAAATGGTAGCATGCATTGCTATTGAAGCTATCTCAATATTAGAGAAGTTGCACACTAGAGGGTAAGTATATCTTTCTTATATTAATGACTGTTATCTTACTTCATGCGGATAGCTGTGTTCTATTTTAGAGATTATTTCTACATCGCTGGAGTTTGGCTCTTACAGAGCAAAGTTGTTATTTGGTTGCTATAGAAAGGACTTATCAGGTTGTCTTTCGTAACAAGTAGATGTGATCAACTACATCATAAGAATGAAAGATTTCTCTTAAGTACATCTATTTATGTTTTGAAGTTTTATGCATCCACAAAATGCTGAACTTCTTTTACCATACTTGACATGATCTTGTTGGCTGTTGACACTGGTGCAAAATTTCAGTATTTCTAGGAAACAGTGTTTATTGATTCTGAAGTAAGTCTTGTCGTTCTGGCTGCTGTTTTCCCAGGTATGTGCATGGGGATGTAAAACCTGAGAACTTTCTTCTTGGACCACCTGGAACTCCTGACGAGAAAAAATTGTTTCTAGTTGACCTTGGATTAGGTATAATATTGATTGGAACTTATGTAGAAAGAAGTCATAGATGTGCACTGATCTTTTTCAATCTTTACATTTGAAATCTTCATCATGCTCTACTTATCAAAAAACAAAAAAAAAATCTTTGTCATGCTCTATTAATGCAATGTCTCTTCTATTACCTGTTTGAATACTTCAGCGACAGAGTGGCGTGATACTTCAACTGGTCTACATGTTGAGTACGATCAGCGGCCTGATGTCTTTAGGTACAATTATCAACAGTTTACCTTATCTTTTCTTTATGTTCTATGTCCTTTATTTGCATTTAGATGTGCATTCAATAACTAGTGAGTAAACCATTGCTTCAGAGGAACTGTAAGGTATGCTAGTGTGCATGCTCACCTTGGACGGACTGGAAGCAGGAGAGATGATCTAGAATCTCTGGCTTACACACTCATTTTCCTTCTCCGGGCCAAGTTGCCGTGGCAGGGTTATCAGGTCTGCACTTTTCTCTACTTAATTGCAGTATTTTGTTACTATAGAGTCTCCTTTTTTCTGATAAAGGAAAATTTTCGTCTAGGGTGACAATAAAGGTTTCCTTGTCTGTAAGAAAAAGATGGCAACCTCTCCGGAAACTCTTTGCTGTCTCTGCCCTGCTCCATTTAGACACTTTGTGGAGTATGTTGTGAACTTGAGATTTGATGAGGAGCCTAACTATGCTAAATATATCTCGTTATTTGATGGGATAGTAGGTCCAAATCCAGACATTAGGCCAATTAACACTGATGGTGCACAGAAGGTATTTTGCAGGCTATTCCAGGCTACTCCTGAAGTTGAATCACGGAGAAAAGCTGAATTTTGTTTTTGATCTATGTAGCTTATATATCAAGTCGGACAGAAGAGAGGCAGACTGACAGTTCAAGACGATGATGATGAACAACCAAAGAAGAAGGTGCGAATGGGAATGCCTGCAACACAGTGGATCAGTGTTTACAATGGTCGTCGCCCTATGAAGCAAAGGTATATACTCTTTTGGCCAAAATTTGTTTGTTTAAGGCTTGTGAAGAATAAAGCGACTACAACATTGGGTTGCAGGTATCACTATAACGTTGGTGATGAGAGGCTATCTCAGCATATTGAGAAAGGAAATGACGATGGACTATTTATCAGCAGTGTGGCCTCCTGTTTGAACTTGTGGGCCCTAATCATGGATGCAGGGACTGGATTTAGTGATCAAGTTTACAGATTGTCACCTTGTTTTCTTCACAAGGTCTCTTATCTATTATTGAATGTGATCAATCTTGAAGCATATCAGATAAATTTTTGTTGCATATGTCCACATTTGATATGCTATATCTGTTAAACTCTTGCATGATTCAGATGTGGTTCAATTCCTTACTGATAAAGAGTTTGGTTAATCCTCTGTGCTTCTGGTTGAATATAGGAATGGATTATGGAGCAATGGGAAAGGAGTTATTATATTAGTGCTGTAGCAGGAGCTAGCAATGGGAGCTCCTTAGTTGTCATGTCAAAGGGTTAGAGGAACTTTGCTGACTTTCTATATATGTGTTTCTTCTGTGATTCTGTGAATTAAAAGGTACTAAATTTAATTTTGCGTTGAATATCAGGTACCCAGTATCTTCAGCAGTCTTACAAAGTCAGTGAGTCCTTTCCATTTAAGTGGATAAACAAAAAATGGAAGGAGGGTTTCTATGTTACTGCCATGGCAACTGCAGGAAGTAGATGGGCAATTATTATGTCTCGTGGTTCTGGGTTTTCTGATCAGGTTTAAACCTTTTCTTTCTTGATTATGCTTTTTGGGTCATGTGCATGGAGTTTTCTAATTCTGAATTGAGTATTCATGTGCTTCTATGAATTTTCAGACAGTGGAATTGGATTTTCTGTACCCTAGTGAAGGGATCCATAAGAGGTGGGAAGCTGGTTATCGTATCACAGCGACTGCAGCTACATGGGATCAAGCTGCTCTTGTTCTAAGTATACCAAGAAGGAAACCTCCTGATGAAACGCAAGAGACACTTCGTACCTCTGCTTTCCCCAGCACTCATGTCAAGGTTGTTGCACCAATTATTGCTAATTTTCTTCGTCGAAAACCACATCTGTATGTGTGTGCCTACTGTTTCCTAAGCTAACTGTGTATGTTGCTGTCTGCAGGAGAAATGGGCAAAGAATCTTTACCTTGCTTCTGTCTGTTACGGTCGAACTGTTTCTTGAGACAAAAAGTGCTGCTAGAAGTCTTTCCAATGCTGCTATGAGATTCTCTATTGTAGTGCTTGAACAAGTGCCTGCTATCTTTGGTCTAATGGAGAGAAATGGATGACATTATTTACTCCTCTCAAAGCAGACTTCATTCTCCTGTGAAGATGATGCGAAGTCCCCTGCCATTAATGTATGTGATTGTTCCTGACGATCAAGATGGTGTTTTTGTCAGTCAGCTCGTTAGTGTAGTTCTTGTGGAGGGTGGTAATGGTGGTTACTATTGTTCAAAGTTTGTATAGATCAAATAGTTCCTTTTAAGGAGTAAGCCAAACAGGCTATCTTTGTATATGAACCATGCAAATTAAGGTTTTGCTAAGGAGCTGCAAAATTAGCAGTCAATTTTTTCTTTTTATTTCTTCTGGCCCTTGTTTCTGGTTTGGACTTCTGTCCTCTGGCTTTATGCTAGTCAATTCTTCTATGCTGGTTCAACTGCTAAATGATAAGCTTTACTTGCCTAAATTGTGAGATATCGTCTTTGGTTGTCTCTACTGCTGTGTACATGAACTCGTTGATCAACTTTGGCAGTTTTTGTGATTGGACAGGAGAAATTTGAGCACGTCTCTCTCCCTCTCATGTACGTA
This sequence comes from Lycium ferocissimum, assembly GCF_029784015.1. Taxonomy (NCBI): domain Eukaryota; kingdom Viridiplantae; phylum Streptophyta; class Magnoliopsida; order Solanales; family Solanaceae; genus Lycium; species Lycium ferocissimum. The sequence goes on from NC_081348.1 coordinate 44,117,240, forward strand.
CGAGTTGGCTTCTGTTTTGGGTATCTTAGTTTATTTTTCCATTCTCAGAATACATCTAATCAGCTAATTAAGGCCTGTTTAAACAATAGCCAGAAAGGGTTGTTCCCCCTAGTATTAATTTTTTTGATTCCTGAATTGGTCTCAAGTCACATCCCTTAAGTTCTTTTTGGTTGTCATTCCCTGTATTTGAAGATTCTTAGTATGAGTATATATATTTTGTCAGCTGCATTGATGTGCTTTATCGTATATATGGTGATCAATACTTGTTGCTTCATCATAACTGACATGGTTTTTCTGGCATTTTGGGGTCACTAAACAGGAATTTGAGATCACCTCAGCTTTTCGTGTCGACTCCGGTAGGACCCAAATGTGTTGGATCCATCCGAAACGACTTGGGGACATATGCTCGTAGCTTCATCATGATTGACTTTGCTTTTTATTTTTTTCGTATTTCGGGGCTACAAATCAAGAACGCGGGATCACCTCAACTTTTCATGTATATTAGCCCATGGTTCTTGCCGAATTTTTTCGACCGACTCCATTTGGACCAAAACTTAGTGTATTCATCCGAAACGTCCCGGTGACAATACTCGTTGCTTCATCATGATTGACTTCGCTTTTTTTTTTTTTTGGCGTTTCGTGGTCAAGAAACAGGAATTCGGGACCACCTCAGCTTTTCGTGTCTGTTAGCCTATGGAATTTTTAGAATTTTTTTGACGGACTCCATTTGACCCAAACTTGGCGAGTCCATCCGAAACTGCCTTGGGACCAATACTCGCTGCTTAATCATGACTAACGTCGCTTTTATTGGCTTTTCAAGGTCACGAAATAAGAATTCAAGATCACCTCAACTTTTCGTATGTATTAGCCCATGAATTTTACTGAATTTTTTCAACCGACTCCGTTTGTACCCAAGCTTGGTTGGTCCATTCGAAACGTCCTGAGGACCAACACTCCTTGCTTCGTCATAACTGACGTCGCCTTCTTGGCGTTTCGAGATCACCTCAGCTTTTCGTGTGTGTTAACCCATGGATCTTGCGAAATATTTTGACAGACTCTATTTGGACTCAAACTTGGTGGGTCCATTTAAATTGGCCCGGGGACCAATACTCATTACATCATCATGACTGACGTTGCTTTTTATGGTGTTTCGGGGTCACGAACTTGGAATTCGGATCACCTTAACTTTTCGTGTGTGTAGCCCATGGATCTTGCAGAATTTTTCAACAGACTCCATTTGGACCCAAACTTGTTGGGTCCATCCGAAACGTATTAGGGACCAATACTTGTTGCTTCAATATAACTAACATGGCTTTTTTTGTGTTTTGTGGTCACGAAACAAGAATTGGGGATTACCTCAGCATTTTGTAAGTTTTAGTCCATGGATCTCTCGAATTTTTTTTCTGACCGTCTCCATTTGGACCCAAACTTAGTAGGTCCATCCAAAACGGCTTAGGGACCATACTCGTTGTTTTGTCATGACTGACATCGTTTTTTTGACGTTTCGGGTTCACGAAACAGGCATTCGGGATCACCTCAGCTTTTTGTGTATGTTAGCCCATGGATCTTGCGTAAATTTTTCGACCGACTCCGTTTGGATCTAAACTTGGTGGATCCATCCGAAATGGCCTAGGGACCAATACTTGTTGTTTCATCATGATTTCGCTTTCTAGCGTATCCGGGTAAAGAAATTGGAATTTGGGATTATTTCAGCTTTTCGTGTATGTTAGCCTATGAATCTTAGGGAATTTTTTTGATCAACTCCGTTTGGACCCAAAGTATATGGCTCCATCTGAAATGACCTGGTGACCAATACTTGTTGCTTCATCATAACTGACATGGCGTTTTTGGCTTTTTGGGGTGACGAAACAAGAATTCAGGATCACCTTAGCTTTTCGCGTGTGTTAGTCCATGGATCTTGCTGAATTTTTTCGACCAACTCTGGTTGGACCCAAACTTGGTGGATCCATCCGAAACAATCGGGGTACCAATACCCTTTGCTGCATCATGACTAACTTCGCTTTTTTTGGCGTTTCAGGGTCAAGAAACAAAAATTTGGGATCACCTCAGCTTTTCATGTCTCTTAGCCTATGGAATTTTCAAAACTTTTTTGACCGATTTCGTTTGGATCCAAACTTGGTGGGTCCATCCGAAACGGCATGAGGACCAATACTTATTGCTTCATCCTGACTGACGTTACTTTTTTAGCGTTTCGAGGTCACACAATTGGAATTCAAGATCTCCTCGGCTCTTTTGTGTGTGTTAGACCATGGATCTTGCGTAACTTTTTTCGACAGACTCCGTTGGGACCCAAACTTGGTGGATCCATCAGAAATGTCTTGAGGACCAATGCTCGGTGCTTCATCATGACTGACTTCACTTTTTAGGCATTTCGGAGACACAAAACAAGAATTCGGGATCTCCTCAGCTTTTCATGTGTATTAGCCCATAGATCATGAGGAATATTTTCGACCGACACAGTTTGGTCCCAAACTTGATGGGTCCATCCTGGTCTTTGACCGGTGAATCGAATCTGAAGTTCTGCAGTGTTCATCATTGATGAACACCTGGGCTAATAATACGAGCAATGTAAGGGCTTAGTCTGAAATCCAACGGAGAACAGGTGTTCATCACCCTGGTGCTACATGGTGTACTTGGTGGAGCCAAGCTTCCTGTCTATTTGCCTTCGTTGTGCTGCAGTATATCCATATTAAAACTTTGAACTGACCAACAACTAAGTGCCTGCTTAACTATAGATGACTTCTATGGCATTAATAATGATTTTGAAGATATTGGCGTTGAATAGATGCAAAGGAACTGGACCAGGAACGAGAAAATTGATAAATTGTCCCTAATAATAATAATAAAAGCTTGTTTGTCATAAGGTTTTTTGGGAACATGAAAAGATACTTTCGAAAATGTAGATTATTAGAAAAAAAGTTCTCAGTTGCAAACAAAAATCGGGACAACGTTTCTTCAGTTTTGAAATTTTTGGGAGTGGTAACATCCAGACATGTTTGTGTGTCAATTGCTTTCTGATTTTTATACAGTTTAAACAACTTATACAAAATAAATCACATAAAAATATATCTAATAGTCATTTTTGCAACATTGCATCCATGATATTGGATAACTTAAAACATTTTTTGGTAGGCCATTTGGAAATAGAAAGATAGAGTTAAATCCTTTTTTAACGCAACAATTTCAAACTTCCTGGAGCAGAAATTGAACCCATAGAGTCTAAAGGAAGTTGACAAAACAATTGAGGCAATTTGCAGGATTGCCCTTATAAAAGTGATGCTGGGGTGATCTTTAATTTTTTGACCCTCAATCAATGGATGAGAAAAGATCGCCGAGAAAGCATCTTGGCGAAGATAAAAGAGTTAATTTTTTCTTCCTAAACCCTTCAAATTGGTTATCTTTAATTTTTACCCCTCAAAATGGTGGTCTTTAATTTTTGCCCTTCATTTTTTTTTTTTTTTTTTTTTTTTTTTTTTTTAACTGAGCTGGGGTTCGAACCCACAACCTTGGGGTGTTAGGCGAGGGGTAAAATTTAAAGACCACCAATTTGAAGGGCAAAAATTAAAGATCACCCCAAATAAAGGGCAATCCGCGCAAAAAAAAAAAAAAAAAAAAAAAAAAAAGAAACAATTGTTTCAACCACTATAACAGTCAAATAATGACATTTTTAGCATGCCGTTTTTAGAGCTCATAATTAACAATAGTTGGCAAGAAAAAGCTAAACAAGATGTACTCCAATTTGATAGCTATGAGGGCAACAATTCACAAATTTCGTTTCCATCTATCAAATAGAGTACAACAACTATGACTTGGTCCCAAACAAGTTGGGGTTGGCTATTCTCAGATAGAGAATCCGGAAGGATGACCAGGACGATCATCTGACTTCTTTCTTCTTCATCGGAATAAATTCTATGATTGAGCATTTGAGCAGCATATGCTGCATGTTACTATATTCAAGGACGCCCTAATATGCTTGGTCGAACACACATCCGCCTCAAACGAACCGTTTCCTGAGCAAGGAGTAAAATCGGGTAAATATAGTCCATCTCCAAAATGTATACTCATTTGTGTAACTAATTCCTACCTCGGTATCATCACGAGTGTATCGAATCACAAAGAGACATCTGCAGCCTCTTATGTCATGCAATTTCTTTTGAATTTCTATAACCTGAGCTTCAAGATATTTTGACTGGTTCTTCCCCTCCTAGTTAAGTTAAGATGAAGAGAACAAAAAATAAGAAGTTTAGCACACTGTAATTGTTATACGATCTTATTTGCACTCCCCCTCTATCAACACTCTAGTGAATCCTCTAAGGGGTCGTTTGATTACTGGGACTAGGATACTAATCCAGGTATAAAATTTGTGATTACATTTATCCCGTGTTTGGTTGTAGGTATTAGCTAAAGCGGGCATAAATTTTATATCAAAATCTTGGTGTTATCTATTCCATATAGAATGCGGGATTATAATCCCGGGATATCCCTGTTCCGAACCATATAACCACTAAGAGATTCCTTTTTTCTTGGGAATCATGAATTGGAAGCCAATTTTTATCTGTTGTTTTTTGAGTGTGTAAAATTGGGAAAAGAAAATTAAATGAAAGGGGTTACCTGGAAGCACAAAACAAGATCCCCAACTTTCACTTTGTTACATTCTGAATCCTCAAGAGCAACGGAACGCTCACGGACATGCTTCTTTACATTTACCCATTCATTCTCCTCTGATTCAGAGCCCACGAATCTTACAAGAAATTCCTGCAATACATTACATTCGTAGAAGAAGTACAAATGTATAGGTTATGCTTACATAACGATAAGCATGCTTACAAACGAATTTGATTTCCATCATAATAGAAATATGATTAGGAGCTACTTCAGCTCTTGTCAAATAGCTCATTATGAAAGGTTTGGCCTATACCACAATGTCTAGAAGAAATATAATTGACCAAGTTGAACTGCTTACAGGTTCTCCCGAGTTAAGAGAGCGGTGAGAGATAAATGTATCAATGTCATACCTGTCAAATCAAGAACAAAATACACTATTAATCATGTCACCAAAAAGCACTAATGTTTTGACTTCATTACCCCATGAGGAATATGTAATTGAAGTGGTATACAATTTTGGAGAAGAAAACTCCTTAACAAACCAGCTGTGATTTTTTTCTTTTTTCTTTTTCTGTAACCTAAGCAAAGATGCTTAAAGAAGCAGATAGTCATTGCTACTAAGGACCTCTCAAAAAATTTCAAATGTACAGGAAGTGCATAGGAGAAAAGGTGGATGTATCCGCATAGCCATGTCGTCTATTAAACTATTCTTTTCGCTTCATGTCAAAATTCGAGAAGAACAAATAAAGAGAAGGGTCTCTAATAATAGGAACAGAGTCTCAACGATTTAAATGTTGATCTAAAACCATGAATTCATGATTAAGCCTCTTAATACTATTGGGAGAAAAAACCTATTTGATCCTGGATAACTGTGGGCAGCAAAATAGTAGCAAAGATCAAGCCACTCAAAGAATTACTGACTTAAGATTATAGACCCTAATATTAATATACAAACTATCAGCATCATCACACATACCACACATACCAGTATTATCCCACAAGTGGGGTTTGGGGAGGGTAGGATGTACGCAGATCTTACCCCTACCTTTGTGGGCTAGAGAGGTTTTTTCTGATAGACGCTCGGCTCAGAGGACATGTAACCGAAGCAGGACAGCAAGGAAAACAATGACAACAGAATAGCAAGATATAGAGAGCAAGCTATGTAACAGGTAGTAGAATTGAAGAATAAGATACTATGCGTATACTAGGTACGACTACTAAATATTGAGAAGATGGGAAGAGGAGACTAGCTCGCTGCCTCACCCACGTAAAAGTACTACAACACTAGGCTACCTACTACTCTTCTACCCTAATCCTCGACCTCCATACCTTCCTATCAGCAAAGCAAAGAATATATTTGGACAATGTTACTTATTGAACCGCTAACTTTAACACACTGACCACATAGAAGAAGAGAGTTTTCTGGTTCTCCATTGTTTTACACAGATGGGGTCTAATATTGCTCAAATTTCAAAACAAATTAACATATAGACATTCTCCAACCAGCAGTCATTGACCATCCATCAAAATAGAAAGAACCGAAAGAGAAAACAGATAAAACTTTGGCAAAATACATTGAAAACCCCTTTAACTTGCCAATAAATTTCATTTAGACACTCGAACTATAGTCTGTTCCGATTGAGCACCTAAACACATGATAGAGTATTCCTAATAGGCATTTGAGAATGCAGGAAAAAAACAACATTATTTTTTTTTCATTTTCAAAAAATATGTCGTAGTTTTTTTCCTGAGTCTCAAATCCCCATTATGTAGATAAGTTAACCACGTAAAATATGACATCTCCTTTGATTATACACGTCAACCTCAATTGGAACAGACATGAGGTTTTACGACTTATTGAGACTAATGTGTATAATTAAGGGATGTGCTATATCCTAAGTGGTCAACTTATCTACATAATGGACGCTTGAGAACACGTGCAAAAGCTTTATCAAAATTTAAGCTGGAAATGTCTAATAGGAACATTTTATCAGATGCTCAATTGGAATAGGTATAGTTCGAGTGTCTAAATGAAATTTATTGGCAAGTTGAAGGGGTTGTCGATGTATTCCTTCTAAAACTTTCTAAAAAGAAAAGATAGAAAAATAAGATAATTTTTTTTTTTTTGAGAAGGTAACATGTGAAAAAAAAAAAAATAAGATAATTTTGATGATAGAGATGTCATGTTCAACCAGTTATCTTCAATTTTATGGAACCTTTTAAGCTATGGACTTCACAAGGAAATAGAAGCGGCATAAGTTTGAGTGCATCAAAAGTAGTGGCTCAAAGTGAATATGCAAACAAGAGGCCTCACAAGAATATGCATCTCAAAATTAACATTAAAACAACTGAAAAAGCATCTAACTTAAAATGCTGACGAAACTGATTTATGCATCCAGAAGGAAATGCTGAAATGGCAGTGGAACCCAGTACATAATTTGTGACTGAAAAATCAAGAACTTCTTGCTTGCTAATGTAGTCTTACCATGCCCCATCTTTTGAAGACCTAGCCTCAAATTCCAAGTCTGATAGCGCTGGAACTTGTTGGCCTGCAAAAAGTGTGTCAGGACCATATTTGTACATTTCTGATGCCAAAAAGAAATACAACTCTTAACTTTATAAGAGGAAGGACACCAACAATTCAGCACAAAGATAGTTTCAACTGTCTACAGTAGAAAATAGAATTAGGAAAAGAAAGGGCTAGGCAATTTTGTATGTCAACAATTACTTATTTTCTACACTGTAGGTAACCTCAACTTGATTTACATCTCATTCTATGTCAGTAGAATGTAACTTTAAGTGGATGTTAAGCTTACAGTTGGCCCAACTACAGTTTGATTAAAAATTTCTTTGAAAACTTAAATTATTGGAGTCGTCCTTGGTGTTTGAGCTATTATTTTCAAATTTAGAGAAGATATGAACTTGGAGATAAATGCCTTGAGGATAATGTATCATTGAGAATTAAATGAAAGGCAAATCAGTGGACTTGTAGTCCACCAGTCCACCAATAGACACTCTTGGGGGACATTACATTGCTGAATGCAGTTTGCACAACATTATGTAGTAATAATGAATAGTTTAATTCAATAAATAGTCCAGGATAACTGCATGATGTCAACCAAATGCATTGCTGTGACGAAGTTTTCTCACTTAACAATTGAACATAAACATCGGGTCTATATCAACCCAAAAAGCGAGCTCATGAGGTGAAGATTTTCAAGACTATGTAAGGAGATCAAAATACTATATCCCACTAGGAGTGGCAAACGGGCGGGTCGGATATGAGTGGGTCCAAAAGGTGTTAAAATAAACGAATAAAATATCCGACCCGCCCATATTTAATATGGATAAAAAATGGGTTACCTGACAGATAATATGAATCTCTATATTATCGATATCCATATTATTCGTGGTTTCAAGAATAGCCACGGGAACCACGGGAGAACACAAGCTAAAGGCCAAAATAAGCTTACACTCTTAATTAATAATATGGATATCCATATTATCGATATAGATATCCATTTTTTAGTGGATAAAGTGGATAATATTCATATTTGATCCATTTTTAATGGCCAGTTATTCAACCCATGTTTAATGGGTCGGATTCGATGGTTAATTATTTTTTCTTAACCATTTTGCCAGCCCTACATCCCACCGATGTGGCACAGCTCAACACCCTTGCACGTCTAGGCCTACCAACTAGAGCGTGAACAACATAATATGCAAACATTGAGTAAACCAAGAATAGGTATAGGTCTCACTCTGATACCATGATATGAAATGGACTTTGGATCTAACTCAACCTAAAAACTAGCTCATGAGGTGAGGATTGCCCAAGACCAAATATACCACATCCCCAGCGACATGGGACTACTCAACAATCAATTCCTTAGCTGGAGCCAAGGAATATTAATAGAATCTTATCTCCCCAGCACATTTACAAGAGGTGCTAATGTTCCACGGAGGCATGAAGAGGTGCTAAGGGCAGCCTGGTGCACGAACCATCCCACGTTCACGCAGGGTTGGGGGAAGGGCATACGACTCGGATCCATGACCTATAGGTCACACGGAGACAACTTTACGTTGCTCCAAGGCTCCCCTTCATCAAAAGGTTCTAATGTTTAATTAATTTCTCCGGATAAAGAAGCTTTTGTAGTCATTTCAGCAACCTATCTTCTCGAATTTAAATGTTAGTACTATTAACTTTCATTGTTATTGGGTAGAAGGGTACTACGTAGCCGAGTGTTTTAGTACTTTTATGTGGGAGAGGCAGGGGGCTAGTCTCCTCTTCTCCATATTTAGAAGTATTAGTTAGTACTCGCGCAGTATCTTATCTTATTCTCCTTTTTAGGTACGTGTTGCTTCATTTGATTTTTCCATCTTGCTATTTTGCTGACCGTTATTTTCCTTTCAATCCTGCTTTGATTATACTTCTTTTGACCGGAGGGTCTACAAGAAACAACCTCCCTACCCCACAAAGGTAGGGGTAAGGTCTGCGCACATCTTGCCCTCCCCAGACCCCATTTGTGGGATTATACTGGGTATGTTGTTGTAACTTTCACTTTTAACGGGCCAATGAGGAAGTAACACAATAATGCTGTAATCAGCCACATCAGTCTCATATAACCATCATGTCAGATGTCAGGAACATATAGAGAAGATATGTTGAAAAAGACCTTTTGGAATATGTGAGCTTTCATGTGCTTTATTCAAAGTGCTTCCTTCTGTAATATCAGGCAGTTTTTGGTTGGCTTCAGCTGAATTATCCTTTGATGGACAGCATGCCAACTTCTTCTGGAACCAAGCTTGGACCTAAAATCAAGTGCAATAGTTAGTGCCATGTGAAAATTCAAGCAACAAGATCATCCGAGGGAAAGGCTGTTGAAGTATGAACCTCAGTCCACTTAACAACTGGTTTTCCGGCACGTCCTTTAGAGCGCCTAAAAACACAAGAACAATGAATTAAAGAACATGCATGTATAGATCAGTCTGGTTTTTATTTCAAAAAGAACTTTTACTTTTTCCAAAATACAAACTCACGTGAACATCTTTGCCAATTTCTTGCAGATTTCCGGATCACAGACTTGTTCTCTTGATTCATTAAGCATGTTCTCCATTTTTTCGATCTGCTTGAATGAAAAAGTTGTGAAGGCGATGAAAAGATTGCAAGTCAGAAGAAAATAACTGAAACTAGAGTCGACAATTCCGATACAATTTGTTTGTAGCTTGACATCATTCTCTAATGTGAATTTCAACTCAAAAGCAGCAAGTAGGAGAATGTGCAAAAAACTCGAAAGGATCCTTCCTCAAAGAGAAAATTCTAACTAGTCTCACAAATCAATATAATAAGATACAAATGTAATAACTATCTAGGTAAGAGCCTGAGCCTCTGAATCTAAGAATGATCCCAGTATAGTCCAAGAAACTCTTATGACTTTCTTCATCATTTTGATGTAGAGCGTTTTTCTGTGAGGCAAAACTATAGAGCTGGCCAAAGGTGATGGAATTCACAATCACAACAAAACATGACAATGATATTTTAAATAAAATACCATGACTAGCGTTTCTACAAAATTATGAAGAAAGGATATAATTTCATAGGACATAGCTTCGGTAGTATGTTAACAGCCATATTACTGCATCATTCAAATACTCGGACTGGGATAAGAGGAACTGAGGGTCTTTCGGAAACAACCTCTCTACCTTCCGAGATAAAGGTAAGGTCTCCGTACACTTTACCCTCCCCAGACCCCACATTGTGGGATTTCACAGGGTATGTTGTTGTTGTTGTTGGATAAGAGGAAATGAGCTCCAGTCAAAGCAAGAACCCATTCACTAGTCACTCTAACTCTGATATATAGAATGCACACTAAACCAAACCCACTAGTTTGACCAATTCCAACAGCTGAAACTTGCTGACCCTTCGCAACAACCTATCGTCCAATTGTTTTCATTTGTCTGCATTGTTGCAGAGCCTCTCTAATAGCTTAAACTTTTATACTAAGTACAACAACAATCGATTTGATACCAGAACAAATAGTGGTCCAGAGTTTAAGAGTTTAAGTCTAATGTTCACATATCAACAAGATATTTCTCCATACATGGCTTAGGAAGAAAACAACAAAGAGAATCAATAACACATGTAAGGTGCGGTTCACGAACTTAAGCCAAAACAAAAACGAATAATGAAATAAATAAATCTCTTCTGTAACAACTTAAGCTTTTATGCGATGCAATTCACAAAATTCAACAATATTTAACCCAATGATCTCGTCAAGTTTTCACCCATTGCGGAAAAATCTCCACTGCTGCCATCGATATGAGTCTGGTCCATGTCTCAAACCCAGTGTGTGGACAATGAAATAGCCCAAAGACAACAGAATTCCAATTCTGTAACTAAATATAATGCAGCTTCGGTTATTGGAAGAAAAAGAAGAGAAAACTAATTTCAATAAGCACATATTTTAAGCTCTTCTTAGTTTAAATTTCAAAATTAATCAAGTACACCTAAATTTGAAACAAGTTGGAGTCACCTATATAAATCCTCTGTATCCACAAAACATTCACCACAGCTTGACTATTTTTACACTGAACCTTAACCTACTGCAACCCCAGCCATTCTTTGCACACAGGCAGAGTGACAATGCATATCTCATACTTACTACAAATACATATATATACATATATATCATATTTAATGCAATTTTCGGATACCCCAAATTCCTAAACTTGAAAACAATAACAAAGAATTCAAAATAGAGATCAAATAAGAAATATATCAACTTAAATGCACATTCCACATACAAAGATATACCATCTTAATGCAATTTTAAAAGACCACAAAGGGCTAAACTTGAAAACAATTAAACAAATTAAAAATACAGATCAAATAAGAAATATATCAACTTAATACACATTTCACATACAATTGCATATCATCTTAATCCAATTTCTCCAAGACCAAACATGGAAAACATAATTTCTTTTACAAAAATGGAGAATCCAGAAAAGAAAGTGAAAAGTACCTCAGCTTGCGTGAAGTCAGAGATAGACTGTATTTGTTTCTCTCTGGGCCAAAGGTACATTTTGACAGTAGATTCAAACGAAACCCACAATTCTTTTGATGAACAAATTCTCAAGAAATGAGAGTAAAGAGATAAATATAGGATCAAAGGGTTTCGGTCGGCGCCTTTTTCAAGATAAAGGCTGAAAAATTACCTAAAAACTTTCCTATATCAGTCCCTTAACTAGAGTACTAGGGTTTGAGCCGCGGGTATAGAAAAAATCTTGTTAGGGAGGGCTTCCCTTAAATGGGCCTTACGAGATGCAAATCCGGAGTAATCAAGGCCCCAAAGCCCAATGCAGGTACCAAACCCCCCGCATCAAAAACAAAAAAAAGATAGGGCCGCAAATCACATTTTATGAAGGCGAGTTATGAGTCTCATTTTTGGAATGCTATTATATGTCCATTTACAATGCAACTTATAAATCGAATTCAGTAAATGCAACTTATGCCTTTATTAACTCATCCGTCTATTCTATCGTTATCCTTTGACTTTAAATCACATTCTACTGATGTGATTCGCACGTTTATGGTATTCTTATAAAAATAACATGCCAGTGAAATATTTTTGGACAAAAGCGCATATTTTGAGAAAAAAGCCTATTTTTGACTTATGTATGGAGTATAATAGTTGCAGTAGACAAACATAGGCGAACTACATAAACAAGCACTCAAACTTGGCCTCAGCTGGCAAGTATGCCCTCCAACTTTGGGAGTGCACAAGTAGGCACCTCAACTTGTCTCCACTTTGTCAGTTGAACACTCCAACTTACATAATGATAATCTAGACACCTCCAAAATTTACGTGTCACGTCAGCATTTGTGTTTATGTGTTCAACTTTATACAAGTTGAGGTGCCTACTTGTGCACACCCAAAGTTAGAGGGCATACTTGCCAGCTGAGGCCAAGTTTGAGGGCATGTTTATGTATTATGCCAAAAACATACTAACAATAGAAGATCATTAGTTTGACAGAGAAAATACCAAACAAAAACTTTAAATAATTTATAATGACTCAAAATGAGAGTGTACTATAAATAAAAATTGAAACAGATAGAATGTCTAATGATACTTTAATGTTTAGAATTAAGATTATAAATATTAATAATTTTACAATATTAATTCAATCAATTGTAGCAGGCCGTTTTGTGAATTAGAAACATTAATTTTCGGGCATTCAAATTGATAATTTCGAATTAATTTTTCTCCTCAACTTATAGAAAATTATCAATCTATGATATGAAAAATAAATTTTGGGCCTAAATCAACATAAAAAAATTTAACTTATGAGGTGAAGATTCTCCGGACAGTCTCGCCTCATGAGTTAAATCTTAAAGTTGATTTAAACTCAAGTTCTATTTTCTCTACATCCACGATCATATAAGGAGAACAAAACCCATATCCTCGACCAATGTTGAACAATAATACCCCTGCACCCCAGGCCTGGAGTGTGAATAAAATAACATGGAGACTCAACATTGGCAAACACAATAACTAGGTCGGTTTAGGCTCAGTACTATAATAAGTTACAAGACTTTGTGCGTAATACAACAATCAAAAGCTAGCTCATGAATGTGATGATTGATTAAGACCGTCTAAAAAGACAATATAATTCATACACTAAACTAACATGCAAAAGAATTCGAAGGGAGTAATTATCAAACAATAAAATTCAACCAAGAGTAAATACAATGATCATAAGAGATTAATATAAGCAAAAGCTCCTCCTTAGGTTTTCTTTTGGACTTCTTTCTTTTATTTGACATTGTTCTATGTTTCTTTTAAACTTTAATCTAGTTAGTTTGAACCTAGTTTTATTTTTAATGGTGTATCTAGGATTTCGTAATTTAGATCTCCTTTATTTTCCGCTACTTTTTAGTGTTGAGGGATGGACTTGATCTTTCTTTGGTTCCAAATTCAAATACTAGAAAAAAATTCTCCTTAGAATATCAACTCTGCATTTTTTGATTTCATCAAAGTGATTCAAAAGTCATAACATCAGATAACATAAACTAAAAAATAAACATTGAAAATAAATGTCAATCTTCTAAGTTTATTTTTAGTTTACGGTCTATGGTTTTATGATATCACCGTTATGAAGGCAACAGATGAAGAGTCAGTTATAAAATGAGAGAGAGCTCAAGTGTATTTGTAGAAAAAATATTAAATTTTTACAGGCTTCTAAAGGTAATTTTAACGAAATATTCTAAGGAGAAATTTAATTTGTGCAGCATTTGAATGGTTTTTGGAACCAATAAAAAATAAATTCAACCTTCAACACTGAAAAAATAAAGGGCAACAAACGATAGCCAGATCACGAGATCCTAAGATATATCATTCGAAACAAACTCGGGTTCAATCAAAGTTAAACTAAATTAAGAAAGAAAAAGGCATAGAAACTAGAATTTGGCACCCGCTCTGCATAAGAACTCACTTGCTCACTCCATTTATCACCTATTTTGCCCTGTCTTACACTCGTTCCTTCCTTTGCGAATGCTGTACATAAGATCACTTTGATAACTAATGTCTAATCCCTTTTTAAGTACTTACCATACATCTTGTCCTAAATTTGGGGAATTTTTTGTATGGAAATTAATTGTGGGAAAAGTAAATAAATAGGAAGAGGTAGTGTGAGATTTTTAAGTGAGTCACGTGCCAAGAATTGGGTGGTGGAGATTGCATCATACAAGGAAGAGATCAACGGTGCAGATTATATCTTCTCCTAAATACCTAGCTAACTCTATTTCAACTGCTAAAAGGGAGTTAGGAGTTAGAAGTTATGGATTCTCCTGAACCATGTAACTTTAGCTCAAACAACAACAAAATCAACATACGCAGTGTAATCTCATAAGTGGGGTCTGGGGAGGGTGGCGTGTAATAGATTTTGAATTCAATATAGTAAATGACTTGTGTCAGAATTTCAATTCGAACTATAAAGTTTAAATCCTGAATCCGCCTCTAATGCCCGATTCCGCGGGGAATTGAACTAATGCCCTTTCCAAATAATTGTTCATGTTCATGGTGCAGCCATTGGCGGTACTTTCAAAAGAAAATGGCCAAGGGAAAAGATAGAAATTTGTAGTACATTAAAATCTAACTTTAATACTTAATCAAAGAAAAATATCTAACTTTGATGTAATGTTGAATGAACTGAATCATGAAATTTATTGATTCAACTCTTTTTGATCAACACAAAAGGCTTAGACCACCTATTTACCACTCTAGGGTATTAAGTTTGAGTTATAAAGTGCAACTCATTTCGTTTGTTCAAGATTAAGCTAATCAAGTTGAGTTAATAACACATCGATAATTCATCTCGAACCCAATTGAATTTTAGACTAATTGATCATCATATTGTTATTTACTTGGACTCAACTTCCTCACTTGATCCATCGAACCAAAGATAGCCTTCTCGTATACGTTATAGTTATTATCTCTCATGAATATGACTATTTGAGCGTCAAAGTAGATCCACTTTTGTTAAATAACTATATCTACTCTAAAACAACTTAAGCACCCAATGGTGTGGCCTAGTGGTCAATGAAGTGGGTTTAGAACCATGAGATCTTAGGTTCAAATCCTAGCAGAGACAAAAACACTAGATAATTTCTTCCCATCTGTCCTAGCCTTGGTGGATAGAGATACCTGGTACCTCTTGCTAGTGGAAGGTGGCAACTATCCCGTGGAATTAGCCGATGTGCATGCAAGTTGACCCGGACACCACGGTTATTAGAAAAAAAAAAAAAACAAATTAAGCTTTTATGCGATGCGATTCACAAAATTCAACAATATTTAACCGAATGAGCTCGTCAAACTTTCACCCATTGCGGAAAAAATCCCTACTACTGCCTCCCATATGAGTCGGGGCCATGTCTCAGACCCAGTGTGAACAATGAAAGAGCGTATCGACAACAAAATTCCAACTCTATAACTAAATATAGTGCAGCTAAGGGTATTGGATAACCAATTTCACTAAGCACAAATTTAAGCGAAGGGTTCATAATAACTTTCAAAATCAATTAACCAATTACACCTAAATTCTAAACAAGGTGGAGTCACCTATATAAATCCTTTGTATTTGCATCATAGTTTGATTCTTTGCACACAGGCAGAGCAATAATAATGCTTATCTCATACTCAATAATAGATATATCATATATATGCAATTTCCAACAACTCCAAAGGGCCAAAAATAGAAATATATCAACTTAAATGCACATTTCACATACAAATATATACTATCTTAAAGCAATTTTCAACAATCCCACAGGGACAAAGCTTGAAAACAATTAAAAGAAATTCAAAATAGAGATCAAACAAGAAATATATCAACTTAATTAACATTCCAAAATTGGAAAAAAAAAAATCTTTTTTCCAAAATAAAAAAACCTAGAAAAGAAAATTGAAAATTACCTCAGTTTGTGTGAAGCCAGATATAGACTCTACCTGTTTCTTTCTGGGACGAAGGTCCATTTTTTACAGTAATTCAAACAAAACCCACAATTAAATTTTCTCAAGAAATGAGTATAAAGAGATAAATTATAGGATCAAAGGGTAATTAGTAAGCTCTTTTAAATGGTTTTATTGGGCGCCCTTTTCAAAATTAAGGGCTGAATAAAGTAAAAAACTAGCCGGGTCGGGTTTTTAGTTTTGGGTTTATTAGTTAAAAAAATGGAGGGAAAATGACAAAAATGGACCCTTATGTTTAGGGTAGGTTCGAAATAGTCTTCTAGAGTATGTTTTGAAGAGTTTTGGTCCATTAAGTTTGTCAAAAGTGGGCACTTTTGATTTCCCTCAAATGTTTAGCAAGTTTGGTTGTTGGATTTAATGGGACCCTTAGAAATGCTGATTGGACTTTTTGCCCTTTATTAAAAGATTCTACAATAAATAAAATTGTCATTTACTATTTATTCTAATATTTAGTATTTTAAAATTAACTATATTTTATGTATTAAATTTTAATGTAGTCACATAAGGAAGTTTTTCCAGTTTGGGTTCCTTTTAGGTTTAGGAGTCTTTGTTATTAAAAACCTTCAGAATTCATTCACATCATGAAAACGCCATAAACAAAAATATAATATGAAGGAGATGTTGCGAGAAGAAGACGGGTAGAACAAGAAGAAAATGTCGTCATGTACGTACTTCATATTCACGAGGAGGAGTTCTTAAATAGGCAGGCTAGAATTACAATTAATTATAATAATAAATTTCACAGTTGGTTGCTCAAAAAAAGATGTACAATTATAGTTGGAGTTAAGAATTGTATAGCCAGAATTTTTTGCGTTGAGAACACCCTCATTCTTTATTTTCCTGCCGTGATTACATAAAGCGTATATGTTTATGGTGTTTCCTAACGTGACTACCAACTGTATATGTATTTAATTTGACTGAATTTTTGTTCCTCATTAGTAACTCACTTTTAATTTCATTGTTTGTATTGTATGGTGTTTCTTCAAAATTGTATGCATTGGCTTGTCTCAATTGCGATGATTAGTCTGTACTTTATTTTTTGTTTTAATTTTGTATAATTTGTTAGTCTTTAGTGTGATGAGTATTGACTTAATTCTTTGTGAATTTTGTTTCAGGTGAACACTAGAATCATCGCCTTCTTAGGAGGTTGGCCTTAATCAAATAATTGCTATGTTGATTAGTTGATTATGTAAAACATTGATTTAGTGGCAAAACTATCGATTTCTATTTTCTTCCTTCGCTAATTTCACGTTGTCATCTTCTATGCTATCATACTGCTTTATGTTATTGTTAATTTGTTACAAGTAGTTGTGTTACATTATTATGTTCATATATAATGTAGTTCGTTTTTTTTTTTTTTTAATTTTATTGTTTATAGTGTATTTTCGTGTACCAATACCAACTTTTTCCTTTTTTCGAATTTTCTGGGGTTTTGATGTTGTTATTAACTTAAAAATTTAGTGGGTCTTCAAGTATTTGCTGAATATACCTTGTTTGCATGTGGGTTTGTGATTCTCTTTGGTCATATGTTGAAGTTATGATCATTTTCGGTTTTGGTAGGTTTATTTTACAGGGGAAGTAATGATGGTGATGTCAATTGTTTATTGCGTTAGTTTTTCTTGAAAATCTTAATGGGTCTTGAAACTCCTGCTGAATATGCTGAATATCACCTGCATGTGGGTCTTCCTCTTTAATTATAACACTAATATTTAGGACCATACTTTTTTATGTTATTATTGATTTGTTACAAGTAGTTGTGTTATATTATTATGATCACATATAATGTACTTCGTTTTTCCTTTACCTTATTATAAAGTGTGTTTTCATATATCAATACCAACATATGTTTCTCTTTAATTATAATGCTAATATTTATGACTTTGAGACCAACTAAAATTTTAATTATTAAATATTTTCTTATTTGAACTAATTAAGAATTCTTAATATTTAGAAATTCAGAATCACGCAAGATTTTTACTTAAACAATTTTCCCTTATTTTATTCTTCACAGTTAGTTGCTTTGCAATTTGTTTATGTTAGTCTCTTAAGTCTATAGTTATTGTGATTCATTTTACTTTAGTTTAGTTTTGATTTAGAGTGAAGATTTGTGGAGTCCAATTTAAAACGTCACATCAAAATATGAAGAATGCATCTTGTGATAATGTAATAATCTATTAACCAAGACATAGACACTAATTTCAATTATATTAAGCCCCGTTAAACATGTTATCTCCTAATGTGAATGTTTATTAGTATTACTCTATTTGTATAATCTCGAATTACACAAATTACATATAAAAAATTATAAAATATTGATGTTTGAATTACAACTAAAATTGAGTACCTTGACCTCGAGTTTTATTTTATTGAACCTAAGATTGAATTATTGTTGACCTTTTCTTTTCTTAGTTTGACACAATATATCTCTTTTCAGCGGGTTCATAGTGTTCACCTAATGTTTAGGATATTTAAATCAATAAAAAAAAAAATTTGCATTAAATCCTTTGTTATATATATAAAAAAATTAATATTAAATACTTTGTACCAGTTTTATTGTTATTTGAGTATGTAATATGAATAATTTGCAATGAACAAGGAAATGAAAAACGGCAAAGTCCACAAGGAATAAGTTAATAATTCACCGTTAATAAAGTCAGTAATATCAATCGACACTCCACGGACATTCAAGGATAGTTTGGTTCTCAGAGTCTGGACCTTTTTCTTTGTAAATATATACGATGTCTAAATCTCTTTTTAAATCTTACTATCATTTATACTAACATTTTAAATTTGATTGTAATATTTTACTCAATAACCTACAAAAAAAATTGTTATTTTTGAAGGAGAACTGACGGAAAAATGTAATAGTAAGAACAAAAAGATGCTATAGAAAAACAAATTCGGTCAAAAGCCATAAAAGTGAATATATAGACAACATCTATTCTTAAAGGTTGGTTGAGAAAGAGGTGACAAGCTCAAATTTAAATTAGGCCCCTTTTATGAATGATGATAATAGTTCATGAATCACAATTAATAAAAAGGTGTATTTGAAAAGCTCGGTAAATAGGCGAGGAAAATAATTAAGATTATATTTATATGAATTGTACTAACATTTAAAGTTTATCTTGTAGATAATGAACTTTTAATTCAACTAGAGCCGTGTCTACTTAATTAAATGCTTTGTTAATTACCGATGGCTATATATGTTGGTATTTGATTATAACTTTCTTGTGAGACGCGACGGAAGAAGCTGTGGGTTAATTTATATTGGGGTTAAAGGTATTTGTTGTTAGGATTTTTGTTCTTTTTCAATATTTTTTCTTAAAATTTTATCCTGTCAATGCTTGCATTATACGTCTGAGGATTGCTATATGGCATTATATCTTCTCATAAATTGATCTGCTGAATATGATTAACCTTTTTCCCTTAGTTTAATGAAGTTTCATCTATTTACTGTCTTTTTCTATTTTAGATAATTTATTTTTCTTGTAAATTATTTTTTAATTGACGCAATACACACGAGCAACGCACGTACACTAAAACTAGTATTAAAAAACAAAGAAGTAAGAGCAAAATCTACAAATTTAATTTTTAATGCCCGGGCCAAATTACACTAGTGTGTGTGTGTATATATACTAGTCTCTATAAACGTGCAATTGCACATTATTCTTAGTCAATCTTAATCATAGTAAAAAAATATTACTTAGATAATATTATTTGTAATTATTTTTATTTATTTATTGAGTTACAACAATATTACTAGTATAGGATTGTATCTACTTAATACTTCTTTGAAATTGATGTTATCATATATTTATCTTTTTCTTCTTTTTCCCCATATAGAAAACATGTTATGCTCAGATAATCCAATATTAGAGATTAAGTGACCATAAAGCCGACACGTGACAGGCACCGTAATATAATATAAAATAATCTATATTATATTATTTTAGGAATATTTTATTCACCTCCATATTGAGTATTTTGAAGAGTTTGTGGGGATATCTATCTTTATGTAAATTAAGTTAATGAAGAAATCTATTTGGTTTCAAACTTCAAAAAATTAGTTTATATGACGTGATTAAAGTGGAGCAGTAATAGAAATATACTCCTAAAGTGTGTAACTAATAGATAATATTCCTACTTTATGTTTAGTGAGTTAATTGGATTAGGTCTAAGAAGTCTGTTCAATAAGAAATAGTATTAGAGGTTATTAAGGGTATAAAAGTCGTTCAATATTTTAAGGCTAGTTTGACCAACCAACATTTATATTCATGCTTTTAAAATAATATAGATTTATATTTATATTGCCGGTTTGGTCCGGTTATTTTGGTTAATTTTTACTTAAGATCAAAATCAAATCAAATCAAATTTTGTCGGTTTATAAAATTAAAAACTAAAATCAAATTAAACCAAAAAGTGTCATTTTTTTCTTCGATTTGATTCGATTTTCGGTTTGGTTTGATTTTTCGGTTTTGTGAACACCCCTAGTGAAAAGGAATAAATTTGTCCTTTGTTAATAGTTTTTGGGTCAAGTATGCCCTCACCGTCACTAGTTGGGGTCAATAGCCCTTGAACTATGCATAATAGAACAAATTTACCCTTCGTTAATAGTTGGGGTCAAATATGCCCTCGCCGTTACTAGTTGGGGTCAGATTTGCTCCTAAACTATGTAGAATAGAACAAATTTACCCTTATTTTTAAACAGTGGAAGCTTAACACCAGGTAATGCCGCGTGTCACACAATTAAGGATTAATTTTCTTAAATGGAGGGTAAATTTGAACATTTCGCATAGTTCAGGGGCAAATTTGACCCTTTCGCATGGTTTAAGAGAAAATTTGACCCCTTCCCCTTGCCAAGTGGAATGAGTCATTCAACCTCGGTATCGAAAAGACACCCTTTTCTTTTCTTACCAAAAAGTGTCCGATTTTCAGGGGAAGTAGGAATTAGACTAAGAGGGCATATGTGTAAATTATTGTAGTGATGTCTTTATATTTGAATTTTGATAATTGGATCATCATCAACTCACATAATAGTAACTCCACTTTTTAACCCTCCGTTTGGATGGTTGTTTCCCGTGGTTCATTAATGTACAGTATGGTATGGTACAGTATGGTGTTATATTGTATTGTACTGTATTAATGAACACCATATTTGGATAGACTGTGTCGTTTGTTGTGGTTTAATAACATTTGTATTGTTTGGTTTGAATAGTTGAGATGGTATTGTATAATAACTTGTAAGTTTACTAAAATACCATTAACTCTTAATTAGAAATTAGTTTATATATATTAATAAAACTCGGGTAAAGAATACGGTAGGAACTTTAAAAAATAAGTAGGTATTGGGTAGGGGCGGTGGAGGGGTGGGTGGTTGTGGGATGAGGGTGGGGGGTGAGTGGTAGGGTGGGGGTGGGTTGGGTGGTGGTGAGGGGTAGTGGGTGGGGGTGGTGGAGGTGTGGGTGGTTGTAGGATGAGGGTGGGGGTAGTAGGTGGTAAGGTGGGGGTGAGTTGTTGTGGGGTGGAGTTGGGCGGTGGTGAAGGGTAGTGGGTGGTGGTTGGGGTGGGTGGCGAGAGGAGTGGGGTAGTTGGGGTGGGGGTGCATGGTAGGGCAGGGGTGGGGATGGCGGGGGATGGATGGTGGAGGGTGGGGCGGGGGTGTGGTGGGATGGACCATGGTGGAGGGTAGGGCGACACCAATGAGTGGTAGGATGGGGGCGGGGGTGGGGTATAATGGAGAAATGAAATACGTAACCACGGAAAAACCACTAAATCCGTGATTACAAAAATTAGGACTTTTCATAGTTATATAACCATGGAATGAACCATGGGTTTACAACACCATACCACATAATTTTAAGAACAATGGAAATAAACCTGGTTTCATAGAAAACCATACATTAATGAACCACGGGAAACCACCATCCAAACAGGGGGTAAGGGAAAATTATTACGATAGCTTGCTAGCAGCTAGTTGGATCTTTGCGCGCAGTGACCCGAATCAAAATTTTTATCAAGGGAATTCAGACTTCAGAGTATAAAGAAGTAAATACACAAAGAAGTTAGGGATTCAATATTTACTATATATACATAAAAAATAATTTTAACTTTCTAACGAATGTGACTTAAATGAATCCCTTACGCCCCTAACTCCGCCCTTAATTGGCGCGTTGACTGTCCCATGCATGGCCTATCACACCCCACCCAGAAAAGAAATTCAAAATGAAAGACCATCACAATTGTCACTTTCTGATTTGAATGATTGTTGAATGTCAAAATTGTCTGTCATTGTTTTATTCCTTCAAAAAACATGCATCTTTTGGGGTAAGATTCTGCGTTTGTAGGTATACGTATGAGCGGAATTAAAATTTGAAGTTTATAGGTTAGTATAACGATCTCGAGTTAATATTATAATAATAACGGAGTTTATTATCAAATATTTCTAAATATATATATATATATATATATTAAAAGCATTAACTCTCTGACTTAAAAGTTAAATTACATAAATACCCAACTCATCTAAAGACGAAATAATTTTAATTAAGAAAATACCCCAGCCCATTTAAACCTCTTAATTAAGAGGTTAAATAACCTAAACACCCTAAAAAAAAAAAAAACAACGCTTACCAACCGTTAAGACGAAAAGACACTACACAATGGTGGCAAGGCAACTATTTGTTTTCCAGAAAGCTTCTTTGCCTTAAACCGAAAGACAACCATGAAAAATGAAGAAAACTAGCGCCGAAAAAGTTCAAGAGTTCCCATGTATTCAACTCCCTTCCATTGGTCGAAGAAAAAGGTAAATATAGAAAGGAAAAGTGTTGCTCACTTTAAAGTTGTATATTCTGGACAAAAACTATTGAATTCGCGTGAGGACTCATGAGAACTGCACACTCAGATGATGTTACTATCTATCGATAATGTGTATCCACTAAGCAATGGGATTCTCTAGTCTCTAGTAGATGAGGATGAAAGTCAAAGATGTATGAACCTTTAAGGATAACTTATGGACGATCCAAATTTACCCCTAGATCGATCTTAGTCTATATTTTATACCTTTGAATTCAAACAATCGAATATACAAGCATGATAAAAAAAAGTGACACGACCTTTTCGTTAATGAAATTAATAAATGTCCAAGCTCTGCATCATTCAATGCAACTATTGAATGTATATAGAGCGAACCACTGCTAATTAAAGCCAACATCCTAATTTCCAAAATTACATTTATTTGGATTGTGAGAAGGTCGAAAATATAGAGTTTGTGGTTTATATCCTGATTGCATGAATTTGAACGTAAACAACTTTATTAAGAGGAAAGTTAGTAGCTTTGAAGATTTGAAGTTTATGAGTCTTAGAATCGGACAACAACCTCAAATACTAATAATTGAGTTCGAAATTAATATTTGCTGATATATCGTAAAACTCTTATCATATTTAAGGTCTGCGTCAAAGTTATTGCGTTTGGTTGAACCATATATTATACATTGTACGTCCATCTCTGCACAAATATATGTGCATGCATGTGAGTGGGCGTGCGTGTGCGCGCCACTGCACAGTGTACGCAAGAGTAGTTTTGCATGCTATTCTGCATAAGCCTCCGTTCCTTTTGGTTACAAAAACACTACAATAGAATTGGCATGCAATAAAACCTAGCCCGTGACAGTCAGAGGTGGAGGTGGATCTAGAACTTCTTGAACATAGGGTGCACCACTAAAAAAAAAAAAATGGGAAACGTTAAGTGAGAATTGATCCATGTTCCTCTATGTAAATAATTAAGATTTCCACCAAGTGCAGCCGCCAATCTTTTTGGAACAAGGATGCCATTAGATCATTTTAATAAAAATTAAATACATAAACCCCCCCCTCCAAACGTATAAAAAACTTAATTATGACGCACCCAACCTTTAGCGGCGACTTATTACCCCCGTCTTAATTTTTAGGTATTTTAGTACCATTTTTTGATGACGTGGCAAAAAAAAAAAATTGAAGCCCGAGTTTACGAGAGTGTTGCACACTCTCCCACATTGGTGCCACGATGCTTTATACGTCACTGACACTTTTCCTTTTTTTTTTTTTTCATTTGATTTTTCTTTTATTAATTATATTTACACTAATTAACCTCTAATTAACCATTAAACCATTAATTTTGTCTTCTTCATCACTAAACTCTTCTTCTTCATCACTAAACCCTTCTTCTTCTTCTTTATTTCAAGAAATCCATCAACCCATTTTCTTCCTCCATTAGCGCACACACATTCAACCCATTTTTTCCTCCATTAACACACACACATTCAACCCATTTTCTTCCTCCATTAACAACACACATTCAACCCATTTTCTTATATGAATTAACACACACACATTCAACCCATTTTCTTCCTCCATTAACACACACATTCAATTTAATCATCAATCATAAAGAGCTTATTTTCAAGAAACATTCAACCCATTTTCTTCCTCCATTAAAACCACTTTATTAATCATTAACACAGTTCATTTAAAGGCAAATCAAACACCAAAATATCTCCTCCACCGAAATGGCATTATGTTTTAATGGGTTAGACCCATTTTCATATTAGTGCTTGTTATTCTTTATTCTTCTAAGTGCCGATATTATATTTCTTTATGATAATCTTTTTGGAACAAGGAAGAAGAGAAAAATAAATTGCATTTAACAATTGAAATGTGGAAGAAAGGGAGGGTGGGGGTGGGAGAGGATAAAATATAAGTAAATTTTTAAAAATTAATTTTTATTAAAATATAAAAAATATTTTTATTCTTGCTTTCACTCGCCATAATTTTTTTTTGCCACGAAAAATGGTACTAAAATGAAAAAATTAAAAAGGGGGGGGGGAGGGTAATAGGTCGCCTATAAAGGTTAGGTGCGTATAATTAATCTGGCTATACGTTGGGGGGGGGGGGGTTATGTATTTTCCCTTTTAATAAATATGTACATAAAATACATAATTTTGCGAAGAGACCATAATTTAACGTGCCCTGTAATTAAGGCTATATATTCTCCGCTGGTGCCAGCAATATTAATATGTCTACTAGTAGTGCGCAGTTAATATAGTAGTAGAAATGCTTCTCCACCTACTTCTATATAATTAACTATATCAATCTACGTATATATTAATTTTTGGTTTTTTTTTTTAGTTCATCACTACAAATGACAATTAAGAGAGGTGGAATTTTATCATCAGCATATACAAGAAAATGATTGGAAAGACGACCAATTTTTACCAATGAAAGGAAAATGATAGTCTCCAATCATATTCTGATACCTTTTGAATTTATTAACCCATCCGCCCACTTCCATAAAAGTAAATATAGATATGTGACCACGAATCTTTAATACTTTGCCATACTAGGGGATATATAGTGAGAGGTCAATGGGTTCTATTTGGTTTCATTGAATTTGGTGGAAGGGGAATAAAGCACATGCGTTAGTTACCTTTTGATATAGATAATGAGACACATTGAGGACTGTCTCTTAAGTTTGTACTAGTTAGAAAATCCCGTGATGTGCACGGGCCCAAGTACAGATAAAAATGTTAAAATTTATAGTTAATTTTTTTTATGAATTTTGAATTACTCTATATACATTTACTTAGAATCATTAAATTATTTGAGTTGAAAAGTTTACTTTCACATTAAACAAAGCAATTTAGACTTTTGTGTTCTATGTAAGCACTACTAAAAAAAGGGTATTTTTCGACCAAATAATTTCGACCTCACTTTTTGGTGGGAAAAAAATGACCACATGAGGTCGAAATTATTAGATTTTTTTTTTTTTACATTTCGAAAAATTTCGACCGCATGAGGTCGAAACTTATTTTTGTACAAATAATAAATGAGAGAAAACATTTTTAAAAATTAAACTATATAAATAAAACAATTAATTAAAAAAAATATTTCGACCGCGTGAACTTGTAAAATTTAATACTCTCCACCAAACCTCAATTTAGGCCATTCTCACCCCCAACAAACATAACCCTAAATTATATTAAAACTCCCACCCCCACCACCTTTACCGCCGACGCTCCATCCCCACCACACCCTCCCCACCACCGACGCCCCATCCCCACCCACTGTCCACTACCTCCGTCGCGTCAATAAAGGTAAGTCATTTTTTTGCCTTTTTTTTTTCAATCTCATTTCTATCAATATTAGTTACATTACTTTGTAATTGTAGTTTAATTAGTAGATTATTTATATTTATTGTTAAAGATTGCATTTGTAGCTATTTGTTAAAATTTTACTAAGTGTAAATTGAAATTGAATGTTGTTGAAATATATTTACTGCTTTCATTGCCTTCACTCTTTTATAAATAATACCTCTAACTGAGGCATGAACATCCCTTTCAATTTCCTTTATTCTTTTGTTCCTTTTTGTTGGCAAAAACCTATGAAATAGTCCAATAAATAAGAAATTTGAAAGTGAAAAAGACATCCATTCTGTCGCATGAAAGGCTTGTTGTTGTTGGCTTTTTTTTTTTTTTTTTTTTTTTTTGAGATTACATGTGCTTGCCCAAGTGGAATTAATTATAAGGGTCTAATTGCCCTGTTTAAATGTTATCATTGTTCTGTTTTTCCTTTCCCGAAATTGAGTATTGTGTCCGATTTAAGTACAGCTCATATATAAGAATTAGAAATAGAGATGATGATTAGAAATTGAGTACTGCGACCAAGCCAAGTCATTTTTCCTATCAAAGTTTGATTTTGATTTTGATTTTTTTTGCGGTTCCTTTATTTCTTAATTTGAATATAGATATTGCTTCTGCTGTTAATGTTGAATATATATATATTGCTATTGCTGTATAAATTTTCCTATTATAGTTTGGTTTTGCTTTCTTTTCGTAATTCTATTGGGCATCAATCAATAAAGAGGCCAACTATATACACCAGAAAAAGGTAAAATAATAGGAATAAATGAAGAGAATTATTTGGTAGAAGCGTCATAGTTTCTACTCAATCCACACAATGACATTAATATCGACAACTAAATATTTTAGATGCCTTATTTTAGTTGTGAAACATGGAAGATTCAGTTGCCTGAGTGTAACTCCGAGTCGAGAGATTTGCAACTTGTACATTGATACTAAAGAATACAGCAAGAAGGGTGAGGAAATACGTAGGTATAGTCTACTAATTAGTAATGGTATAGCTATCATATTTCTATTGCTTTAAATTCTCTATCAGATCTGACACTATTCTCCATGACCATATATATTATTCCTGGACTAATGTGTATTGTCCTTAATTCTGTTTCAGTTCAAATTCTTTTTCTCTCTTGAAAATAAGTGACGGAAAGTACTTTTCTTTAATTCTATTAAGATATATAGCTATAGTACTGCATATATAGCCAAGGTCTTTATAATTTGTGTTCTTCTAACATTATGTACCTAATCTAGTACATATTTCATAATTTAAATAATCTACTATTTTCCCGGTTAATGAACAAAAGCACATGTCGGATTCTACATTCTTGATTTTCAAATTTTCTTCATATATGGGCCATTCCTACTTTATGCTGGCCTAATGTGTTGTATCGTTCTTTCATTTTTGTTGGATTTGACCCCGAAAAGCTTTTGAATAAATACTAATGAGTATAAATGTCTGAATGTAGAAAGTAGTTTATGGTTGTTTAACTTTTCGACCACACTTTTTGGTCGAAATAAAATCGACCACACAAGGTCGAAATTTTCAAAATTTAATTTTTTTTTTTTGGATTTCACCACACGCGGTCGTTATTTAAACATGAAATAAAATTTAAATGAAATGAGTCGAAACTTTTTTGGTACAAATAACAAATGAAAAAAAAACATTTTCTAAAAATTAAATTATATAAATAAAACAATTAATTAAAAAAAAAAAATATTTGGAATTTAGAGTGATGAAGCTAGTTAACGCTTAATCTTCTTATCCTCTTTTTTAATTTCACTATTGTGTGTGTTACCTCTTAGTTATGTGTTTGACTAGGCTTGATTCATAATCATGTGGCTTGAGTAGTTTAATAGTTAGAGTCAAGGATCTGTTTAGTTTATATTTTAGTCCTCTATTGGCCTAATTAAGCATTATGTGATTTATTTGTTTAAGCAATTAGATTTGTTTTTTAAACCTTAAGGTTGGGCTAATTACTTCATCCGTTCACTTTTACTTGTTTATTATTCCCAAAATAGATTTTTACTTTTACTTGTCCACTTTCGCATATTAAGAGGAAAATAATTTTTTTTTCTGTTTTACCTTTAGCATTAATAATTCCTTCCGGGTCATTTTCTAAATCTATTAAGAAGTCATATACCAATTAATGTGGGTATTATGATAAAAGATGTACTTCATTTATAAATTCTTAAGAGATGTGTAAAGTTTATAGTAGACAAGTAAAAATGAACGGAGGGAGTACATTTTACATTTTTGTCGGTAATCAAGCTTTGCTACCTTTTTCAATCGTTAATTTATTATTGTGTTTTTACAAATTAAACTTAGCATGTCTAAAAGGTTAAATCAAAAATAAAATAAAAATTGTTTAAAAGGCTACAATTGATAAAGAGTTCACATGGGACCCATATTTTTTTGTACTGCATGTTCCAAAAGTTACGTGTGAAAAGATAAAGCAAGCTTTTGGGCCCACGTTAACATCTCTCCAGTGAGATACATGAGGAAATAAGTAAACATTTTTTTGCATGGATTGCCCTTCTTTTGGGGTGGTCTTTAAATTTTGCCACTTAAATTTGTATTTTAAATTTTACCCCTCATATTTGTGCTTTAAGTTGTGCCTTTCGCCGGAAGGTGGGCGAATACGTAAGAGTTCAAACCCCCGCTCAAGCATAAAATAAAAAAATAATTTCGCAGGCAGACTAGAGGTATGCGATCCGATACAATCTTTAAGGAAAAGCTAAAGTTATCTTGATCCGATAACAAAAGTCTGCCATACAGAATTTTTCTAAGACATAGTTTAGTCATGCCTTGAAGGCTTTTAATTAAGGCATAACAAAATTATGCCCCATAAGCGTTAACTTTCCTTATGGCATAGACTTTTGCCTTATAAGACAAAGTTTAAGTTGTACGCCTTAAGGAAAAGTTACGTATACTTAGTTATGTTTAGGGGCATACTTTTATTTAAGGCATAAATAAAATTTTACCTTTAAAATTAAAAAAAAAAAAAAAAAAAAAAATATATATATATATATATATATATATATATAAGGCAAAGTCGCGGGAGAGAAGCATAGCAAAATTTAAACTTTGCCTCGTAAGGCAAACTTTTAGCATGCCTTTGAAAACTTACGCCTAGATACATTTTTAGTTATGTTTTATAGACACTTTTAGTTAAGGCATTACTAAAAGTATACCTTGAAAAGTTAAAATATATATATATATATATATATATATATATGCTTCAACGAAAGCGAAGTACGCAAGCTTTTTAGTTAAACATAACTAAAAGTCTCATTTATGGGGCATAACGAAATTTCAACTCTACTTTGCAAATTTTTTTAAAATTTTTAGCGAGCGGGGGTTCGAACCCGAACTGTGTTTTTAGCTTTCGGGTAAAATTTAAAGACCACAAATATGAGGGGCAAAATTTAAATACCACCCCAAAAGAAGGGCAATTCTGCAAATTGCCATAAGTAAATAAGGTCCACCTCCTTAAGCGTAAAGCACAACCTAGCACGGCAACGGATTTAGCAAATTTGCAGAAAATGACGGAAACACCCCATTGCCAGGCTGACATGTTGACGTTGAGCTGCTTAACTCCCTCTTATAAGAGAAGAGAATACGTATTATTCGATTAGTGTACACGTCGAGTAAGAACAAAAGAAGCTAATTGCATCGGATTTTTAAATTTATAAACCAAACCAAACCAAAAATAGTCGGTTTTTTCAACCTCGGGTTTTCTCGATTTTTTCGGGTTGCCTGGGTTTTTCAGCTTTTTTTCCTAAGAAAGTCTTCATACAAAACATATAACTTGTACTTCAAATATTTCTTTAGTCCTAGAAAGATACAACTATCTAATTAAGATATTTATTGAGAAAATAACACAAAATGTGAGATGAGAGATGACCTTGTACTAAAATATTCAACAAAAAAAGGTAATGAAATTGCATAAAATAAAATGATCATAATTAAAAAGTACTAAGTCATTCTATAATAAATACGGCTAATTTATAAGGCATATAGAAAATAATCATAATCTAAAAGTACTAAGTCATCCTAAAATAAGTACGGCTAATAAATATTAATTACATCACTAGATATTAAAGAAAAATAAAATAAAATAAAGTTAAGTATTTTCACTTTTAAACCAATATAAAACTAAAGAATAGATATCCCAACATTATTGTCAGTCCTAGTGTTAGAATTGAATTTCTTTTGTTAGCATTAGTATTGATTTAATTTTTGTTGAGTTTTATTTCAGTTACTAATATCTATGGGCTATAAAACTTATTGGACCATTCAAAATTTTAATTCCAAGCTTGAAGTAATATGTTAAAAGACAAAAATCTAGGAAAAAGTTTAAGATACATTTATAAATTACATTATAAATAAATATTTTTATGTATAAAATATTTTGAAAATTTTTAAATGTAATGTCGGGTTGGTTTTATTCGATTTGACTTTTTTAGTTAAAACCAAACCAAATCAATAGTGTTTGGGTTCTTCTTTTTAAAATCAAACCAAGTCAAACCAAATCACTAGTCGGATTTTTTTCTCGATTTGGTTCGAATTATCGATTTGGTGCGATTTGTCGGTTTCCTCTGTACACCCCCATTCCACACTATAAATGAAAGCCTACGTTCTATGAACTATACTTGGGATATTCTCTTATATCATTACTTGTTATCAAGTATAGTAGTAACTAGTACAAAACACGTTCATTTTGGAACGCATGCAGGATATATCATATTTATCTATTTCAATTTATGTAAACTCATTTGACTAGGCACGGAGTTTAAGAATAAAAAGAGGATTTTTAAATTTGTTGTGTTAAATGAGTCACATATATTTCATGTAGTTATAAGTCATTGCATAAAAGTAAATTGTTTCCAAATACAGAAAGAGGCTAGGTTATTCTTTTTTACACGTACTAATAAGAAAATGAGTTCACATAAATTGAAACAGATGAATATTAAATCTACAAATCATTGAGGAAATAAATGAAATGCGAAAGCGTATCTGGATCCATGAATATCATGAAAATCTTTAGTTTTGCGGTTATTGATGGACCTTCCAAATTAGGCGGCAAGGCATATGAATTTTAAAGAATATAATTCTCTTTTCCAACGACGAGATATTAGAAATTTTTTATATGTCTGATCTGAGGGACCATAACTCTACTTATGATTGCACATGTTTACTTTCTTTATTTCTAATTTGGCTCTACCATTAATCCTAAAATAGACCAGGATACCAGAAAAATTGGGGATGAAGTCACTTTTAGGATTGTTATCTAAAATATATCTAACATTGCAATGTATTAGAGCTCGTTCGATAAGAGGTCTTAAATAAAATAATCATGATATTATATATGGTATTATTTTGTATTATGTTTGGTTGACATTTTGGGACATGTATAACTAATACCGGAATTATTTAATACACCAAAGGGTATATTATTTTATACCACCACTACCATGGGATAACTAATCCATAGAATCAAACCTCTATAACAAAGATCGTTGGGTTAGAAATTTTTCTGCTGTTATAGAGAATGACTGTTATACACTTATAACAACATTAACATTTAAATAATACTTCGTTGTTATAGACAAAAAAAATGCATAAAATCTAATTTTCATTTTTAATTGTTAATTTCTAAGCTTAATCACACTTTGTACAACGAAGGAAAATCATTTAATGATGAATATATATATATATATATATATATATATTCATATGATATTTTTTGTCATAAATAGTGTATTAAATGATCAAATATTTGGTCAAAATCTATACACTTATTATTGGTAATCATAGATATTATATTTTTATAAAGATGATTAATTATTATATTACCAAAAAAAGAAGATAGTCGTATATATATGGGGGATAATTTTACAAAGAGCGAGACTTATTATAAAGTTGGTTTTTGTTATAGGTGAAATGCTATTATAGATAAGTAAAATATAACATAAAAAATCGGTTCAAAAAAAACTTGGTTGTTATAGAGAGGTGTTGTATATGCGGGTTATGTATATGAGAGATGATCGTATATGGATAAAAAGCTAAATGACTAGCCTTGTTTTGTTCCAAGAAACCTATAATGGCCAAGCATCCAAGGATATAATTGCAACAAATTGTTTTTTAGTTTTAAAAATAAATAAGTATTCAAATGGTATCTTTTGTGTCCAGTTTTAGTGCAATGAACCAAACACCATACAAAAAATAATCTTTGTATTACTAATTCATATACTTCATCTGTTCCAATTTATGTGATACATTTTCCTTTTTATTCTGTCCAAAAAATATTGATGCATTTCTTTATTTGACAATAATTTAACTTTAAACTTTACTTTTATGCTTAACGAGATGATCTATAACCACACAAATATCTTTAGTTTATTTTATACCACAAGATTCAAAAAGTCTTCTTTATTTCTTAAACCTCGCCTAATACAAAAATTATATCACATAAATTGAAAACGGAGAGAGTATTACTAATTCATGTATAACTTGTATTTGAACCAAACGACCTTAAAGTTTAGCGACAACTGATTTGAGCGGCCGAAATTAGTGAGGTAACATATGGATTCGACTTCGAGAGTTTGCTGATACTTAAGTACATTACGCGATGTATTATATTTTAGTTTATTTCTTGGTGAAATTAAACTATTTAATGTTGGTATTGTTAACTAATTAAAGTCAAAATGAGAGGTTGGCTACAAGTTCACCAAATCAAAAAGAAAAAGAAAAAGGGATCCGTTGCAAATACCTCATCGCTAATCGTTGGTAAATAAAACTAGTGACATATTTTTACTGCTTAGCGATAGAAAATTTATCCACTACTATTTCCTACTTTTTTAGTTTGTTGACATAAGCATGTAATTTTTGATGATTGACAAAGTAAATGAACAGGGGTAGTAAACCAGTTTTAGAGACAGATGGATGGGATACAACAAATGGCAAATGAACTAGACACAAAATATAGATGGACAGAACTGCTGAACAAGGTGGGCGAACCTGGTCTGGGGAGTATGAAAAAGCAAAACAGAGACCATACAATTGCTTCAAACTTTCCAGATTCCAGATTAATTAATGTCAAATTGAATCAGCTATAACCAAAATTGTCCATATTCTTGTTAACAACCATGTCAGGAAGGAAATCTTTTTTTAATGGGTTAAAATGACAGCGGATAGTATGTTAGTTATAGAGGCATAAGTGAGCCAATAATTTAACGGTGAGGGTATTTTTGATACCAAAATCAAACGGAGGGTATAATTGATCAATTTCCAATAGTTGAGGAGTAATTTTGGACCTTTTCCCTAATATATTAACAGTATAAAGTACAACAACAACATACCAAGTGTATTCCCATAGTTGAAGTCTGGATTAACAGTATAAAGTATTATAGGAATTAAAAGATAGCGATTTCTTGTCGTATGGACAATGCATATGTATCGATACTTTTTTATACTTTTGTTAATACAACAAAATAAGAACCAATGGTAAAGTAAATAATAGGGATTTGGGCCTCTTATAGAAGAAAAAAAAAAATAGGTTCTTCATGTGATGGCGTCGATCGAATTATTAAGATTTGGATCATTTGTCAATTTTTTCTTCTTTATATTTTCTCGCTTTCTTTCCCTATATATACATACAATTCTAGCCTTTAGCAATAGTATGTCATACCTCTTTGTATTGCTCAAACAGATTTTAAGAATTCTTTAAATTCAATATTTCCTTTCCTTTTTACGTAAATAAAAAATGGAGAATCAAAAGCAACGCCAAGCTGCTTACATGAGGAGAAGCCTCTTGGACCAGGTCATATTTTTATGTAATTACTTAGTCACATGTAATTATTTCTTAAATTTAAATACAAAATTCACAAATCATTCTAACTTTAGGAAATGAGTGTGCTCTATTTGACATGTAGTACTATTAGATGAAAAAATATTAGTTTTTGTGGAGTTTCAATTTCAAAAAAACTTAATCACTCTTGAGTCTTGATACTTATGTCAAACTAATAAACACATAGCTTTTCATATACACTTTATCTCTAACTATGGTCAATAATATGTATTATCATCTCACGCTATCACTTAACTGTAATAAGCTAGTGTAGTTTGGTGTAAATATTGGACGATGAAAAAGTTTTTTCAGTTTGAGTTTTTCACTTATTACGATTAAAAAATTATTACTCCTTCCGTCCTAATTTATGTGGATAACTTATTGGAGTCGGTCAAATGATAATGAATCTATAGCTATAAATAATATTTTATACAGTCAGTGAATAAAATTTAATTTCTTATTTGCTACAAAGGTGAATAATTTTAATTATAACTAGTATTTTTGTGCAGGGATACCTTGATGAACAATTTATTCATCTTGAAGAATTGCAAGATGATGCAAACCCTAACTTTCTTGAAGAAGTTGTCAAGCTATTTTACACAGATTCAGCCAGATTTATTCGCAATTGTAACACCTCAGACCTTTTACTTAAGCTTTGACCTTTAACTTAAGCTTTGACCATGATTCCAGACTTAGAAAACTAGATAAAGAATGTGGGAATCGAAAATTTCTTTTCAGCCGTCAGATGGAAATTTACGCCCCAGAACACGACCCGTAAATCAGTATACGGGCCCGTATTTCAAGTCGTAAAGTGGCACCCAAAATCACTATGCATTCTGGAATTTGGCTTGTGGAATTTTATATTGTTAAATACGGACGGTATTTTGAAATATGGGCCGTAAACTGTGATCATATTTAGGAAGGAAACATAAAGCAGTGAATCTGTTTGAAATATGTTGAATTACGATCCAATTTTACGGACCGTAAATCAGTATGCGATCGTATTTTGGTCCGTATTTCCCAACCCGCACCAGAACCTATACTCAGTTATTTTATTTCGTTTTTCATAATTCCAAGCCCTAGAAACGAAGTGTTCTTCTCCCAACGAACCAAAACAGCAAGGTAAGTCATTCCAAGCTCTTCCAAATCAATTTTATCATATATGCTTTTAATGTAATCATGAAACCATGTTCTTAACATAGGTTTTTCAAGAAAACCCAATTAAAGAGCATAAACAGCAAAACCTTGGAACTCTTTTCCAAGAACGCATTATTATTCAAGTTTGGGAGCAATTCCAGGTATGTTAAGCATACTATCTACATGAGGAACATTGTTAAATCAACCTCATACCTCAATAATCATAATTCCCAATAATCCAGCAAGTTCAGGATTTTGCCCTAGTTCTTGATTTTCATAACCTAGGGTTAGAGCTCAGTTTTCTGATTATGTTCATACTTGTTTATGCATGCTATGGACCGTAGCTTAATCTAAAAGACTTGTAATTCAATCTACGAGTCTCAGAATGCAGTCTAAGTCATCAGTCATGATAAAGAGTCAGTAGTCAGTTTTACACCTGTTGCTTCATGTTTGATTGGGCCTAAGGCCATAGTTATGATTCATATGCATATGTAATTATTTTGGGCCTGAGGCCATAGCTTTGAGATTTCATTATTTATTGGGCCTGAGGCCATAGTTACATGGTATTTGCACAGGTGGTTTCTATATAGATCAACTCATGATATGAGTATTCAGTTTCATTATACTTTATTGTTCATGTATCCCTTATCATTGCTTCAGTTGCTTATCATACTTGTACAATTCAAATGTACTAACATCCTTATGCATGGGCTCGCGTTCACGATACAAAGTCTAACTTTCGGGAGGATAAAAGTACCGCTTAGCTTCAAAGACTTTTGAGTACCTCAGCTAGTTGGTGACCCTTCTCATTCAGGGCTTTCCGTCTATTCCCAGCTTTCGAGTATTAGTTAGTTCATTAGTATTTGAGGCATTTCAGGGTCTTGTCCTGACTTAGTTATTCTTACAGTATCTTGATCATAGAGGTTTCATAGACACAGTCTTTAGTCAGTTATGTTGGTTTTGCCTCACAACATTTATTTCCGCATCCTCTATTATATTTGAGTTAGAGTATTCTCTTGGTTCATTTTATATCTTGCATGCTTTCATGATACAACTGTTAGACTCAGCAGCCATGGGTTCGCTCGGTCATAGACAGTCAGGCACCGAGTGCCGTGTCACGTCCAGGCCATGGTTTGGGGCGTGACAAAAATATTGAACTTGCACTGTAAGAAGTTATTTTTTATATGAATATCATAAGTCATAACAGTGTTAATTAAGTTAACTTTGATCCCTTTTAGATTATCTAATGCTTAGGTAAGTCAAATATTTTTTCCAGACAATTATTTTTCTACGCGGAAAAGACAAATATTTGTGAAAACTCAAGTGTAGTTGTCACTATTGAAAAAAAGAGTATAATCATCAATACTATCCTTGACGATAAGGGTTGGCACTAAAACTATCACTTTTTGTGACGACCTCTTCGAGTTGTAATAAAGATGTTCATTTTTGTGACAACTAAAGAAAGACATAATGCATAAACAAGCCCTCAAACTTGGCCTCAGCTGGCAAGTATGCCCACAAAATTATTGCGTTTGGTTGAACCATATATTATACATTGTACGTCCATATATCGATCTCGGCACAAATATATGTGCATGCATGTGAGTGGGCGTGGGCCTGCCACTGCGCAGTGTACGCAAAGAGTAGTTTTGCTTGCCCCTCTGCACAAGCCTCCGTTCCTTTTGGTTACAAAAACACTACAATAGAATTGGCATGCAATAAAACCTAGCTTGTGACAGTCAGAGGTGGATCTAGAACTTCTTAAACATGGGTGCATCACTAAAAAAAAAGGAAGCGTTAAGTGAGAATTGATCCATGTTCCTCTGTGTAAATAATTAAGCTTTCCACCAAGTGCGGCCGCTAATCTTTTTGGAGCAAGGATGCCATTAGATCAGTTTTAGTAAATATGTACATAAAATACCTAATTTTGCGAAGAGACCATAGTTTAACGTGCCCTATAATTAAGGCTATAAATTCTCCGCCGGTGCCAGTAATATTAATATGTCTACTAGTAGTGCGTACATAATAGAGTAGTAGAAATGCTTCTCCACTTAGTTCTATATAATTAACTGTATCAATCTATGTAGTATTAATTTTTGAATATTTTTTTGAGTTCATCACTGCAGATGACAATTAAGAGAGGTGGATTTTTAATAGTAGAAGGTGTCCACATAAGATGATAATATTCCTATAGTACAGTTTATTCCTTATCATCAGCATATACAAGAAAATGACTGGAAAGACAGACCAATTTTTACCAATGAAAGGAAAATGATAGCCTTCAATCATATTCTGATACCTTTTAATTTATTAACCCATCCACCCACTTCCATAAAGGTAAATATATATATGTGACCACGAATCTTTAATACTTTGCAATACTAGGGGATATATAGTGAGAGGTCAATGGGTTCTATTTGGTTTCATTGAATTTGGTGGAAGGGGAATAAAGCACATGCCTTGTTTTTTTCTTATATTTTGGACATTTAGTTGACATATCTTTATCCGCTTTCATAGAAGCATAAATTATAGATATACACAATTAGCCAAATTCAACTCCAAGTTGAGATAGCTTGGAGTGGGCTCAACAGTCTGGGAGATTGTTGAGATAGGAATTAGAGTATAGTTCCTACGTTACAGGGTGTGTAACTTGAATTTGCACAGAATTACAGTTGTAGTGGGTTTTGGGAAAAATTTTACAGAGGTGTAGGTCGTGTTTTTTTGGCCCTTGTGAGCTGGGTGGTTTCCACACAAAATTATTGTGTCCTTTACTTTCTTGTTCTTTATTATTCCGCAAACGCTAAGCTTGGAACAGGTAGAGTAATGTGTTCTATCCTATAGACGAAAATCTAATATTGCGTATGATAGAAAGTAATTTGTGCAACTCAACATAGTGGTTCGAGAGAAAACAAAGGACTTGGAATATATATAGAATGCACTAGAAAATGTATAAAACTTTTACTGGCAAAAGATTCGTCAACTTGATGTCCAGTTATTTCTATTTGTGTCCATCATGGATGGGAAGGTAAATACAAGAGCATGTTAATTAATGGACTGAAAATGAAAGTTTGATAACAAGAAGAACTAAGCTTTTTCAATAATAAATGTTTAAATAACAAAAGTCAATATATTAAACACAGACATACATATATTTATTCACTACCAAGCTAGAAAATCACTAATTTTCGACATCGTCTCGTTGGAAGTCGGCTCATCGGCAAGGGATTTCCGATGGAAAAGCCATTGGAAACGTTACAATGAGCTAGGAATTCATAGATAAAAGTTAGCGATTTCCTGTAGTATGAACAATGCATATTTATCGATACCTTTTTATACTTTTCTCAATACAACAAAATAAGAACCAATGGTAAAGTAAATAATAGGGATTTGGTCCAAGAGAAGGAAAAAAAAGAGGTTCTTCATGTATGAACAATGCATATTTATCGATACCTTTTTATACTTTTCTCAATACAACAAAATAAGAACCAATGGTAAAGTAAATAATAGGGATTTGGTCCAAGAGAAGAAAAAAAAAGAGGTTCTTCATGTGATGGTGTCGATCGAATTATTAAGATTTGGACCATTTATCAATCTTTTTCTTCTTTGTATTTTCTCACTTTCTTTCCCTATATATACATACAATTCTAGTCTTTAGAAATAGTATGTCATAGCCTCTTTGTATTCTTCAAACAGATTTTAATACTTCTTTAAATTCAATATTTCCATTCCTTTTTACGTAAACAAAAAAATGGAGAACCAAAAGCAACGCCAAGCTGCTTACATGAGGAGAAGCCTCTTGGACCAGGTCATATTTTTATTTAATTACTTAGTCACATGTAATTATTTCTTAAATTTAAATACAAAATTCACATACATTCTAACTTTAGGAAATGAGTGTGCTCTATTTGACATGTAGTACTATTATATGAAAAGATATGAGTTTTGTGGAGTTTCAATTTCAAAAAAAAACTTAATCACTCTTGATACTTACGTCAAACTAATAAACACATAGCTTTTCGTATACACCTTTATCTCTAACTATGGTCAATAATATGTATTATCATCTCACGCTATCACTTAACTATAATAAGCTAATGTAGATTGGTGTAAATATTGGACGATGGAAAAGTTTTTTCAATTTGAGTTTTTCACTTATTACGATTAAAAAACTATTACTTCTTCCGTCCTAATTTATTTGGATAACTTGTGGAAGTCGGTCAAATGATAATGAATCTATAGCTATAAATAATATTTTATACTGTCAATGAATAAAATTTAATTTGTTATTTGTTACAAAGGTGAATAATTTTAATTATAACTAGTATTTTTGTGCAGGGATACCTTGATGAACAATTTATTCATCTTGAAGAATTGCAAGATGATGCAAACCCTAACTTTGTTGAAGAAGTTGTCAAGCTATTTTACACAGATTCAGCCAGATTTATTCGCAATATTGAACTTGCATTGTAAGAAGTTATTTTTTTATATGAATATCATAAGTCATGACAGTGTTAATTAAGTTAACTTCGATGCCTTTTAGATTATCTAAAAAAATGGAACCATAGTCTAGTATGCTTAATATTTTTTCTAGACAAATCTCTTTCTACGCGGAAAAGACAAATATTCGTGAAAACTCAAGTGTAGTTGTCACTATTGAAAAAAAGAGTATATTCATCAATACTATCCTTGACGATAAAGTTGTCACTAAAACTATCACTTTTTGTGATGACCTCTTCGAGTTGTAATTAAGACGTTCATTTTTGTGACAACTAAAGAAATCGCCACGAACAATCTTATTTCTTGACATGCAAGTTATTTGTTAAACCGCCTCAACTTTTCTTTTATGCCTATATATTATTGCATGCAGAAAATGAAAAAAACCACAAAATGCTAAATTCGGTCTCGGTTATTACAAGTAGGCTGACACACATATATATATATATATAAAATTGTCAGGAATAAGTATATATATAGACACGTCAACAACTCATCTTATTTATAATATCAACGTGATATATCACTTAAAAAAACAGGGGAAAACTCATTTTCTCCCAACTTAATTCCCCATGTCATTCACCAAGTCATTTCTCTAATTCCTCAGCACCACTTACAATAGATACATCATGCAGGAAACTATATAAGAAATTGTAATATTTGTCATTAATGCTTACCCAAATATTGTTTTTTCTTTTGTTCTATGCAGGGAAAATGGACCCTATGATTTTGCTAGGCTGGATAATTTGATGTACCAATTCAAGGGTAGCTGCTCAAGGTAGCATGTCCAAGTTCAACAATAATACATCTATAATTATTTAGAATTTATGAGTATTATATATGTATTGAAGGTACAAAAAATATTTACACAATAGATCGGACTTGAAAGATAATTGCATTTATATATTATAATTTTAGTTGGTAATCTAGAATAAATTATCAAGTAGCATTCTATAACATGTTAAAATACACTAATAATATAAAATTGATACGTTATATATAAACTTAGATCCTATATATTTTTGTACTTATGTTGAGAGTTCACCTTTTCAAAGGATAACAAAAAAGATAGAAAAGTTTAATGAATCTATTTGGGTCCACATTTGGACCTCCCTTTGGAAATAGTCAAACTATAAAAGTTTGTGAATAATAATCAACCAATTACTGCGTAGGGTTGAAAAAACAGGTAAAATTCTTGTTCTCAATTCAAGGGTAGCTGCTCAAGGTAGCATGTCCAAGTTCAACAATAATACATCTATAATTATTTAGAGTTTATGAGTATTATATAGTATTGAAGGTACAAAAAATATTTACACAATAGATCGGACTTGAAAGATAATTGCAGGTAATTATATATTATAATTTTAGTTGGTAATCTAGAATAAATTATCAAGTAGCATTCTAAAACATGTTAAAATACACTAATAATATAAAATTGATATGTTATTGATGTACTATATAAACTTAGATGCTATATATTTTTGTACTTACGTTGAGAGTTCACCTTTTCAAAGAATAACAAAAAAGATAGAAAAGTTTAATGAATCTATTTGGGTCCACATTTGGACCTCCCTATGAATATAGTCAAACTATAAAAGTTTGTGAATAATGATCAACCAATTATTGAGCACGGTTGAAAAAACAAGTAAAATTCTTATTCTCATATTCCACTTAGACGTTCTAGTCATTTTTTGCATGATTCTGCAATCCTCTTTTTTCTTCTGATCTCCACACTTTTTTCACCTCAAATTTAGCAGCTTCTTTTTCCCCAACATTTTAATTGTTTTAGAGTAATACTCCATAAGCATGGTAACTTTACCAAAAAGGGAATTGAACAAATTGGAGTTTTTTTTTTTTTTTTTTTTTTTTTTTTTTTTTTTTTTTGCAGAATGGTTACTTTTCCACTTTGTATCACTTAAGAATATCCTTATCTTTAGCGCGCGCACACAAAAAAAATGTAATTCTTTTTCTTGATTCCTAGACAAATAGATAATTGTAGTGGAGAATCTAATCATTTGGGAGGTTGTATCATGACTTTTTCTAAGATTATGTATACTGCTTCATTTGCATGCATGTATCTCCATATATACTTTTATCATTAAATTTCCCTTTCTCAAATTGTCCCACTTCTTTTTTTGGTTATGTCTATTAATTAAGGATTTATCGCATATTTACTGATAGTGTAAATAATTTTTTTATACCATATTAGTGCAATTTAATCCATTGTAAATGCATGTCGCTTACCTTATTTTTCTTGTTACTAGTTCCACTAATTATGGTTAGTTGCCTTTAATTACGTCTAAGGTAACCTGATAATGTAAGAAAAAATATCAATATGTAAAAGTTATCAAGTTGAACCCGTTTTTGTTCAAAAGGTATTCTCGACAAATAATATTGCTTATTGCGTCTAAACTTAGACATCTCGAACTCTAGAAGTACCCATACGTCGTACCTTCAGTATATGTATTTCTCTTTACTAAATGAATTACAATATTTAATATTAGAACTTTTGTTGCAGCATTGGTGCCAGAAGAGTAAAAAGACAATGTTCTCAGTTTCAGGAATATTGTAATGCAAAAAATATAGAAGGGTAAAGTATCTTGCCTTCTCCTACTTATAGCTAGTTTCCTTGATGTAACAACAATATTTGAAAAGGTTAAGAAGTTATTTATTCTACTCTAAAGTTAATTATCAACTCATGTTTGTTATAAATATGTTAATTGTTACATGTAATTTAATCTGATTGTACAAAAGTATTATAGTCTGTCAGTGTACAAAACTTCTAACCTTATTATTTATGGACCAAATTTTGCAGGTGCAAGAACACATTCCAAGGAGTGAAACAAGAGTATGCTACTCTAAAGACTAAGCTTGAGACTTACTTTCAGGTCTCTCTCTAATAAGATACATAGGCAAATGTAGTATAGTTGAAGAATTTTGAAACGCATATATTACCTCTGGTCCATATTATATGTCTTTTGCAGTTATTGCATAAGCCAAAGACATTAAATAACCTTAATTATTAGAGTATTTGTCTAAAAATATAATCTCACTTATTAATTAGCACTCCACTGTTTTTAGAGCATAACTAAGGTGATTTTTTGAAAAGAAGTCATAAATACTTGTTGTTTTTTCTAAAAACAAGTATCTTTCAAAGCAAATTCAGTTTACCAAAACGACAAACGAATAATATGGACTGGAAGTAGTGTTTATTATATTTGCATTTATTGCCGCGACCGAGTAACGAATTCAATGATCGATCTTTTATTCCCATTGTCTTAAAATTTTGAATATGTAATTAAATGATGCTATATATGGCTCCTAACTTTTTATTTTTTTTACCATTTTAACTCTGTAGATGGAAAGGTAAAGCTTCAGCTTATGTTTGATGTCCAAAGCAGCATCAGATTCGAAATGAACAAGCCCCTCATGGTCTTCCCTCAAGTAGCTTAATAAGGATATTGCTGCATTTATATAAATGATATATAGAATCTTCTTATCATGAAATAATGTGTCTTCTTCTTTCTCTACAAATATTCTTATTACAGCTTTTATTATTTTATAACACGTTATCAGCACGAAGCTCTAATAAAAAATATAACAAAGTTATTGATCACATCAAAGCTTCACTGCGTGAATTATTAGGGTATTAATCACAATTGATAAGAAATCCTTTGACTCCCGTTACTATACCACTTCGTTACCAGGTATGTTTTCTTAAAAGCCTTAACAATGGTGTGTGTTTGTCAATCTTGTGAGGTAGAAAATAAATCCGTAAAGACTATTTTTAAGTGGCTTTAGTTATATTTACTTTCACATGGCTTAAACATTATTTTTTGTTCAAACTTTACTACCAGTCATATAAAGATTCCTTTAAAATATGGCCACATCCATCAGTAACGTTTTTACCTTTTTATCTTTTTGTGGATTTATAACTTGATTATAAATATGAGTAGACACATTCTTACAGTACTCCGGCAGAGAATGAACAAAGAAAATTAGCCACCGGAAGTGGTGATATTTT
>NC_081348.1:44161171-44168070 GCF_029784015.1 Lycium ferocissimum
TTAGTCCATTAATTAACATGCTCTTGTATATACCTTCCCATCCATGATGGACACAAATAGAAATAATTGGACATCACGTTGACGAATCTTTTGCCAGTAAAAGTTTTACACATTTTCTAGCGCATTCTATATATATTCCAAGTCCTTTCTTTTCTCTCGAACCACTATGTTGTGTTGCACAACTTACTTTCTATCTTACGCAGTATTAGATTTGTTGGAATTTTAAGCTTAAGCTTTAAAGATCAGTTGGTGTGAATGAGAAATGAAGGGAAAAATAAAAATTGAAACTTTGAGCAAAGTTCCTTTTAGAAGAGCACTTTGTACCACATTGGTAGTGGAAAGGGAGAATTGTGTGTTTATATATCAAAGCACATCCTTTAGCTCATAAAGGGTTAAGAATAGGACCTCCTCTCGCGTCGTCGTGGTCGCTCGGCTCGGCTTCAGATTTGGAAAGAGATTGATTGATAATTTTTTTGGGCCAAATTTATTTTTCCAAATTCATAATTTAATTTTCATATCATTTCCGCGCAAAATTTAATTTAATTTTCGCGAAACATTCCCAACGACCATTTTCTTTTTTGGAAAAGCCAAGTCTTCTCCAAACAGGCACCATACCTGTTTAGAACCAGTGTTTCCGTTCAAAAATTCTGGCTATAAATTC
This sequence comes from Lycium ferocissimum, assembly GCF_029784015.1. Taxonomy (NCBI): domain Eukaryota; kingdom Viridiplantae; phylum Streptophyta; class Magnoliopsida; order Solanales; family Solanaceae; genus Lycium; species Lycium ferocissimum. Next base: position 44,161,833 of record NC_081348.1, read on the forward strand.
CAGAGGCTTCGCCTCATTTTGATAGCACAACGAAAATTTATGAACTTCATGCATTAAAAATTCTTAACTTCTTCTGCATCGTTTTTGCCAAACTGCTGTAAGTGTCCTGTGATTTGCTCCGTTATTTGAGTTCGCCGGAGTTCTGTGGTGTGCATTGCCGCTACTACGGAAACGTTCTTCCGTTCTATCCTGGGACGAAGTAACCCAGATCCTTTGGCAACAGTGAGGGGGTTATAATTCCTTAAGGACACTCAAGCATCTTGTGGGCTCAAAAGATTTTATACTTCTTCTACATTTCTGTTCATCTATTTCTCACTGGTTTTGATTAATAAACTAAATCTTGTTTATTAAATTCTTGGTTGGACATGGTTGATAACAAGATTTTCGTCTATGGGATAGAACACGTTAGTACTCTACCCGTTCCAACTTAGTGTTTGCGAATAGTAAAGAACAATAAAGTAAAGGACACAATAATTTTATGTGGAAACCACCCAGTTCACAAGGGCGAAAAACATGACCGACAGCTCTGTAGGATTTTTCCCAAAATCCACTACAACTGTGAGCCTATGCAAATTCAAGTTACAAACTCTGTAACCTAGGAACTATACTCTAATTCCTATCTCAACAATCTCCCATCGTTGAGCCCACTCCAAGTTATCCCAACTTGGAGTTGAATATGAGTAATTGTGTATATCTATAAATATGATCGATAAACAAAGAACTGTAACACATAAACTCTATGAAACTATTTCTTCAATCTTCTTCGTAGTATTAGGTGGCACTTCTGGAATCAGAAGACACAATATAACATTGATTGTATTCGCTCAATATTCCGACTTCTCTCTTTGTGAATGTGCAAACTTTGTTCATGGCATGACTTGAATATTTATAGCTCTAGGTTTGCCTCAAGTCGGCCGAACTTAATCCCTACGTGATAAGGCCCATTATGAGAGTTAGGGTTTGAGTTGACTTGGGATCCTTACTTTCAATGCGGCTTCAGTATCCTTGTAGGAATCTGAAGTATCTTGACAGTTATGGCAAGAAATCCGGCAAACCTGTTCGCTAAGTCTTTACCATAAAATACAAATCCTACTCGCGTAGGATTCGTGAGCTAGAACATGTTCTTGGACTGGTTCATTCACCGCCTGCTCGCAATAAGACTCTGAGCTGGAATATGTTCTTGGACTTGATTCAATCAATTCCATCTTCATCAGGATAAGCTTAATCACACATCCTGCTTCCCCTTGTTTTTATTTGTTTGCGTATGGACCCTTATGCTTTCACACACTTTTTTCCCATGTCTTTTGTATTTGCACACCTCTTCATATCTAAACTCTAAAGAACATGTCTCAGACATGGTTCATTCCCCTTACCTCACACCAGCATATAGAATGGAACATCTTTATAGACCTGGTCCATCTACTCTTGTCTTGCTCTACGTGTCTAGTCTATTTGTCGCGACTTATCCTCGTGTTGGAACATATTTGCGTACACGGTTCATGTGTTTTGTTTGTCTACAACTCTTGAGTAGGTGATGTCCTGGCGGATGGTTCACCCACCTTGTTCAGCCAGTCGGTCCATCAATATTTTTGTGTCCAAGTTCATTTGCCATTTGTTGTATTCCATCCATCTCGTCTCTAAAGTCGGTTTACTACCCTTGTTCATTTACTTTGTCAATGATAAAAAAAAATACATGTTTATGTCAACAAACTAAAAAAATAGGAAATACTAGTGGATAAATTTTCTATCGCTAAGCAGTAAATATATGTCACTAGTTTTATTTACCAACGATTAGCGATGAGGTATTTGCAACGGATTCCAATTTTTTAGCGATGAGGTATTTGCCCTATTTTTTTATTTTTTTTATTTTTTTGTGATTGGGTGAACTTGTAGCCAACCTCTCATTTTGACTTTAATTAGTTAACAATACCTACATTAAATAGTTTAATTTCACCAAGAAATAAACCAAAATATAATACATCGCGTGATGTACTTAAGTATCAGCAAACTCGCGAAGTCGAATCCATATGTTACATCACAAATTTCGGCCGCTCAAATCAGTTGTTGCTAAACTTTAAGGTCGTTTGGTTCGAAGATAAGTTATACATGGATTATTAATGCGAGGATTAGTAATACTTCCTCCTTCCAATTTATGCGATATAGTTTGAGAAAGTTACGGTGAAGTTTAAGAAATAAACAAAGACTCTTGAATCTTGTGGTCTAAAAATAAGCCAAAGATATTTGTGTGGTTATACATCATCTCGTTAAACGTAAAAGGTAAAGTTTAAAGTTAGATTATTGTCAAATAAGAAAATGTATCATTCTTTTCTCGGAAAAACTAAAAATGAAAGTGAGTATACAATTTAGTAATACAAAGATTATTTTTGTATGATGTTTGGTTCATTTCACTAAACTCGGACACAAAAGATACCATTTGAATATTTATTTATTTTTTAAACTAAAAAATAATTTGTTGCAACTATATCCTTGGATACTTGGCCGTTATAGGTTTCTTGAAACAAAACAAGGCTAGTTATGTTAGTTAGCTTCTTATCCATATATAAGCTATCTATGGGTTAGTTATCCCATGGTAGTGGTGGTATAAAATAATATACCCTTTGGTGTATTAAGTAATCCCGGTATTAGTTATACATGTCCCAAAATGTCAACCAAACATGATACAAAATAATACCACATATAATATCATGACTATTTTATCTAAAACCTCTTATCGAACGAGCTCTAATATATTGCAATGTTAGATATATTTTAAATAACAATCCTAAAAGTGGCTTTATCCCCAATTTTTCTGATATCCTGGTCTATTTTAGGATTAATGATAGAGCCAAATTAGAAATAAAGAAAGCAAATATATGCAATCATATTTATTTTTCTAATATGGCGTCGTTGGAAAAGAGAATTATATTCTTTGAAATTCATATTCCTTGCCGCCTATAATTTGGAAGGTCTATCAATAACCGCAAAACTAAAGATTTTCATGATATTCATGGATTCAGATACGCTTTAGCATTTCATTTATTTCCTTAATGATTTGTAGATTTAATATTCCATCCGTTTCAATTTATGTGAACTCATTTTCTTATTAGGACATGCAAAAAAGAATAACCTCTTTCTATATTTGGAAACAATTAACTTTTAAGCAATGATTTATAGCCACACGAAATATATGTGACTCATTTAACACAACAAATTTAAAAATCTTCTTTTTATTCTTAAACTCCGTGCCTAGTCAAATGGGTTCATGCACATAAATTGAAACAGAGGGAATATGATATATCCTGCACGCTTTCCAAAATGAGCGTGTTTTGTACTAGCTACTACTATACTTAATAACAAGTAATGATATAATTAAGAGTATATCCCAAGTACAGTTCATAGTACGTAGGCTTTCATTTATAGTGTAGAATAATACGTATACAAATTTAGAGACAGTCCTCAATGTGTCTCATTATATATATCAAAAGGTATGTCAACTAAATGTCCAAAATATAAGAAAAAAACAAGGCATGTGCTTTATTCTCCTTCCACCAAACTCAATGAAACCAAATAGAACCCATTGACCTCTCACTATATATCCCCTAGTATGGCAAAGTATTAAAGATTCGTGGTCACATATATATATTTACGTTTATGGAAGTGGATGGTGGGTTAATAAATTAAAAGGTATCAGAATATGATTGGAGGCTATCATTTTCCTTTCATTGGTAAAAATTGGTCGTCTTTCCAATCGTTTTCTTGTATATGCTGATGATAAGGAATAAACTGTACTATAGGAATATTATCATCTTATGTGGATATCTTCTACTATTAAAATTCCACCTCTCTTAATTGTCATTTGCAGTGATGAACTCAAAAAAATATTCAAAAACTAATACTACATAGATTGATATAGTTAATTATATAGAACTAGGTGGAGAAGCATTTCTACTACTCTATTATGTATGCACTACTAGTAGACATATTAATATTGCTGGCACCAGCGGAGAATTTGTAGCCTTAATTATAGGGCACGTTAAACTATGGTCTCTTCGCAAAATTAGGTATTTTATGTACATATTTACTAAAACTGATCTAATGGCATCCTTGCTCCAAAAAGATTGGTGGCTGCACTTGGTGGAAAGCTTAGTTATTTACATAGAGGAACATGGATCAATTCTCACTTAACGCTTCCATTTTTTTTTTTTTTTTTTTAGTGGTGCACCCATGTTCAAGAAATTCTAGATCCACCTCTGACTGTCACGGGCTAGGTTTTATTGCATGCCAATTCTATTGTAGTGTTTTTGTAACCAAAAGGAACGGAGGCTTGTGCAAATGGCATGCAAAACTACTCTTTGCGTACACTGCGCAGTGGCAGGCCCACGCCCACTCACATGCATGCACATATATTTGTGCAGAGATCGATGGACGTACAATGTATAATCTATGATTCAATCAAACGCAATAATTTTGAGGGCATACTTACCATTTGAGGCCAAATTTGAGGGCTTATTATTGCATTATGCCTTTCTTTAGTTGTCACAAAAATGAACGTCTTTATTACAACTCGAAGAGGTCGTTACAAAAAGTGATAGTTTTAGTGACAACCCTTATCGTCAAGGATAGTATTGATGATTATACTCTTTTTTTCAATAGTGATGACAACTACACTTGAGTTTTCACGAATATTTGTCTTTTCCGCGTAGAAAGAGATTTGTCTGGAAAAAATATTAAGCATTAGTGCCTATGGTTCCATTTTTTTAGATAATCTAAAAGGGATCGAAGTTAACTTAATTAACACTGTTATGACTTATGATATTCATATAAAAAAAAAAAAAAAACTTCTTACAGTGCAAGTTCAATATTGCGAATAAATCTGGCTGAATCTTTGTAAAATACCTTGACAACTTCTTCAACAAAGTTAGGGTTTGCATCATCATGCAATTCTTCAAGATGAATAAATTGTTCATCAAGGTATCCCTGCACAAAAATACTAATTATAATTTAAATTATTCACCTTTGTAACAAATAACAAATTAATTTGTATTCACTAACTATATAAAATATTGTTTATAGCGATAGATTCATTTTCATTTGACCGACACCTATAAGTTATCCACATAAATTAGGACGGATGGAGTAATAATTTTTTAATCGTAATAAGTGAAAAACCCAAACTAAAAAATCTTTTCCATCGTCCAATATTTACACCAAACTACATTAGTTATTACAGTTAAGTGATTGATAACGTCCAAATCCACTCCTCAAAGAGAAAGTGTACACGGTCGTATGCAATATAATTTACCCAACTATGAGTCGGGTCGATCCCACAGGGAACAACATATTAGGCGATTTAAACAAGTAAGGAATTATCACTTTCTACCCTAAGCCAAATACTTGATAATGTTTTGATTTTAAAAAAATTATAACTAATGCGAAAATATAAACTAATCTAGAAAGCAAGTAAACTGATCAATGGCCACAAGCATGGATACAAGAGAAATTACTCTCAAGTAATGATCCAATGTATTTTACAATTTTACAACTATGAGCTGTTTATGTTAATAGATAACATTTCTAAAATCTTATTGATAGTCTCTCAACCAAATCAATCGGAATTTCACTTCAAGCTTTCTCAAGCCTTAGAGTGTGATGTTAAACACAATCAATTCAACTTCGTTAATCTGTCCTATCTCTACAGCTGCTTATTAGATGGATTTAATGACTCAAATCCTTGCTATCTAACTTTTTTTCCTAACTTTCACTTTCTTTCTCAAGCAAAGTAAAAGTATTTAGGCACAAAAAATGTTTGCAACCATTAAGAGACATTTAAGCATAAAGAGTTGATAGAAAAACATTAACCTACATCATTAGAAATAAAAATTGTTCAATACATAAGCAAAAACAAGAGATTTAATTCAACACTTGATAATGGATATTCTCATAAACAAGATGCAAGTGAGAGAATAAAATACAACACACTTAAATATTCAATACATAATAAGGAATTGAAGAAAGAGTTAAGAGTTTTATCATTCAAGAGCTCCAATCTTCTCCTCCAATGGTGTGGTGGATGATGAACCCTAGCTCCAAGCTTGAAATGTGGCCAAAGATGAATATAATTGCTCCCTTGTCTTCCTTTTGTAGTTCCCCAATTTTTCCAAGTCCAAGAAATGACAAAATATGTCCCAGATTCCAGTTTTTGCAGTTCTGCCCAGTTTTTGCAAATCTGTCCCGTTTT
>NC_081348.1:44168170-44180911 GCF_029784015.1 Lycium ferocissimum
TTTTTTATACCAAAATCAAACGGAGGGTATAATTGATCAATTTCCAATAGTTGAGGAGTAATTTTGGACCTTTTCCCTAATATATTAACAGTATAAAGTACAACAACATACCAAGTGTATTCCATAGTTGAAGTCTGGATTAACAATATAAAGTATTATAGGAATTAAAAGTTAGCGATTTCTTGTAGTATGAACAATGCATATGTATCGATACTCTTTTATACTTTTCTCAATACAACAAAATAAGAACCAATGGTAAAGTAAATAATAGGGATTTGGTCCAAGAGAAGGAAAAAAAAAGAGGTTCTTCATGTGATGGTGTCGATCGAATTATTAAGATTTGGACCATTTGTCAATCTTTTTCTTCTTTATATTTTCTCACTTTTTTCCCTATATATACATACAATTCTATCCTTTAGCAATAGTATGTCATAGCCTCTTTGTATTGCTCAAACATATTTTAAGAATTCCTTTTTTTTTATTTATTTATTTAAAGCCACCTTCATGGTGGGGGGTTAGGTGGCCCCTGCCTTGTATATTAAAATCCAAAACAAGAATACATGAACTCGAGGTACATGCTGCCTAACCTCTCCAAATCTACTTAAGCCAATGGACATGCCCATTGTGCTATAATGTTTCCTCCAAGACAATGTCTTGTTAAATAAGCAAAACTTATCGCCCGAAGGCTCTTTACAGTTGATGAGAGTAGTGCTCTCATATTTTCCTTTGGACTCACAAAAAAGTAGGTACCAACTATACATTATGTACCACATCACTGAGATTGATTTATTTAGCTTTTTTGTTCCTTACTCGAAAGTTTAGGAAACCTGCTTTGTCCATATTGATCGACCTTTGACCTTTCGGGGAGATCATCAAAATTGTAGTAAAGCTTGTTGGTCTGGGATGAGTGGCTCAATGAAGCAAGATTGTCCGCCACCTTGTTAGCTTCTCTAAAACAGTGTTGAATCGACCAAGAAGTGCTAATCAAAGCTCCTTTAATTTCCTTGATAGTTGCATCAACTTGCCAAGGAATCTTGAATACATCTTTAACCCATGCTGCAAGGATCATGGAATCAGTTTCCAACTCCAATGAATTTATCCCATTTTGAATGCTCCATCGGATGCCAAAAAGAAGGGCTTTGGCTTCGGCTACATTGCTGGAAACCTCATCAAAAGGGATGGAGTATGCCATGATCATCTTCCCTTGAGAGTCTCTGATCACACCTCCTCCACCACTGGAACCATCCTTGTGACTTCCATCACTATTTATTTTGAGAAAGTTGACGGCTGGTCTCTTCCAGAAGACTGTCCTACACACTTTAAAAGCCATTTTTTTCTCAAGAAGGCAAGTTAGTTCGATCCATCCAAGATAGGTCGTATTTAAAATTAAGAAACTGAAGTCTTACTACGTTTAAAATGTTTTGGGAGATTTGATGGAAAATTCTGGGCAAGAAAGGTTTTTTACTGCCATATTTACCACTGCATCTAGTTTTCCACAAAAACCAAGTAATGATTATAGGGCAAATTTTGAAGAGTAAAGCAATAACAGGATTAGAAGGACTTGAATTCCACCAAGGATCAAGGGCAAGCTGCAAGGAATTGAACTGACTAGGAATGCCAAATTGGCAACCAAAGTGGTTCCATACAGCAGCCGCAAGTGGTCCATCAAGAAAAATATGTTTCAAAGTTTCAGAGTTTCAATATCCTGCAACAAACACAGTTAGAAGTATCATTAGTATGAGCTCTGTTAAGAATTCTCCACACAAAGAAGGACATTTTGAAAGGTATGGACTTGTTCCACAAGTTGCTGATAAAAGGACCCTCCCTTCTAGGTGACCTCAAGAAATTCCATGCACTTCCAGTCTAAAAACTGCCTGAGTTTGTTTTCATCCAAAGATGGTTTATCCTCTTCATCATAGAACTTGAGATTCATATGAAGAATGTGATCTTTGATGTTATCAGGTACATTCCCACAAGCATTCCAGTACCAATTTTGACTGTCAAAGGCATCTCTAATGACAATCCTATTGGGGACAATCCCTGTTGGTAGTAGTTTATAGAGAGGACCTAGAGAAGTCCATTGATCATACCAAAAGGAGACATTGCCTCTACCAATATTCCAAAAAATGGCCATCTCCACTTTTTCTTTGATGTTAGCCATGGATTTCCAGTTGTAGGATTGACCACTCCTCCATTTAACAATGACAGGATGGGATCTAGGACTATATTTAGCCTTGAGGAATTGACTCCACAGAGAGTCTTGAGTCCTAAATCTTCACCATTGTTTGGCACTATAAATTCAATATTTCCTTTCCTTTTTACGTAAACAAAAAAATGGAGAACCAAAAGCAACGCCAAACTGCTTACATGAGGAGAAGCCTCTTGGACCATGTCATATTTTTATTTAATTACTTAGTCACATGTAATTATTTCTTAAATTTAAATACAAAATTCACAAATCATTCTAAATTTAGGAGATGGGTGTGCTCTATTTGATATGTTGTACTATTATATGAAAAGATATTAGTTTTATTGTGGAGTTTCAATTTCAAAAAAAATTGATCACTCTTGAGTCTTGATACTTACGTCAAACTAATAAACACATAGCTTTTCGTATACACCTTTATCTCTAACTATGGGCAATAATATGTATTATCATCTCACGCTATCACTTAACTGTAATAAGCTAATGTAGTTTGATGTAAATATTGGATGATGAAAAAGTTTTTTCAGTTTGAGTTTTTCACTTATTACGATTAAAAATTTATTACTTCTTCTGTCCTAACTTATGTGGATAACTTATTGGAGTCGGTCAAATGATAATGAATCTATAGCTATAAATAATATTTCATACAGTCAGTGAATAAAATTTAATTTGTTATTTGTTACAAAGGTGAATAATTTTAATTATAACTAGTATTTTTGTGTAGGGATACCTTGATGAACAATTGCATGATGATGCAAACCCTAACTTTCTTGAAGAAGTTGTCAAGCTATTTTACACAGATTCAGCCAGATTTATTCCCAATATTGAAGTTGCACTGTAAGAAGTTATTTTTTTATATGATTATCATAAGTCATAACAGTGTTAATTAAGTTAACTTCGATCCCTTTTAGATTATCTAATGCTTAGGTAAGTCAAATATTTTTTCCAGACAAATATTTAACTACGCGGAAAAGACAAATATTCGTGAAAACTCGAGGGTAGTTGTCACTATTGAAAAAAATAGTATAATCATCAATACTATCCTTGACGATAAGGGTTGTCACTAAAACTATCACTTTTTGTGACGACCTCTTCGAGTTGTAATAAAGACGTTCATTTTTGTGACAACTAAAGAAAGGGATAATGCAAAAACAAGCTCTCAAACTTGGCCTCAACTGGCAAGTATGCCCTCAAAATTATTGCGTTTGATTGAACCATATATTACACATTGTACGTCCATCGATCTCTGCACAAATATATGTGCATGCATGTGAGTGGGCGTGGGCCTGCCACTGCACGGTGTACGCAAAGAGTAGTTTTGCATGCCCCTCTGCACAAGCCTCCATTCCTTTTGGTTACAAAAACACTACAATAGAATTGGCATGCAATAAAACCTAGCCCGTGACAGTCAGAGGTGGATCTAGAACTTCTTGAACATGGGTGCACCACTTAAAAAAAAAAAAAAAAAAAAAAAAAAAAAAAAAAGGGAAGCAAAAAGTGAGAATTGATTCATGCTCCTCTATGTAAATAACTAAGCTTTCCACCAAGTGCAACCGCCAATCTTTTTGGAGCAAGGATGCCATTAGATCAGTTTTAGTAAATATGTATATAAAATACCTAATTTTGTGAAGAGATCATAGTTTAACGTGCCCTATAATTAAGGCTACAAATTCTCCGCTGGTGCCAGCAATATTAATATGTCTACTAGTAGTGCACATAACAAAGTATTAAAGGAAAATGATAGCCTCCAATCATATTCTGATACCTTTTATTTATTAACCCGTCCACCCACTTCCATAAAGGTATATATATATATATATATATATATATATATATGTGACCACGAATCTTTAATACTTTGCCATACTAGGTAGGCGTTTGGCCATGAGTTTTGAAACAATGGTTTGAAACCATGGTTGCCAATCATATTCTGACATGCGTTTATTTATTAACCCGTCCAAACCATGGTTTCAACTAAAATATATATATATATATATATATATATATATATATATATATATATATATATATATATATATATATAATTGACCAACAATCATTTATCAATCTCATTAACTTCCACCAAATTTTATTTATATCTACAAACCTTTTAATTTTGTAAAAAAGGACCCATAGTTTAATTTTATTTATTGAACTAAAATTTGATCAATTGATGTTGTATTTTTAGAAAGGTCTTCTACTATTAATTTTGATTCGGTTATTATGAATTAGCGTATTAATTTTGTTATGAACCATGACTTGCTCATTTGGTAAGATTGTATAAGAATTGAGAATGTTTTGATTTTTCACAACTTGTGGGGTTTTTATATTTATAATAGAAATACTCCTTAAAATATTAAATCAAATTTAAGGAAATAAATGAAATGCGAAACCATCCAAATCCATGAATATAGTGAGAGGTCAATGGGTTCTATTTGGTTTCATTGAATTTGGTGGAAGGGGAATAAAGCACATGCGTTGTTTTTTCCTTATATTTTGGACATTTAGTTGACATACCTTTTGATATAGATAATGAGACACATTGAGGACTGTCTCTAAGTTTGTATACGTATTATTCCACACTATAAATGAAAGCCTACGTACTATGAACTATACTTGGGATATAATCTTAATTATTTCATTACTTGTTATCAAGTATAGTAGTAACTAGTACAAAACAGGTCATTTTGGAAAATAGTGCAGGATATATCATATTATTCTAGTGTTTTAATTTTGTGGGCTCATTACTAATATCGGGATTATTTAATAATAAAAAGAAATTTTTTAAATTTGTTGTGTCAAAATGAGTCACATATATTATATATGTGTAAAAAGTTAAATCACATAACTAGCCTAAATTGTTTCCAAAAATAGAAAAAGTTTTTTTTTTTTTTAGTTAATAAGAAAATAAATTTACATTCAAATGGATGGAATATTAAATCTACAAATCTTTAAGGAAATAAATGAAATGCGAAACAAATCCGAATCCATGAATATTACTAATTCATATATACTCCCTCTGTTCCAATTTATGTGATATACTTTCTTTTTTAGTCTTTCCAAAAAAGAATGATACATTTCTTTAGTTGACAACAATCTAACTTTAAACTTTATCTTTTACGCTTAATGAGATGATTTATAACCCACAAATATATTTGGCTTATTTTAGACCACAAGATTCAAAAGTCTTCCTTTATTTCTTAAACTCCGTGTCCAGTCAAACTATATCCATAAATTGAAGCGGAGGGAGTATTACTAATCCATGTATAACTTGTCTTTGAACCAAACGACCTTAAAGTTTAGCGACAACTGATTTGAGTGGCCGAAATTTGTGATGTAACATATGGATTCGACTTCGAGAATTTGCTGATACTTAAGTACAGTCAGACCTCTCTATAACGACACCCGCATATAACAGCATCTCTCTATAACAACCAACATTTTTTGGAACTGATTTTTTATGCTTTATTTTATTTCTCTATAACAACATTTCACCTATAACAACAACAACCAACTATACAACAGTACGCCTCTTTGCAAATTACTCCCATATAATAGCTATCTTCTTATTTTGGCAATATAATAATTAACCATCTTTATAAAAATAGTATATCTATGATTACCAATAATAAGTGTTGATATTTTAACCAAACATTTGATCATTTAATACATTATTACACCAAAAAAATATTACATGAATATATATATTTTCATCATTAAATGATTTTTCTTCGTTATACAAAGTGTGATTAAACTTAAGATTTGGCAATTAAAAATAAAAATTAGATTTTATGCATCTTTTTTGCCTATAACAGCGAAATATTATTTAAATGTCAATGTTGTTATATGTGTATAACAGTCATTCTCTATAACAGCTGAAAAATGTCGGACCCAACGATGCTATTATAGAGAGGTTTGACTGTACATCACGCGATGTATTATATTAGTTTATTTCTTGGTGAAATTAAACTATTTAATGTTGGTATTGTTAACTAATTAAAGTCAAAATGAGAGGTTGGCTACAAGTTCACCCAATCAAAAAAAAAAAAAAGGATCCTTTGCAAATACCTCACCGCTGAAAAAAGGGGATCCGTTGCAAATACCTCATCGCTAATCGTTGGTAAATAAAACAAGTGACATATTCGTACTCCTTAGCGATAAAAAATTTATCCACTACTATTTCCTACTTTTTTAATTTGCTGACATAAGCATGTAATTTTTGATAATTGACAAAGTAAATGAACAAGGATAGTAAACCAGCTTTAGAGACAGATGGATGGGATACAAGAAATGGCAAATATTGAACTAGACACAAAAATAATGATGGACAGAACTACTGAACAAGGTGGGTGAACCTGGTCTGGGGACATGATCTACTCAAGAGAGTTGCAGACAAATAAAACACATGAACCATGTCTACAAATATGTTACAACACAAGATAAGTGCGGCAAATAGACCAGACAGATAGAGGAAGACAAGGGTAGATGGACCAGGTCTATAAAGATATTCCATCCTATATGCTGGTGTGAGGTAAGGGAAATGAACCATGTCTGAGACTTGTTCTTCAGAGTGTAGATATGAAGAGGTGTGCAAATACAAAAGACAGGGGAAAGAAGTGTGTGAGACTAGAAGGGTCCATATGCAGATAGATAAAAACAGGGGGAAACGAGATGTGTGATTAAGCTTATCCTGATGAAGATGGAGTTGATTGAATCAAGTCCAAAAACATATTCCAGCTAAGAGTCTTACTGCGAGCAGGAGGTGAATGAACTAGGTACTTGAACCAGGTCCAAGAACATGTTCTAGCTCATAGTCCTACTGTGAGTAGGATTTGTATTTTATGGTAAAGACTTGGCGAACAAGTTTGCCGGATTTCTTGCCATAATTGTCAAGATACTTCAGACTCCTACAAGGATACTAAAGCCGCGTTGAAAGCAAGAATCCTAAGTCATAATGAGCCTTATCACGTAGGGATTAAGTTCAGCTGACTTGAGGCAAACCTAGAGCTATAAATATTCAAGTACTCATGCTATGAAGAAAGTCTGCACATTCACAAATAGAGAAATCAGAATTTTGAGCAAATACAATCAATGTTATATTGAGTCTTCTAATTCTAGAAGTGCCTCCTGATACTACAAAGAAGATTGAAGAAATAGTTTCATAGAGTTTATGTGTTACAGTTATTGAGTCTAAATTTGTGTATTAGGTTGTTTATTGAGTTGTACTTTTATCCACTTTCATAGAAGCATAAATTACAGGTATACATAATTAGTCAAACTCAACCGCAAGTTGGGATAACTTGGAGTGGGCTCAACATTTGGGAGATTGTTGACATAGGAATTAGAGTATAGTTCCTAGGTTATAGAGTTTGTAACTTGAATTTGCATAGACTCACAGTTGTAGTAGATTTTGAAAAAATCTTACAGAGGTGTAGGTCGTGTTTTTTTGGCCCTTATAAGTTGGGTGGTTCTCACATAAAATTTTGGGTCCTTTATTTTCTTGTTCTTATTATTCCGCAAATGCTAAGCTTGAAATGGGTAGAGTAACGTGTTTATTCTATAGATGAAAATCTAATACTGCGTAAAATAGAAAGTAAGTTGTGCAACTCAACATAAGTGGTTCGAGAGAACAAAGGACTTGGAATATATATAGAATGCACTAGAAAATGTGTAAAAATTTTACTGGCAAAAGATTTGTCAACTTGATGTCCTATTATTTCTATTTGTGTCCATCATGGATGGGAAGGTATATATCAGAGCATGTTAATTAATGGACTGAAAAATGGGAGTTTGATAACAAGGAGAACTAAGCTTTTTCAATAATAAATGTTTGTTCATACTCAATCTTTACCTCAAAATATATTAAGTTGTTATGTTTAAATAACAAAAGTCAATGTATTAAACACAGACATACATATATTTATTCACTACCAAGCTAGAAAATCACTAATTTTCTATATCGTCTCGTTGGAAATCGGTTCGTCTGCAAGGGATTTCCGATGGAAGCCATTGGAAACGTTACCAACGAGCTAGGAATTCGTAGATAAAAGTTAGCGATTTTCTATAGTATGAACAATGCATATGTATCGATAATTTTTTATACTTTTCTCAATACAACAAAATAAGAACCAATGGTAAAGTAAATAATAGGGATTTGGTCCAAGAGAAGAAAAAAAGAGGTTCTTCATGTGATGGTGTCAATCGAATTATTAAGATTTGGACCATTTATCAATCTTTTTCTTCTTTGTATTTTCTCACTTTCTTTCCCAATATATACAGTCAAACCTCTCTATAATTGTTATTCGTTATAATGACATTTCACTCTAACGGCCTGATTTTCTCCTGAACCGATTTGTCATGTTATATTTTACTTCTCTATAACGAAGATTCTATAACATGACACATTCATTATAGCGGTATACCCTTTGTAAAATTATCTCTCTGTAACAGCAATACTCAAATAGTGTGTAATAATATTTTGTAAGAAATATGTGACAACAAAAGTGTCAATGAAGAGCCTTAACCTCACGTTACTTGGAGATAGAAGAGTCAATCACAAGACTTAGACATCCTTGAAGGGAAAGCTATTGAATTTCCTTTTGCTGAAAGTTCGAACAAAATTCTTCGTCAGTTCAAGCGTTATATTATCACTGAGAGACTAGAATTTAAGAAACAGCCTACAATTGTAGAGTTCTTGCGTAAAACCTGAAATATTTAAATTCTCAATTAATTTAAAATGCATATGTTCCATAGATTTTAATTCTTTATTTGTGTGGTACAATTGGTTATGAATTTAGTAGTAATTTATTAGTCTTTTCAATTTTTAATTTATGAGATATCAAAATCAATTGAGATTTTAAAATTTACAAGTATATTGTTTTCGTTTATAACATAAAAAGTACAAAAAGTTAATTGTTTGCGTACTTTTGTTTATAACAGCTAAATGAGATATAAATATTGAATGCCAGTATACATACATAACAGCACCTCACTATAGCAGCCATGAAATTTCCGGACAAACGCTGCCACTATAGAGAGGTTTGACTGTACATACTAGTCTTTAGCAATAGTATGTCATAGCCTCGTTGTATTCTTCGAACAGATTTTAATACTTCTTTAAATTCAATAGTTCCTTTCCTTTTTACGTAAACAAAAAAATGGAGAACCAAAAGCAACGCCAAGCTGCTTACATGACGAGAAGCCTCTTGGACCGGGTCATATTTTTATTTAATTTAAATTTAAATAAAAAAATCACAAATCATTCTAACTTTAGGAAATGAGTGTGCTCTATTTGACATGTAGTACTATTATATGAAAAGATATTAGTTTTTATGGAGTTTCAATTTCAAAAAAACTTAATCACTCTTGATGCTTACGTCAAACTAATAAACACATAGCTTTTCGTAAAGGTAGCTTTTCGTATACACCTTTATCTCTAACTATGGTCTATAATATGTATTATCATCTCACGCTATCACTTAACTGTAATAGGCTAATGTAGTTTGGTAGTTTTTCACTTTGAGTTTTTCACTTGTCCTAATTTATGTGGATAACTTGTTGGAGTTGGTCAAATGATAATGAATCTATAGCTATAAATAATATTTTATATTGTCAGTGAATAAAATTTAATTTGTTGGTTGTTACAAAGGTGAATAATTTTAATTATGACTAATATTTTTGTGCAGGGATACCTTGACGAACAATTTATTCATCTTGAAGAATTGCAAGATGATGCAAATCCTAACTTTGTTGAAGAAGTTGTCAAGCTATTTTATACATATTCTGCCAAATTTATTCGCAATATTGAACTTGCACTGTAAGAAGTTATTTTTTATATGAATATCATAAGTCATAACAGTGTTAATTAGGTTAACTTCAATCCCTTTAAGACTATCTAAAAAAATGGAACCATAGGCACTAATGCTTAATATTTTTTCCAGACGAATCTCTTTCTACGCAGAAAAGACAAATATTCGTGAAAACTCAAGTGTAGTTGTCACTATTGAAAAAAAGAGTATAATCATCAATACTATCCTTGACGATAAGGGTTGTCATTAAAACTATCACTTTTTGTGACGATCTAAAGACGTTCATTTTTGTGACAACTAAAAAAATCGCCACGAAAAATCTTATCTCTTGACATGCAAGTTATTTGTTAAACCGCCTCAACTTTTCTGTTACGCCTATATATTATTGCATGCAAAAAATGAAAAAAACCACAAAATGCTAAATTCGGTCTCGATTATTACAAGTATGCTGACATATATATATAAAATTATCAGGAAATATATATATATATATATATACACACGTCAACAACTCATCTTATTCATAATATCACCGTGATATGTCACTTAAAAAAACAAGGGAAAACTCATTTTCTCCCAAGTTAATTCCCCATGTCATTCACCAAGTCATTTCTCTAATTCCTCAGCACCACTTACAATATATACATCATGCAGGAAAGTATATAAGAAATTGTAATATTTGTAATTAATGCTTACCCAAATATTGTTTTTCTTTTGTTCTATGCAGGGAAAATGGACCCTATGATTTTGCTAGGCTGGATAATTTGATGTACCAATTCAAGGGTAGCAGCTCAAGGTAGCATGTCCAAGTTCACAATAATACATCTATAATTATTTAGAGTTTATGAGTATTATATATGTACTGAAGGTATAAAAAATATTTACACAATAGATCGGACTTGAAAGATAATTGCAGGTAATTCTATATTATAATTTTAGTTTGTAATCTAGAATAAATTATCAAGTAGCATTCTATAACATGTTAAAATACACTAATAATATAAAATTGATATGTTATACTCCCTCCGTCCTAAAAAAAATTGTCCTCTTTTGACTTGGTACAAAGTTTAATAAATAAAAGAAGACTTTTGAAAAGTGTGATCCAAAACAAGCCTTAGATATTTGTGTGGCTGTAAATCATCTCATAAAGTTAAATAATTTCTATATATCGAAAAGGGACAATTTTTTTGAGACAGACTAAAAAAGAAAGCACTACATAAAAATGGGTAATTTGTCGAGGTTGAAAGTTGCACTTCGCAGGAGTTTTAGTCTCCTTAAGCAATTAGCGGAGGCCAAAACCCCCGTAAATTGTAACTTTCAGCCTCCACAAATAACCCCTTTTTTTTATAATGAAGGAGGAACAATTTTTTTGGACAGAGAAACTATATAAACTTAGATCCTATATATTTTTGTACTTATGTTGATTGTTGAGAGTTCACCTTTTCAAAGAATAACAAAAAAGATAGAAAAGTTTAATGAATCTATTTGGGCTCATATTTGGACGTCCCTTTGAATATATATAGTCAAACTAGGGCAATTCGCAGAATTGCCCTTCTTTTGGGGTGGTCTTTAAATTTTGCCTTTCCCTCATATTTGAAATCTTTAAAATTTGCTTCTTTATGCAACACCCATAGGTTTCGAGTTCGAACCCACGCGCAGGCAAAATTTTAAAAAAAAATTACGCAAGGCGAGTTAAAATTTCGCTATGCGACCGGCATACTTATGCGCTCAGGCGACTTGGCATAAGTATGCGGTCCGCATAACTTTGATAATTTCACAAAGTTATGCTGGTCCGGCCTAAAGTTTCTTGCATTAAAAGTATGCCCCCACCGGCATAACTTGAAATGCCATCTTATAATTCTTTTTTCCCTCTTCTAACGTAGAATAGAATGTGAACTGGTAAACAATCTCTTGGTTCCTTAATGCGTTTTATGCACGACTGCTGAGTTAGCTAATTTCTTTGATTGGTTTTTTACACTCTTTTAACTTGAGAGCAGGAGATCAACTGGTAAACTGTTTTCTGATGTTTTTCTTTCACTTTATTACACTGTGAGTCTTGTGCCATATGATGAGGAAACTTATATTAAGCATGTGAAGCGCTAGTCCGTGGGATTGTCTTATCAACCAATTACTCCCACTAACATTACTTCAGTTGGCATAAAAGTTGCATACACACACACAGTTGAACTAACTTCTAAAAGAATATATATTCATACAAAAACCAAAAAGTTATTTTCCCACAGAAGTATGAGATACAATGTTAGCATAAGTATCAAGATCAGCAAGATAATTGATAATTCTTCACTAAAGTTATCGCTGGTCCGCATAAAACTTGCCCATTAAAAGTAGCAATCTGCATAACTTTGAAGAATTATCAAAGTTATCACGGACCCGCATACTTAATCACTACCGCATAAGGCATGAGATCTTGGTCCGGCGATAAAATTTGTAATTCCTTAACAAAAGTATGCCGGGTCCCAAGATACACGCCACGTAACCCTTGTCTTGCGATTTTTTTTTTTAATTTTTGCTTGAGCCGGGGGGTTCGAACTCGTAACCTGGCGCGAAGGGCAAAAATTAAAGACAGAAGAATAGGAGGCATAATTTAAAGCTACAAATACGAAAAGAAAAATTTAAAGACCACCCCAAAAGAAGGGCACTCCGCGCAAAAAAATGGTCAAACTATAAAAGTTTGTGAATAATGATCAACCAATTATTGAGTAGGGT
>NC_081348.1:44181011-44234339 GCF_029784015.1 Lycium ferocissimum
CACCATTTCTAATAGTTAGGTGACCATATAAGCAATCAACTCCCATAAAATTACCCAACCTAACATTCCAGAAAATCATTTAGCTGAAAAATCAACTTTCAATGCCAGAAAGATGATGCCACATCATAACTAAACTATTGAATTTCTCAAATGATCGTCCAACTTAATAATTCTTACAAAATCTTTATTTATTTCTTAAATAAACTCAGTTATTTTCTTCTACTATAAGGATGAATGAGCTAGACGTAGAGTTATATCAACTGAAATGACTCTAAAGCGGATCCATCTAAGCAAAACGAAAAATTCTCTGCTAAACCAAACCCCATATTAAGCCAAAAAAATATATACATTTTCATATTAGTGTTTAGATTAATCGATTCAATTGCTTGCACATAATTTTCCAAAAAGTAATTTTTCATCAGAATGAAATCGTCATATCTTCTGTGCAGAAGTTCATGAAGAGTCCTAAGTTTTCTGAAGCCAGTGCTCTCTATCGTCAGACCAAATAAAAGTTTCATACAGTTTCATAAGTTTAATGAAGAATTTACTATAGTTGGATGACCATTTAAGTTATTCACTCGGGTGGTAACTGGGGAGTTAAACATTGTGAACACAATAACCTGATAGAAAGGTCTTTGCTAACTACCAAGCAAAACAAAACAAAAACAATTCTAAGCCTGCATGGTTAGAGTTCAACAATTCTAAGTCAGCATGGTTAAGAGTATGAAAAAGCAAAACAGAGACCATAATTGCTTCAAACTTTCCAGATTCCAGATTAATGTCAAATTGAATCAGCTATAACCAAAATTGTCCATATTCTTGTTAATAACCATGTCAGCAAGGAAATCTTTTTTTAATGGGTTAACATCACAGCTGGTAGTATGTTTGTTATACGGGCATACGTGAGCCAATAATTTAACGATCGGTATTTTTGATATCAAAATCAAACGGAGGGTATAATTGATCCATTTTCAATAGTTGAGGAGCAATTTTGACCCTTTTCCCTAATATATTATCAGTATAAAGTACAACAACAACTTACCAAGTGTATTTTCTCAGGTGGGGTCTAGTTAACAGTATAAAGTATCATAGGAATTAAAAAAATTGAACAGTGGGGGTAACTGAGGAGTTATAAACATTGTGAACGCAATAACTTGAAAGAAAGGTCTTTGCCAACTACCAGCTACAACAACAACAACATACCCAGTGAAATCCACATTGAAATCGCAGGGAGGATAAAATGATCAGGACTTACCTCCAGGAAGAAAGAGATTTGTTTTTCGTGAGACCCTCGCCATTGCCAACTACCCGAAAAAAAAAAAGAAAAAAAAAAAAAATATATATATATATATATCTAGTCTGTATTCAACACTAAATCATAGGCCTAAAACATCCTGAGTTAAATAAAAATGGACAACAGAAAGACAACGACAAGAACGATCAACAAATCTAATCCTACTGACCAACAACACGATAATCACCTGCACGACAACATATAAGATCCTCATTGTTTGGGTGGAAAGCTAGTACATGAAAAACATTTATGTCATCAGAACGTTGTGGTCGTGTAAATGTAGGGATTCTCTCGTGCACCAATGTCCATTTTCCCACTGTGTAATCCCCCTCAAGCTCCCATACACATATACAAGGGGATGAACTTGGTAGCAGAGTTACTTGAACAAACCGTAGACGACCTCGACACACTCCCAATTTAGAAGACAGCTGATAATGGTATGGAGGAAAATCACGAGCCACAAGTGGTAAATCAATAATGTGTAGAATTTGATCATCATCATTTGCGATGAATGGATCAAATGCCAGAACAAAGTCATCAGCCGGAGGGCTACTATATAACATTTGTCCACAAGCAATAAGTGAAGTCTTGGTATCATCTCTAAAGTCCTCCAAAGTGCATGGAGATGTAACAACCAATTGGGTCCATCTTCCTTTCTCAGACGTAAAAATCTCGCCTTTAATCCTCCTACCATTACGAGGAAAATATCGTATCACCCGATACTCGTATCGAGCATTATTATTATCCGGCTCAATCACGAAACCAAAACATCTACCCCTATATAGGGAAGGGGGAAGAATAGTCCATTGCCTAGTCAGACCACAAATTTGAGGGATAAAAATTAAAGAAGGCATTTGTGTGAATGATCCATCTGTTATTGCACTTGGAGAAGGAACAAAAAATTGCGCGGATTGCCCTTCCTTTGGGGTGGTCTTTATATATTGGCCCTCATATTTGTGGTCTTTAAATTTTACCCCTCGCTTGAAAAGGTGGGTGAATACCGAGGTTCTGGATTCGAACCCCCGCTCAAGCATAAAACTAAAAAATATTTTCGCAATGCAAGGTTTGGATGCGTGTCTCGCGGCATAACCTTGTTAAAAAATAACTAAAGTTATGCCGGTACCGGCATAACTATGCCTTATGGGCAGACTTTTAGTTATGCCTTTAACTAAAAGTCTGCCCCATAAGGCATAATTTTTCCTTAAGGCATAGTTTAGTTATGCCTTATGGGGTAGACTTTTAGTTAAGACATGACTAAAAGTATGCCCCATAAGGCATAACATTTCCTTAAGAAATAGTCTTTGCTTTATAAGGCAAACTTTTAGTTACTTTTAATTATGCCTTAAGGAAAAGTTCCGCCTTATGGGACATACTTTTAGTTATGCCTTATGGGGCAGACTTTTAGTTTAAGGCATAACTAAAAGTATACTCCTAAGGCGGAACTTTTCCTGCGCATAAACTTTGACTTATAAGGTGAAACTTATAGTTATGCCGGTACCGACATAACTTTAGTTATTTTTTAACAAGGTTATGCCGGTATAGGTAAACACGCGTCCAAGCCTTGCTTTTGCCTTGCATTGCAAAAATATTTTTTAATCTTATGCTTGAACAGGGGTTCAAACCCAAAACCTCATAATTTCTATGCGAAGCTTAAAATTACAACGTGAAGGGCAAAAATTAAAGACCAACAATTTGAAAGGCACCAAATAAAGACCACCCCAAAGGAATCCTGTGAATTGCCCGAGAAGGAACAAGGTGTTATGAACTCAAATTTGAGTAAAGGCCCAAAATCGTTCCTTATCTTTCAACCGGGACTCAAACTAATAACTCATTCTTTTACATGGAACATTAATAGTCCAAACTAGTAAATTATCACAGCCTTATTGCTATGATTAACAATTTGATGGGAACAAAATAGCACAATCTTATTGCTATGATTAACGATTTTTTTCTATCATAATTTCCTACCAAACATGATTATTATTGTGAAAACTAGTATAGAAAAAGCCTACAATATACTGCTTTATGCCCATACTCTCGATGACGATGTACGTTTTTGTTGATTTGGACTCTGCAATCTATCAAGTTAATTTCTCAAATGATCATTCAAATTAAACTAATTACGGAGTAAAGTCATTTTTTGAGTCCGGAGTAAGGTATAAAAATACGGTATAACCAAAATCATCAAAAATTTATATAAAATGGGTATAACGTGAGACACCGATCCACGTTATACCAAAAAAAATATGCCATCAACGAAAAATTAAAAAAAAATTAAAAAAATTGTATAACGTGGGCGATCCACGTTATACAAAATAAAGAAAATGATCATAATCACGTTATACAATTTATATTTATAACGTGGATGCTACGAAATATCTTTATGCCCTAAAATTCTTTTACAATATTTATAGATGCAATGTCTATAAAAACACTTAAGTTATGATTTTCAACACTTATATTATGCAAAATATAAAACTATAAGAATCAACATTAAACAATTGTGTAAGTGGGCTTAGCTGAATAATCAAACATTAACAACTACTTCTTTTGTTCAAAAAAGAGTGTGAGTTTGTTTATTTTAATTTTTTTGTTTAAAAAGAGTGTCTACTTACCAAATCAAAAAAGAATTAACATTGTTTTTTCATATTTACCCTTATTAAGTGAAGTGACCAAATCCCAATATTAATTAGAGAGGTAATACGAAAAAAATTTAGAAATATTTATTTTTGTCTAGAATAAATATTTTTATGTATAAAATATTTTAAAAAATTGAATACACTCTTTTGTCGGAGTTAGTATGAATTTCGGATCAATTTGTTAGACGATAAAAGTGATCACTAACTTCATATTAAATAGGAGTATATTAGAAGTTTGCTGCAACATACACGTAGGTTGAATACTTAACATATGCAAGTGGAAAACTAAAACTCGATAACATTCACAACTTTTTTACCTACATGGAGTATAATATAAGACACATATTCCATGCCATTTTGCAGTCTCCATGTGTTTAATTACTCCTAGAGCAACCCATCAGCATGAAATATATTTTAGGGCATAAAGATGAAGAGTCTTGGGCAGTCCACGTTATTTTTGTATAAATTTCCTGATCCACGTTATAAAAATATATTGTATAACTAGTATAGAAAACGTTATACAATTTTTTTTATTTTTTAAAAAAATTTCGTTGATGGCTCTCGACAACGATGTATTTTTTTGTTGATTTGCCCACGTTATACCCCCTTTTGTATATAAATTTTTGATGATCATTTGGTTTATAACGTATATTTTATACCCGAGAAGTCAAGTCATTTTTTTATTACTATAAAATCATCCGACTTAACCAACATTCCAGAAAATCATTTGAGCCAGACTATCAACTTTCCGGTGCCACTAGGATACATGGCATTGCACGTCACTACTAAACTGTTGAATTTCTCAAATGGTCGCCCAAATTTTGCAAAGTCTACCATGGTTTCTTAAATAAACTCAATATAAGTATATATATGCATAAGTAGATGCAGTAGATATATAGCGTCTAGTGACTCAATATTGAAATTAAAATGAATTTACCTAGGAAGTATGGGAGAAAATGCAATGAATTGTTTCAAGACGGACTTTAGTTGCTTTTTTTCTCTGTGCCAACTCAATAATATTTACTTGATAAATATGTAAGGTTATCTCAACTGAGATGACTTTAAGCAGATCCATCCAAGCAAAATGAACAATCCTCTGCGCTAGCAGATAGTCTCACAAAAAGTACTTTCTCATCAGAATGAAATCGTCATATTTTCTGTGCAGAAGTTCATGAAGATTCCTAAATTTTGTGAAGCCAGTGATCTCTATAGTCAGACCAAGAGGAATTTTCATACAAGTATCAATACATAACTTGGTAAACCTGAACAGTAGCCTGCATCCTCCAGGAATAGTACTCAAGTATAACTGACGTGGATAATCATCTTGTTCTTCAATTCCAGTATGAAAACTACGCAAGAAATATAAACGCACATCACTCCGGTCCTGAACAGTAATGCAGTGCGTCCTCGCTTAAGTATGATTGCTACTGCACCTAAGATAGAACCAAAACTGAGAACTCTTTAACATGGATTGAATCACGTTTGATGAAATTTTAAAAAATAAAAGCACTAAATATCACATAAATTTCTCAGAACAAAGCCCTGTGGTTAACATACCAAATTTACATTCACGTTGTGGATGAAGATGCAAATAGTCATGGAAAACGGCCAATATCCTTGAAGTACTCATGTTCTAGGGCACTCCTGGCAGTGATTCTCTTGCTGGGATCCAAGTAGAGCATTTTCTGAAAGTAATGAGGCCACGGATTTTCAGACGTATGATTGAAGCCTATGCATATAACTATATTAAACATCTACTCGGTGCCCACGTACAATGGTAAAAGCACTAAGCCTTTTATATAATCTGCTACACCAAAAAAAAAAAACCAATGATGTGCATATAAGCAACTGCAACTGAAGAGTCCTAGCCCCCAATAGGTGATCTCTGAATACAAGTTACAAAAAGGGAAAACAAAGAGAGACAGGAAGAAAGGGAACAAATAGGCCTAGACTAAAGTGAATGAAACAAGAATATGAATAATGAGCACTGCAATGTGGAACTTCCCTTTCCCTTAAGAACATTTATTTACTCAATCGCTTTTTGCTACCAATGTCACAACGTCATTCAGAATAGCATTCTAGCTGTGAATACCTATAATTATTTCACTGGATTTTCATTCAGAATACGAGAAACCTTCATAGTTATAATATGTATATATCATTTAGAAAGAAAACTTACACCAAGGAGATCAAGTCCTGCTGTATCAAGATTCGGGACTACAGTTGCCAGATCCTGCAATGTAAAGGACCTGAATTACGCATTCTTTAGAAATGTGATAATATTGACAGGAGAATCAGGCTAGTCCTAAAGGGGAAGAAAGAAGAGAAAAATAATTAAGAAATTCTAGATTACCTTAGGAGGCCATTTTGGAAAGGCAGATTTATAATCAGGCAAAGAAGTCACTCCAGGCCATATATTCTCATTTGGAGTACCCACCACTCTTCATGCAGCAAAATAATAGGGAATCATGACGACAATGAAAAGACTTAATAATATAAAACACAAGGAAACAAAGATATGAGATAACATAAATTCAAGAAATCTCATATACATTCTCTTACTATACTGCAATATAATTTATATGCATATGAAATACACGTCTATTGGAAACAGCCTCCCTACCTCCACAAGGTAGGAGTAAGGTCTGCGTACACTCTACCCTCCCCCCCAAACCCCACCTGGTGGGATTATACTGGGTATGTTGTTGTTGTTGTTGCATATGAAAAACACACTGTATGCGTGTGCGGGGAGAGAGAGAGAGAGAGAGAGAGTCATATACTGCACTTCAAACTCAACTTTTAAACCTTCTTACAACCTAACAACCCCATAGAGAGAGAGGGAGTGTTGATCATACATATTAACTAATTGATTAGTATTGTATTTTAGCATGAAGAAATGAAGATTACACACAAGTATAGGACATCATGCTGTGAGGAATTCAGAAATGTAAGCCCTTAACATTTATGTTCTTCTATTTAGGTTATCCAATCCCTCCTAAGCCCGTTTCTTCTACTGGCATTCTAATTTTGTCTGTGTCATAACAGCAGCCATTTGAATGATCCTTGACTGTTTCTTTTCAACAACCATTTAGTAAAAATGATTTTTTCCTAATGGAATTGGAATGATCTACAAGGAGGAAGGGCATAAGTAGATAATAAAAATACATCCAACAAAAATATTAGCGTGTATGTTCACTTTGAGAAGTAACAAAGCATTCATTAAAGAACTGGCTATGCATATTAACACCTGAAAATCTTGAAAAGTTCATCAATCTCCGAGTCACCAGGAAACAGAGGCCGCTGGTTAACCATCTCGGCAAATATGCAACCAGCTGACCACACATCAACTGGAGTAGAGTAGTTCCTTGATCCAAGCAGTATTTCGGGTGCCCTGTACCATAACGTCACCACCTGAAACAATGAAGTCTACTGTTAGAAGTCAGAAGAAATAAGCTCAAAAGGATCGACGATATGCTAGAAAAGAAATATGAACAGATTCTGCTTTTTAAATCAATGAGACACAGACATGATAATTCAATCATTTTATTTTTTCAGCCAAACAAACACCTTAAGCAGTAAAAAGGATGTTCATTTAGACAGGATGGACCGGATATTATAAAGAGGCATCAGATGCGACAACAGTTTCTGCTCATAGCCTAATATCTACTTTCTGGTCAAGTTTGAAATGGAACAACATGAGATAACGGTAATACACGCTGTTTGGCGATTTTGTTTCAAAGAACTGAAAACCATGTACATACCTCATGAGTGAAAGTTCTAACAGGAATACCAAATGCTCTACCCAATCCAAAATCTGCAAGCTTTAACACATTGGTGCGTGGATCTATCAGCAAGTTCTGAGGCTTCAGATCTCGGTGAAGAACTCTATGAGAATGACAATGAGCAATACCACGGAGCATTTGATGCAAAAAGGTCTGCAAAATTGGAGATATTATTTCATTGGCTAAGAACAAAGAGCCTCTCAATCTGACAACCCTTTACCATTAGGTGGTGATACTTTCTCACATTACATACTTGGATAATAATATATTCTATCTATTGTGTAAGGGTGCATCTCCTTCCTCTTCAACTAAGACTGTTAGTTATGACAAGCTTCATAGAAGTAATGCAACCAATGAAGGAGCTAAATATAAAAATAAAAGCAACCTCCAAAGGAACATAGATCTTACTCACTTTTACAACACGGGGATCCTTAGAGAATTCAGGACTTGAATCCATGTGCTTCTTCAAATCCAAGTCAAGATATTCAAAGACTAGATATAACCGCTTCTCGCTGTGAACCACATCCAGCAACCTGTTTCCAAATAATAGAAACTTTTTTTCGATATTAGAGAAGATACAGATATGAAGTTCAAAAATAGCTTTTCCCACATTAGAAAGAACCACTCAGTACTGCAACCAAAGTTACTGTTATATAGTACATGTTTGCACCTATTGTTTAGTCTCTAACTACTAATTCAATCAGCAAAAGCAAGAATGCTGCTCCAGAAATAAACATAACCCAATCATCCACAGCATTCATAGTATCCCTCTCTCTCTGGTCCTCCTTTCATTTAGAGTCGTGATTACACAAGACTGCAATTCCTAAGGTGGACAACAGCTCACACCTACGATAGTACACCCTGCCTCACTCACACATATATCACTAAAATGCTAGCAAAGCATATTCTAACTCTTTTTGTATTTACCCATCATCATAGAAGCACATCAGCTGATTTTTTTTTTTTTTTTTTAAATAACCGTGGTGTCTGGGCCAGCTTGCACGCACCTCTATTAGTTCCACAGGTTACCTGCTACCTCCCACCAAGATAGATACCGGGAGGTCCACCAAGGCTTGGATAGATGGGAAGAAATCACCTAGTATTTTTTCCTCCGCTGGGATTTGAACCTGAGACCCCATGGTAGCACACCAACTGAAACTTGCAAGTCTCGTCACCTTTCAAACACAATTAAATAGAGGATCGAAACACATTGTGTTGTCACGTGTTAAAAAAAATCAAACTGAAAACAGTAAGCTTATACAATTTTTGTGTGGAAACTAGGGACACCTACAAGAAACTACAAGAGTAGAATGCTGGAGTGTTCTCTATTCTCCACTTCAGAATGACTAATAGGCTCCTAAATAACTGCCTTGGCTGAAATTAATCATCACTACACAACCCCAAGCTCATTCAATGGAACAAGCTCGTGTTGCATTGATGCTTAGCTTCTAGATACTTGAAAACTACAAATGTTAAATAAGTTTTCGCTTGTCAAAAATCTTGTCAAAAATCTAAGTGAAACTATATGCTTTTCCCTTCCTCACAACCTGCTGTAAGCAAACAATACAACTAAAAGCATAAAGAAATAGCAGTTGTGTAACCCACATACACTCTAACAATCACAAAAACAGACGATCAAAGTTTCCTGAAGTAAGAACTCTGTACATTCCATTAGGATCTCCCACACATGATTCAAGCGATAGGTTTCTAAGACTAGATCATGCTGCTTCACCTTCTCTGTAAAGGCAAAGATTACCCTCAATAAAGACTGATAGAAACATTTCTAGAATATCGAAGTTCAAAACAAAAAAAAACTAACAAAGTGAAACAAGGGTAAAACAGAACAAATACCCAGTGCAGTTAAAACAACATTACTGTTATAAAACAGCAAAGACCGTGAATTTACTGATATGGAGGAGAACTAGACACATGCATAAAATTTTGCATTATAACTTGCATCACGTTGATATCATAATCACAGGAATGCAAAATACAGCCTAAGTTAAACTTCGTTTGCAATCACAATCGTATAGATCATATTGGTTCTAAATAAACTATAAAGACCATTTTATACCTCACGATGTTCCCGTGCTGCATCTCTTTCAAAAGAGAAATTTCTCTAATAGCTGTGCTTGGCACTCCCTCATCTTCTTGCTCCAGGCGTATTTTTTTCAGGGCAACGGTTTCATTAGTTGCACGATCACGAGCCTTGTACACTACACCATATGTTCCTTCCCCAATCTTTTCAACTTTTTCATACTGCAAGTACCCCAAATATTACTATCCAAAGAAGCATAAAATAAATTAGAAGTGACAAAGATACAGAGGACTACTCTGTTACCTGGTCCATCTAGGTCGATATGGATGGACTCCCTGAAAAGAAAAGCAAGATAAATAGATAAGTAAAGATTCAGTCAGCAAAGAGGTAATAAGTAAAATACCATTGTCAAGATTAACAAGAGAAAATTATCCAAAGATAAGTGTACACTCCACAGAATAGGAACATAACCATATTTTCACGTCAATGCAAACGCGAGCAAGGTCTCAAATGGCCCAAGGTCCATTTGATATGGACTTTGGACCTAGGCTATTCTTTTCAAAGTTCACATCGCTGAGTTCACAAAACCAAAATAGTACACCTAAGAAATCAAAATAGAGATCTCCAAACTAACCAACATACTATCAGCTCTAACCACATCAAAATTCAAATAACAGAGGAATAAACAAAAACAACAAATTGAGAAGATACTCAAACCATACAAAGTGTAACATTAAAAAGCAACACATCTCAACCTACACTTCAGCAAATGAGTAAAACCATAGACGTGCTTCAGAAGAAATTGACTGCTGCATTATTCCATCACCACAACAATGAGCTTAGGAAACCAAATCAAAGCTACATGTCTAGTAATATACATTTATGAACAAAAATTATCAATAACTCTGTGTGTGTGTGTGTGTGACGGAAACAGCCTCCCTACCCACAAAGGTAGGGTTAAGGTCTGCGTACATCCTACCCTCCACAGACCCCACTTGTGGGAATACACTGGGTACGTTGCTGTTATTACTAATAATTACACACATACATAGAAGAAATGTAAAGCTACATATCCAGTAATATACACCGAAAAGATGAACAAAAAATATCAATCGCTATATGTGTGTGTATATCAGGAACTTCAGAAGAAATGGAGTGCAACAGTATTCCATCACTAGAATAAGGAACAGAGAAGATCAACCACATCCAAATCTAGTAATCTACAGCAAAAAATAAAAATAAAAACATAAATAACACATCCAAGTCTAGTAATCTACAGCGAAAATAGAAACAAAAACATAAATAACACATCCAAGTCTAGTAATCTACAGCGAAAATAAAAATAAAAACATAAATAACACATCCAAGTCTAGTAATCTACAGTGAAAATAGAAACGAAAAACATAAATAACACATCCAAGTCTAGTAATCTACAAGGAAAATAGAAACAAAAACATAAATAACTACACACAGAAGAACCGCACAGCTATATTACACCGAAATATGAACAACAAAATACCAATAATTATATATGTGTGTCATGAACTTCAGAAGATATAGACACTCACAAATCTAGTAATCTACAGCGAAAGTAAAAATTAAAAAAAAAAAAAAAAAAACAAAGACAAAAACAAAAATAATTACACAGTCACAGAAGAAATGTACAGCTATATATCTAGTACTAATATACACCCGAAAATACGAACAATAATAAAATATCAATAACTATAAGTTTGTGTCAGTGTGTGTAGTGTGCATTATGAACTTGAGAAGAAAATAAGGAGCAGAGAAATCAATCACAGCCGCATATCTAGTAATCTACACCGAAAATAATAACAACAAAAACATAAGCAATTACAATATCAATAGCTATATTGTGTTGCATCACCAAAATAAGGAACAGAGAAATCAATCACAGCCGCAAATCTATAAATAATTACACAATCACAGAAGAAATGTACAACTACATGTGTGTGTACAATATCATAAAGCGTGAAATGTGAGTTGACTGTGTTATATTCACCTCGACGCGGCGGAGATGACGAAAGCACCGTCGTGACGTGGCGGAGGATCGGAGATGTGAAGGCGCCGGTGGTGGTGGCGGGAGAGAGACTAAGCAAGTGCCGCCGTAGTTGGACCAATTAAGAACCGTTTTGGACTACAGTTCACCTTTACTCTTCCAATATACCGGGGCAAATAGGTCTTTTAGTTTAACTACCAAACTATTTTACAAAACCAAAGAGCACTTTTTAAGCAATATTTGCTACAACAAATAAATTGTAACATAAATGTTTAAACAATTGTTATGAAATGTTCAAAAGCCTAACTCGATTTTATACAAATATATAAATTAATGGAGAAGTGTTAGCATATTTATTCACAATCATAGGTCTTATTTTATTGGATGAACCTCAAGCATGAGGAAAAAAATACATTAAGAACAACAACACCATTACAGCCATAGACCTCTCATGCTCAAAGCTATATATTAAGAAACACTAAGAACTTCGAGTAAAAATGCGCGAATAATATAACTTATCACTTGAATTAATATTCTTGTCTACTACACTACTTTTAATATCACATAAATAAATAAAACCTTTTGCCTGAATTATCTTTTATTTACTTTTCATATTATTTTTTGCAAATTGTCTAAAATTATAAGTAATACTCTTTAATATTATTTAATTATTCTATTTTATTTTTAAAATGATTCAAATGTAGAAATATCCTCACGTTATCTCTATCTGTACGTGTTTCGTACCTTCATAATTTAACTGGTTTTCTCTTGTTTGTTATTTTACCTATTATAAAATTGTCATGCTTAAAATTAAGCTACGGTTTTGAATTCGTCCAAAGTATAAAAAGATAAATTCTTATTATTATATTATCAAGATATGTACTGATATTTCTCAATGATTGTTTTTCATTACGTGCAAATAAGAACTTAAAGTTTTCTTCTATTTTATTATCAATATAAAAATTAGAATTTTAATTATCAAAAATTAATTATATTTGTAAAACTACTCTGCTCTTCATTTGCCTACTATCTATAGTTTAATTAGCTTTTACCATTAAATTTTTATCTATAATCCAAATAGTATCATAGTTTACCCTAAATTGTAATTTTGAAGCAATCTAGAAACAAATATATAAGTCATTTGAATATTTTGTTCTAAATCTATTTATATTTTTGAAATTTTTTTGTTATATTAATTTTCCTCTTTTGTTATCATTATAAAATTTTAAGATTTAATTTTTCATTTTGAAATTACCTATATGAAAATTTCATTAGTTTTTCACTTGATTTAATACCCTTCATAACGCTTCTTTTAATTTAATATAAGATAGATATTAATAGAAGTATGATCTATTACTATTGAAACAACTTATATATATATATATATATATATAAGGTACAAATTGTATTGCTCAAATTCTTTCGTTGTTTAAGCTTATATATATAAGGTACAAATTGTATTGCTCAAATTCTTTCGTTGTTCAAATACTTTTTTATTTTATATACCAGTTCAAAGTTCAAATACCATTATATTATCTCTATTTTATTTTCATTATAATTTTTTTTATTATGACTGTCCTGCTTCAATTGGATGGTATTATTAAAATGCTTTAACTTTTTTGTCCAAAAACTATCATGTGGCTTTTTCTAACGCATCACTTGACTTAATAATTTAATATCCAAGCTTACCAAGAGAAGATAAATTGCTTTTAATAAATTTATACCAACTGAAATCTCAAAATAGTATGACGACATAATTTTTTGAATTGGAAAAATAATGTATAGGATTTTAAGATCCTATCATTCTCTTACACTTCAAAGATATGATTTTCTAGACAAGCCCAGCAAAAAATTGAATGACATTTTTATCAATAATTAACTTGTACAACGCTTAGTATATTTCTTTCCATATCAAGTTGCATTGAGTATGTTGACAAAAGGATAACTGTATATTTAAGGTTTCATGTCTACTATGATTCAATATCTTATTTGCAGTACACCTACTTTTTCCTTCCAACTGGGTTAATTGTTAGTACATTATGTGTGCTCCTTCAATAATAATATGAATTTTCATGAAACTTACCTCTTCCTGGCCTCATATCCTTTGGCTCCCCCGGGAATCCTCTTTGAAACGCAAGTCTTGATGCTAATTCTTTCTATGGCGTGTTATTTTATTTTAAAATTTATAATATAATTTTAACATTGCAGCGAATGACAGGTTTATGGAAAAATATCTCCTACATTGAAAAGAAAAGGTGCATAAGCCGTAATCCAAATACAATCTGCAAAACATTTTATATGTTGAAAGCTTGACGTCTTGACCTGCTAATGTACTCTTCTTATATGCTGCTACTTATTGTCCCATTCATTGCAATATGCTCAAATAGTGTTTATAAGTAAACTTCAATGCGACTGCTGTCTTTTTAACGCTCACTTTTACTACTACTATTCTCTCTTTGCAATGGTCACGAGTCACGAGTGGCGGAAAGAAGTGGACTTTCTGCTCCTGCAAACACTCACTTTTACTACTACTACTCTCTCTTTGCAAGGGTCACGAGTGGCGGAAAGAAGTGGACTTTTTGCTCCTACAATGCATCATAAAAATTCAAATATTATTATATATATATGAAGAAGCTATATATCTGTATCTAGAAAAGATACATTTCGGAATATATATCTCAAGGACCTGGAAGGTCTCGAAAGGGTCTGGACTTGTCTTGATGTCTTCTAAGGGAGAATAATCAAAGGCACCAAAAGCCATGTCATTACAACATAATTTCCGCAACCACAATCTCCAAACTTAACTTAAAAATAATTTTTTCAGAATAAACAAAACAGAATATTTCAGTGTAGTATGAAAGTTAAGGAATTCACTAACCCTTACCGGAGTTCTTGAACTACGCACCCCACAAACGCTCTTACCGCAACCAACTTCTAAGTTTGTTTGTTTGTTTAATTGTGATTTATTTATTGTTTCACTATCATTGGGGAAATAGGAACGTGCAGATGTGGGTTAGTTTAGGTTAGTTTTTTTCTCCTAATATTGTATTTGAAATTTGAAAGGGCGTGAAGAGCAGTTTTATGTAAATAACGTGCTTTCGGTTCCGACCTTTTTCTTACCCACTTTCTTTCTTCCTTATTTTCTTCCTAAACAACCTTCTCTTATTTCTTTTCCTTTTTTTCATTTATTTTTTCCTTTTTCTAACGTGGAAGTTGTAAGTTGATCTGGAAGTTTTTTTTTTTTTTCTATTTTAAATCTTCTCAGATAGTAATTTTAAATTTGAATTCTATAATAATAACTAATAACTAATTGTAAACTAATTAACTAATGTGTGTCCTAAAACTGCCACTTGGCATAATTCTGCGCTGCCACTTGTCACAATCCTATGGCAAACTATCCTCCTTTTAATAAAATATATAGATGAGGTAAAAGGACGAACACAGCTTCCCATGGTTGTACCATGGGCTTTAAAAATTATACACACAATGAATGCTCGTATCATAAGTTATATAAATTGTACAGTTTAACCAACTATTTTTATATCTCATGTAGACATATGTCATAGTACTTAATATTTATTCTCTTCTCATGTATAGATGTATATACTTCAAATTTAATTCTCCGACCCATTTATTTCCTCCGTGCACTTTTACTTGTTCACTTTTGACTTTTCCTGTTCTAGCTGAATATTTATTCTCTTCTCATGTATAGATATATGCAGTTCAATTTTAATTCTCATATGGATATATGCTATAGTACTGAATATTTATTCTCTTCTCATGTATACATGTGTACACTTCAAATTTAATTCTCTGACACATATTTATTTCCTCCGTGCACTTTTACTTGTTCACTTTTGACTTTTTACGTTTTTGCTGAATATTTATTTTCTTCCCATGTATACATGCATGCACTTCAATTTTAATTATCCGACACATATTTATTTTTCCGTGCATTTTTACTTATTCACTTTTGACTTTTCATGTTATTGAAGAATTAATAAATGAAGTACTCCTTCCGTCCCATATTTCTTGACCACATTACTTGATTTTTCACGTTCTTTAAGAATTAATAAATGAAGTACTCTCTTCATTCATATTACTTGGCCACATTACTATACTTGACTTTTCACGTTCTTTAAGAATTAATAAAAATGAAGCACTCCCTTCGTCCATATTACTTGGTCACATTACTAAAATTATATGTCTATTTTTCTATTATGTATTTTTCTTCTTTTCTATTTCTAATATATCTAAGTGTGAAGAGAAGACTAACACAGCAATAGAAATTTGTACCACAAGTTATATAAATTGTACATTTTAACCAACTACTTTTTTATACCACGTGGTCATATGTCATAATACTGAATATTTATCTCTTCTCATGTATACACGTATGCACTTCAAATTTAATTCTCCGACACATTTATTTCCTCCGTTCATTTATACTTGTTGACTTTTGACTTTTCAAGTTCTTTAAAAATTAATAAATGAAGTACTTCCTCCATTCCATATCACTTGACCACATTACTAAATTATTTTTTTTACTGAATATTTATTCTCTGCTCATGTATACAAGTATGCATTTCAATTTTAATTGTCTGACATATATTTATTTCATCCGTGCACTTTTACTTGTTCAAAAATGAAGTACTCAATATTACTAAAAATATATGTCCAAATTACTTGTTCATTTACAGAACCAAAATAAAATTGATTAAATGTTTTACATCTTATCCTCTCTGTCTCATATTACTTGGGCACATTACTAAAACTATATGTCCAAATTACTTGTTCATTTACAAAACCAAGATAAAATTAATTAAATCTTTTCCATCTTACCCTTAGTAATAAATGTTCTTGAAAATAAATGTATTTATTGGAGAGAGATAGGGGTAAGATAGTAAAATACATTTTTTACTTCTGATTTCTTAACGGGCTTGCAAAAGGGAAAGTGACAAGTAATATCGTACAGAGAAAGTATATATTTTACCATAATATTCATATTTATTGGTGTAAGTCTCAATAGCCTTCGAAAATAATTTGAAAATGAGTAATTAAAGGGTAAAATTAATAATAAGAACGCACAAATATTCACTCATTAATTCCATGGAAATTAATGGCCGGCCCCTTCTGCATGATTCTCCTCACTCTTCTTGCGTTACCTAGCTTGACGGTCACCATGATAAATAAAGGAATACAAGAAAAAGGATGACATGTATACAAATATACATGCCTATAATATATGCGTAGTCGTTTTCTTTATACATAATCAACATAATTGAAGTTTCATACTAATTAATAATTACCATATTAGTTTCTTTCTCTTGATATGTTAACGTGGACAAGTAAAAATAAACGAGAGGGAGTGACTTTTATCTCCGTTTTTCTTTTTTGTCAATACTTTAAACGTGAAGAAATGACGAACAATAGCAATGCAAATTTGTACCAAAAGTTATTTTAATTCTCCTACGCATAACTTGTTCACTTTTGACTTTTCACGTTCTTTGAGAATTAATAAATAAAGTATACTATATTTTATCATAATATCCATATTTATTGGTGTATAGCCTCAATAACCTCAGAAAATGATTTGAAAATGAATAATTAATGTGAAGGGTAAATAAAAAGAAGAATTTTTTTTTCTTGATATATTAACGTCGATAAGTAAAAGTGAATGGAGGCGGTGACTTTTATCCCCGTTTTCCTTCATTGTCAATACTTTACTTATTTACTCTCCTTTTAGTCTCGGTTATTATTTTCTTTATATTTTCATTTCAGAATTAAAATTTAGTGATTATCTTTCTAATTTTGATACCTTTGTAACAATTTGTTTTATCAATAATTGTTAACATAAAAAATTATAATATATTTTTTAATTAATTTAATAAAAATATTTTATTAGTTTTGCTTTTAAAAAAATCCAATATATACGACAATGGTTCTTATGTTTGGATACGACGATTACTTAATTGAAATGGATATCAACCTCGGTATACATATAAAATGTTAAAGAATTTAAAAGAAAAAATTTAGAATCAAAATATTAATTTTTCCTCATATTCTTACTAATTTTCTTTTACATTGATGAACAACTTTCTTTGTCATAATAATGAGAAAAAGGTTCGACTCTTTCCATCTCAAAGACTTAATTCCATCAACTCCATTTTTTAATTATAACTAAAGTGATGATACATAAAATACATTTTGTATATGTTGCTATATATAATAACAATTACAATATTTTTAAAAGTTATTTTCAAAATACAAACCTTAAAGACTGGCTAATTAAAATGAATAAACATGTTCGGCTCGTGCATCGCACAGGCATGTATTGCTAGTAATAAGATAATAATGGTAAAAAATACACACTTATCATTTTTTTTCTCGAGTTTTTTACCTGAACTATTAAGTATTTGCGCTTCCTATCTAAACTATTAAGTATTTGCGTTTTTCGCCTGAACTATTAAGTAGGCGTTTAGTCATGGAAACCATAAAAAAAAAAAGAATTTTGAAGTTAGAGTTGGAGTTGTATTTGGTCATAATTTTTGCAAATAATATTTTATTGTCGAAATGTACTTTTTCAATAAGGTTTTAGTTAGGGGTGTTCATGGTCTGGTTTGACTCGATTTTTAGTAAAATCAAACTCAACCAATTAAGTTAATTTTTTCTAATATTCAAACCAAACCAAACCAAACCATTATAGTATAAATTATATCGGTTTCGGTTTTATCGGTTTGATTCGATTTTTGCGATTTTTTTCGGATTTTAAGAATGAATACAAAGAATCTTTGAATCAAATGGTAACTAAATATGACTTTGATTGTAATCCATTCAAATCTAAGAATCTTCTTAATTAATTCATTAACTTTATTTAGATATAGGCCTATGGCTATGGGTATAGAAATTACAGAAACATAATATCTACCTTTCATGATTCTAGTTACCTCTCTACATATAGCCTTTTGATATTACATAACCCTTCTCAAATTTTTGTTATCTAGACTCATCGTGTTTATGAAGCATTGAGAAGAAAGCACATAAGTTAAAACGAAAAATGATAAACACAAAGACAAAGTCATCTACCAAAACTTTTTAAATTCCAATTGCAATTTTCTTCCTTTTAATTTGTTAAGGATAAAATGCTAGCTTATTAGTAGTAATTTAGCAAGAATCTTTTTATTTTACCTTAAACTTAAAAGGGCTACACTTTTCTTTCTAATTATTTGAATTTGTATTGGACTTGGAATGAGCCAAAATTTTGAAGTATATATATATATATATATATATCGATTTGGTTCGGTTTTGGTTCTGGTTTTTTTGGTTTAACACCAAATCAAAATGGATGTTATCGGTTTCTTAAAATTTAAAATCAAATCAAGTCAAACCAAGCCAGTTTTCGGTTTATTAAGTCGGTTTGACTCGGTTTACCGGTTCGGATCGATTTTTGGGTCTTATTTGAACACCCCTAGTTTTGGTTGTGAAAAAAATGAAAAACAACGTTGTGCTTGTTTTTTAAATTCCAAATACAACTTCAATTTGTATTTGAAATTTTCACGGCCAAACACTGATTTTTGAAAAAAGTGAAAAAAATCCAATTTTTTTTTTTGAATTTGGAGTTGTGTTTGGCCATAATTTTTGCAAATAATATTTTATTGTTGAGATGTACTTTTTCAATAAGGTTTTGGTTAGGGGTGTTCATGATCCGATTTGACTCGATTTTTGGTTAAAATCATACCAAACCAATTAAGTCGGTTTTTTCTAATATTCAAACCAAACCATTATAGTATAAATTATATCAGTTTCGATTTTGTCAATTTTATCGATTTGGTTCAATTTTTGCATGTTTGTTTTCGAATTTTAAGAATTTATTTAATACAAAAAACCTTTCAATCAAATGGTAACTACGACTTTGAATGTAATCCATTCAAATCTAAGAATCTTCTTAATTAATTCATTAACTTTATTTAGGTATAGATCTATGGCTATGGGTATAGGAATTACAGAAACATAATATCTACCTTTCATGATTCTAGTTACCTCCCTACATATGGCCTTTTGATATTACACAGCTCCTCCGGAATTTTTATTATCTAGACTCATCGTGTTTATAAAGCATTGAGAAGAAAGCATAGAAGTTAAAACAAAAAATGATAAACAGGAAGATAACGTCATCTACCAAAACCTTTTAAATTCCAATTGCCATTTTCTTCCCTTTAATTGGTTAAGG
Organism: Lycium ferocissimum; assembly: GCF_029784015.1. Classification (NCBI taxonomy): domain Eukaryota; kingdom Viridiplantae; phylum Streptophyta; class Magnoliopsida; order Solanales; family Solanaceae; genus Lycium; species Lycium ferocissimum. The sequence goes on from NC_081348.1 coordinate 44,201,015, forward strand.
ATAAAATGCTAGCTTATTAGTAGTAACTTAGCAATTTTCTTTTCATTTTACCTTAAACTTAAATGGGCTATACTTTTCTTTCTAATTATTTGAATTTGTATTGGACTTTTCTTTCTAATTGTTTGGGATATATGTATCTATCGATTTGGTTCGATTTTGGTTTAACACCAAATCAAACCGAATGTTATTGGTTTCCTAAAATTTAAAATCAAATCAAGTCAAACTAAACCGGTTTTCGGTTTATTAAGTCGGTTTGACTTGGCTTGGGATTCGGATCGATTTTTTTGTCTCATTTGAACACCTCTAGTTTTGGTTGTGAAAAAAGTGAAAAACTAGGTTTTGCTTGTTTTTCAAATTCCAAATACAACTTCAATTTGTATTTGGAATTTTCACGGTCAAACACTGATTTTTTAAAAAAGTGAAAAAAATTCTGGAAATAAGTGAATAATTCTTATGGCCAAATGGCTCCTAAGTCTTTACGTTTCCTACCTGAACTATCACCAGCTATTTATCAAAATACGAGCTAGACTAGTACATGATGGTGCGAGGTATACATTACACTCTCTTTGTTTTGTTTAAAAGTGATGTCAAATAGCACTCAACTCCGATAATTAAAAGAATTAATAGGAAAATATAAAACAAAAATTTTATGGTCAAAAACACGCTTGGAGTATAATAATATCATGAAGCTAGTGGAATTAAGGAGAAAAGCGGGAAATGTGAGTGGACAAAATGAGTCATTCAACTGTGTTATATTCACCTTGGCGCAGCGGAGATGACGTAATCACTGTCGTGATGTGGCGGAGGATCGGAGATGAGAAGGTGTCGGCGGTGGTGGCAGGAGGGAGAAAGCAAGTACCACCGTAGTTGGACCAATTAGGAACCGTTTTGGACTACAGTCCACCTTTACTCATCTAATATATAGGGGCAAAAAGGTCAATCAGTTTAATTAATTTGATTTTCTTCTACTTTAATCATCAATCTATTTATTTTTAATTTTTTACTACCTCAACCCCCTCCCCTAACCGTGGTTCACTGGCCAAAGACTCAAGGATCGTTTGGTACGCGGGATAAAGTTGAATATTTTAGGATTAGAGTATAAAATTAGTCCCTAGCTTAGTACTTTCTCCGTCCTATATTACTTGTCCACTTTCTCCTTTACACATCCTTTAAAAACTCATAAATAAAAGTGTAATTTTACAACATTACCCTTATCTCTCTCCAATTAATTACCCTCTAGTCAATATTGATGACTTAAAAAAATAACGAAAAAGGGCCAAATATACCCTTGTACTATTGGAAAAGGGCCAAAGATATCCCTTGTTATACTTTGAGTCTAAACATACCCCTGCTGTTATTCTATTAGTTCAAATATACCCCTCCTCCGTTAAGTTTGTCCAAGATGGACATCTAACCCTACGTGGCACTAACATTTGATGACGCGTGCTACCTCACCACCCTAACCAATTTTACCTCTCCCCTCTATTTATTCTTTCACCACTAAAATTTTCTTCCCCTCCACGACTATTGCCACCATTGCTTCAAACTTCAAAGCGACAACAACAAAACAACTGTTCGTTCGAATTTGTTGTTTCAAATGGAGATTACTTCTTTGTTTTTTTTCCCCTTCCAATTTGCCCTAATTCTTAAAGCTACCAAGTACTAACAGCACATATATACTCCAGTTTAATTCAAAGTCTAATTTATGCCTGATATATAGGATCAACAGCTTGTCAAATGATCGCCGAAAAATGAAATACGATTTAAATTTTTAGAAAAAGGGAGTGTACTTAATTTCAGAGAGAATTATACAATTTCGATATATCCCAAATAGCCTCCATCAAAATAAAAAGTGAACTGGTTAGTTGGAACGACAATTGTCATCACTGCTGAATGTTGGAAAAAAAATTCCATCCATATTCGACCTGCGTTTTAACAAATCAGATGGGCACGTTATTAGTCAAATACCTTAAAAAATTTATCCAGTTTGCGGGCGGGAGTTCTAGTCCACCACATGCGAGTAAAACAAAATTTTAGTAGTGGTAACGGTGGCAATGGCAGTGGAGGGGAAGAAAAGTTTAATGGTAGAAGAATAAATAGAGAGGAGGGTAAAATATGGGGCATGAGGAAAGCAGTCATATTATCAACAATGTTAGATATAAGTATTGGATCCATCTTGGACAAACTTAATGGAGTGGGTATATTTGAACCAATAGTATAACAACAGGGGTATATTTAGACTCAAAGTATAACGAGGGCTATATTTGGCCCTTTTCCAATAATACAGGGGTATATTTGTCCCTTTTCCGAAAAGATAATTACAGTCAAGGGCAAAGTAGGAAAAACATAATTAATTCTATCTTTAATTATGTAAATGGGCAAATATTTTGGGATGGATATTTATAGTAATGTGGACAACTAATATGGGGAAGAGGGAGTACTGGATACCCCGCCTTACCCCATCAAATTTGAACTTCTCCGTATAGGATAAAAAAAGCCATTCCCACTTCGATCTTTATTTTTTGTTAAAAAAGAGTACCCACTTGCCAAATCAAGAAACAATTAACCTTACTTTTCCAGATTTACTCTTAATTACCAATTTTTGTATATGAGTTAGTATTTTCTTAAGGGGTTAGTATTTTCTTATGGGATGTAAATGACTAAATGAACACTCTTTTTGATTCGTATCCCACTTCCTAATTGAGATAAATTAGTCCACGAATAATAATTTCGGGATAACTTAATCCGCATCCCAAACAACCCCTCCGAGTATTCCGAACCAGTTAGTTCGGCCTTAGGGCGTATCCCGATAAAAAATTTAGAACATAGAGAACTTATTGATCTGATTTATTTGTGTCACTAAGTAATTCTTAACTTCTTTATCAGCTTAATAGTTGATTCACATGATATTAACTCTATTTATACTTTTATCTTATTTTTAACTAATTCGAGATTGACGTATGTAGAAATAGAATTGATTGTGCTATGATATTTGCCAGTTGCCACGCGTTTAAACATGTGAATTTTGGTGGTCCTTAACTTCTCATGTACGTATAGTTATATCCACAGCACACCAGATAATTTTCCAACCACCAAGTTTTTTGCATCTCTAGGTGTGAGTGTATGACTTAAGGTGTGATAATAACTTTTACAGTCAAGTTCAACGGGCAACATATATATATATTTCCAAAATTAAACATGTGACATACTAATTGCTTCTTCTTTATTTGGACAAGCATGCAACACGATGATATATTGCATTAATAATTACTACATATCTTAAAGTTAATGTGAAAGTCGATGTACATGTCGCGAAAGTAGAAGGTGCGAGCAAGATTTTACCAAGGGGTTCAAAATATGAAAAAATAAACACACGAAAAAAGCGGGGGGGGTTCAACATCTACAATATATACATAAAAATAATTTTAATCATGTATAAACAATATAATTTTCCGCCGAAGGGGGTTCGAACCCCCTTAGGACATCCTCCCTTCCCCCCGGGTCCTGGGACGAAAATGATCCATTAATATTGTGCATTGCTAACATGAAAAATGAAATAATCAAGAATCATGAGTAACCGGCCAAGCCGCTAAAGTCTTTATAGAATGAGCAATAGAGAAAAAAGTGTCATGCATATTGAAAAATAATTGGCTAATATCTTAAGATCATATCGAGAATCACACTTTGTGTTTATTAGTGGGCAATTCGCAGGAATGTCCTTCTTTTGGGGTGGTCTTTAATATTTGCCCTTCGCCTAATATCATGAGGTTCGGGGTTCAAATCCGAGTTCAGTCAAAAAAATAAAAAAAAAAACAAACCTAAGTTTATATGCTCGCAGTAGAGTTTATATGTCGCACCAACGCAGTAGAGTTTCATACTCTGATTCAAAACTCTGCCTGAGGCATAGCAAAGTTAGGCTTGAAACTCTACATGCAGGGAGAGTTTTGCATTCAAAACTCTGCCTAGATATGCAAAACTCTGCCTGTGAATCCCAACTTATGCCTTGCGATGTTTTTTTAATTTTTTGACTGAGCTAGGGTTCGAATCCGGAACCAAGGGGCTTCTAGCGAAGGGCAAAATTCAAAGACCACCAATTTAAGGGGCAAAAATCAAACACCAGTGCTTTTGAAGGGCAATCCGCACAAAAAAATATTTATTAGTTCTTCCACTGCCTTCTACAAATCAATGAATGGATAAATGAATAGCAAATAATCTCACAATATGAAATACAACAATTTTTCATATTTTGATACTAACTATGAGCAACTACTAGTAGCCAAAGTAAAGGTTAACCTTCTATGATCTATCCCTTCCTATGAATGATGATTAGTAGCTAAGAGTAAAAGAACTTGCAATACCTCCTTCATGGAAGGTCTGACGGAAGCTACCTTGTTAGTACACATCAGCCCTAACTTAAACACGTCGTTCATTGCTTTCAAGTTTGCTGATTCCTTGATTTCTTCATCCAAAGCATCTTCAAAAAGTTTGTCTTCTTCAATGTGTTTCCATGCCCGCTGTGCAAGGTTCATGTCTTCATCTCTATGAACAGGTTCCTTTCCGGTAACTAGCTCCAACAACACAACACGAAAGCTATAGACGTCGCTCTTCATACTTACTTTTGCTGTATAAGCATACTCTAAAAATACAAAGAATGAAATGTCATACGAAGTTCAAGATATAAACAGAGAAATACTAAGGGAATAATTTCATGAACAACTCATCATTATTAATCTGAAATGTACCTGGAGCAATGTAACCAAAAGTCCCAGCAACAGCAGAAGCTGTCTCAGTATGTCCATGTTTGGCCAGGACTTTTGCTAGTCCAAAATCTGCAACTTTTGCATTCAATTCATTGTCCAGAAGGATGTTACTTGATTTGATGTCTCGATGGATAATGGGCGGAGAACAATCATGGTGCATATAGCAAAGACCACAGGCAGCTCCAATAGCAATACGCAGCCTGGCATCCCATGTCAAGGCAACATTTTTTGCTGGACTGATCAATGATTCACATCTTTGCTTAGGATGCAACCATTTGTCTTCGTATTAACAGCTATTCTAGGGGGAATGTTTTTATGCGGTGCTAATGATTTAATAACTATCTTTGTAGCCCCAGAATGTTTCAGTTTATGCTCCTACCTATTAGCTGGATATACCAAGAAAGATGTACGGTCTAATGAGGCTACTATGAAATATTTACTCATGGGTGGGGCAAGCTCTTCTATTCTGGTTCATGGTTTCTCTTGGCTATATGGTTCATCCGGGGGAGAGATTGAGCTTCAAAGGCTTTGATTTACCATGTACTCATACACTAGAATTTTTGACTTCTCATTTGAAATGCTGCAAATTAGTGTATCAATGTTGACATGTCGAATTCCACTTAATGTTTGAAGTTCTGCAAAAAACTGTTTCTCCAGATTGTTGTCCAATTTTCTGTCATTGCATATTCTTTTAACAGCAACATGTCTTCTATTTTCATTGACAGAAATTTGGTAGACGTTTCCAGATCCTCCCCTCCCAATCAAGTTCTCTTCAGTTAGATTCAGCAGAATTTCTGATTCTCTGAAATCAGTGTCTTTAAAAGTAATGAACTTTCAATCATCGATTTCCTGTGTCTTCTTCCAAGAATGTTTGAAAAGAGAGAGTTTGGAATGCTTAAAAATGTAGTATGAAAGACAAACTAGAAAAATAATTACCAAAACTCCGACGAGTATGGGGAATATGCTTATTGCTTTGTGGTGTTTATGATCAGTACAGACAGGTAGCATATATGTAGGGCCGTGGCCTGTATTATAAGAAGCTCAGAGATCAGAATTTCCGGAGAATACATAGGCAGAAGACTTATCATATTTAAATGGGATCTTTCCAGATAATCTATTCGAAGAAAGATCTAGACGGAAAATCTTTAACTCTCCAATTGAGGTTGGTAGGCTGCCATAAAATCCATTGCTTTGAAGATATAAGTATCTCAATTGTTCTAAACCAAAAATCCAAACTGGAAGTGATCCGGTCAGGGAATTTACTGATAAATCCATGTATCCGAGACTGGATAGACTTGAAAAAGTTTATGGGATGTTTCCAATCAAATTTGACTGAATAATCCGAAGTTGTTTCAAATTCTTCAACTTACCTAGCTCCTCTGCAATGGTAGCAAGCTCAAATTTCTCCATGTACGACATATCTAAGCTCTCAAGGTTTGAGAGATTTCCGATTTCCCGGGGTATTGAACCTTCAAATTTGTTGTTCCTAAGATGCAGATGTTTCAACTCTGAAAGCTGACCAACAGCTCCTGGAATGGTGCCATTGAAATTATTTCCAGTGAGATCTAAACTGGTTAGTCTAGACATTCGATAAATGTCCGTAGGCAATGGTCCATGGAATTGGTTAAAAGAAATATCAAGAACTCTCAGTTTCGAGCAGTTGTATAGAGCTGTTGGAAATAATCCCGAAAAAATATTTGATGCAAGTGAAATATGTGTGAGATTCTTGAGTTTACAAATGATTGGTCGGATTGAATTAAGGTTCTTGTCTTTAAGATTTATGCCTGTGACAGAACCATGAGAACAGGAAATCTCTGGCCAACTGCAAGGAGATGAACTGAGATTCCATCGCTGCTGGATATCAGATGAATTTCTCAAATAGCTCTTGAGCTTCAATAATATAGTCTTCTCATCATCTTTTACAAACGTGGTTTGTGCATTAGCATGAAGAAGGGGGAAAGTAACCAAGAAAATGATCATGAGATCATGGTATTTGTTCATTTGGATCCTTTTCTTTTCAAAGTTTTGTTAAATCTTGAGAATGGAAAATAGGAATTTTGAAAAGATGCTTCAAAAGCGTAAAGTAATAGCAAGAGACTTATTTATTAATGACTATTGACTAACAACTTTCTCAATAGGAGAGTATGAATGTATGATCATTTAGCCCAACTTTGTTGAAAATGTGGAGAATTGTTTAAAAATATAAACTAAGGTGCTTGGATTGTTCTTTGGGAAAAGAAAAGAAAGAAATAAAACCACTATATAACTCATCTGATTCCAGGAGAAAGCAAATGGGACATATGTGTAGACACAGATGACAAGGAGCTGCGCTCAGATCTCATGGGAATCTGTACTTTTAATTACTTTATTAATCCATTTCTTATAGTATGTTGGCCATGTATGGAATTGAAAATATTATCTTAGACTCTTGAAAATAGTAGTGTCTAAACGCATCATAAGCAAGTGCTACTAGTATATTTCAATTAAAAGTTTTAAAAGGGAATAAGGTCACCTAACATCGCAGGAAAAGGAAATAAATTATTTTGTGCATCACACAGTTGACACTAGTTGTGTAAAGCTTCTTTTTGTCTCACAAGTTAATTGACCCAAACTTTGTGAATATTCATAAGGAATGAGATCAAAAGTGCACATTTCAAGTAATTGAAGGTTAAATGTGCTTAGCTAGACATACAAGGACTAAATAATGCTAAACCAGTATATAACAGATCATCAACTGCTAAACAGATATCACTAGTAAATGCCAAAGGACAACTAACTAGTAGCTAGTAGTCAAGAAAAGAAGAGAGTCTAATACTTCCCTCATGGAGGGTCTAATGGAAGGTAACTTGCTAGTACACATCATCCCTAATTTGAAAACAGTAGTCATTGCTTTCAAGTTATTTGGTCCTTTGATTTCTTCATCTAGAGCATCTTCAATAAGGTTTCCTTCTACACAATGTTTTCTTGCCAGCTGTGCAAGGTTCATGTAGTCATCTCTGCTAACAGGTTCCTTTCCAGTAGCTAGCTCCAATAATACCACACCGAAGCTATAAACGTCGCTCTTCGTACTTACTTTTGTTGCATAAGCATACTCTAAAAGATTCAAGGAATGAAATGTCATACCAACTTGAAAACATCAGAAATAACGATATACTCAGTATTCCTCAGGTTCCAAATATTAGTCGGTTTATGCAAATTGAAGTTGTTTAAAAACAGTTGACTTTTTAGAAAAGTAAGAAGTCATACATTATATTTTTCCCTTATGGTCCCAATCAGTGGAGTCTTAGTTAAGTGATCGTGGTTTAGACAAGAAAGCTGTTATTCTTAAGGAGCGTACAAAAACCTTAAAAGATAGATAGTATGGACCGGATGTAGTATTTTGAATCTGATACATGTACCTGGAGCGATGTAGCCAAAAGTGCCAGCAACAGCAGAAGCAGTCTCGCTATCTTCCTGCTTGGCTAATACTTTTGCTAGTCCAAAATCTGCGACTTTTGCATTCAATTCGTTGTCCAGTAGGATATTACTAGATTTAATGTCTCGATGAATAATGGGAGGGGAGCAATTATGGTGCATATAGCAAAGACCGCGTGCAGCTCCAATTGCTATATGCAGCCTGGTATCCCATTTCAATACAATATTTTGTGATTTGTGTCTTTTCTTTTCATGCAACCATTTGTCTAAGTTTTGATTTTCCATGTACTCGTACACCAGGAAATTTGAGTCCTTGTTTGAAAAGCAGCAAATTAGTTTCACAATGTTTGGATGTTGAATCTCACTCAGTATTTGAAGTTCTGCCAGAAACTGCTTCTCTAATCTTCTGTCTAATTCCCTTTCTTTGCGTATTCTTTTAACAGCAACATGACTTCCATTTTGATGGACAGCAATTCGATACACGTCTCCAGATCCTCCTCTCCCAATAAAGTTCTCTTCGGTCAAATTCAGCAGAATATCTGATTCCGTGAGCTCCATTTTTTGAAAAGGAATGAACTTCCTATCACCAATTCCCTGCCTCTTCCTCCAGCATAAGAAGAGTAAAACTATAACAATTACCAAAATCGTTCCGACTAGGGGGGCTAAGATTAGTGTTCTGCATGGTTTGTGATTAGTACACAAGGGTAGATATTTACTAGCATGGCTTGTATTTGAAGTACAAAGATCAAAATTACCATCGAAATTATAGTCAAAATCTTCATCAAGTTGTGACGGAATTTTTCCAGATAAACGATTCCACGAAAGATCTATTTTTGTCAAACTTTTCAAATGTAATAACCAGCCTGGAATTGATCCATTCAGATAGTTTCTTGACAGATCCAACGTTTTGAGTCTCGAAAGACTTGAAAAAGATTCTGGAATGTTCCCAATCAAATTTGACTGTATAATCAGTAGCACCTTCAAATTCTTCAGCTTGCCCAACTCATTCGGAATGGTAGCAAACTCGAATTTCTTCATGTATGACATACCTAACACCTCAAGATTCGATAGATTTCCGATTTCTGGAGGTATTTTCCCTTCAAACATGTTTTTACTAAGAGACAAATGTTTCAACTTTGTAAGCTGAGCAATCGATTTTGGAATGGTACCATTGAAATGATTCGCGATGAGATCCAAAAACGTTAGCCTAGACATTCGATGAATATCTGTAGGTAATGGTCCATGGAATTGGTTCCCAGAAAGATCAAGAATTTCCAGTCTTGAACACTTGTAAAAAACTGTTGGGAATTCACCTGATAAGTTACTATCTGCAATTGCTATATCTACAAGATTTTTGAGTTCACAAATAATTGGTGGAACAATATTTCCACCAAGTTTTTGATGTCTAAGACTTATGCCTGTGACAAAACCATCACTAGAACATGTAATTCCTGGCCAATTGCTACAAGGAAAGGAGTTAAGATTCCACATTTGGAAGATATCAGATGAATTTCCCCAATACTTCTTTAACTCCAACAAAATTGTCATCTCATCTTCTTGTATAGCAATAGTTTGTGAATTCACATGAACAAATAGGAAAATAAAAAAGAAAATTATCTTGAGATCAAGGTTTTGCTTTCTTTCCATGGAATTGATGTGAGAAAACTTTTTAACTATTGATTTGTTGGAATTGGGAAAGCATGATAAGAGTTTAATCATTTATACACTGAGGGGTCATTTGGTTCGAAAACAAGTTACGCTGGAATTAGTTATCTTTGACATTATTTCTTATCGACTATTTGGTTTGTTGTATTAAAAAAGACATGTGTTGCATGATTTTTAAATAGTACTGAATATGGTGCATAATTTTAAAAATAATATTGGTGTTATTAATGTTGTGGTTTACTATGTATAAGGATAGTATTGAATAACGTGTATAAGTAAATACTAGTATTAGTCGTACTAGACTTAAATTTGCAACCAAAGATTGTACTAAAATTTTATAGCAGGATTATTCTACCTACGGAAAAAACTCAAATATGTCATAAAACTATCGCAAATGGCTCATTAATGCCACTTATCAATAGTTTGGCTCATTTATGCCATCACTGTTACCAAAATGGCTCATCCATGCCATTTTTATTAACGCCTGTTTTACAATACCAGATATGACACGTGACCTTCAATTAAAGGTCCATGTCGATGGCATAAATGAGCCAAACTATTGACGAGTGGCATAAATGAGCCATTTTCAATAGTTCAATGGCATATTTGAGTCTTTTCCGTAGAAAAAATATTGCTCTTTGAATGACTATAGCATCATCATATTTAAACTGAAGTTATTGATCATGAAAAATTAGAGGTCACGTGTCATATTTGGTATTGAAAAGTGGCATGGATGAGCCATTTTGTTAACGGCAATGGCATAAATGAGCAAAACTATTGACAAATGGCATAAATGAGTCATTTCTGATAGTTCAATGGCATATTTAAGCCTTTTCCGTTCTACCTAATGCACCCTACCAAACGACCCTTGATAGTATAAACTTTTTTAAGAAAAGACTTCAACAGGATCTACACCCGGAAGACATAATTAAAGGTAGACAACAATAAGTTGTGTCACTTCGGTAAGAGCACTATCAGGTCAATTGAAAGGTAATTGCAGGTACTATTATGGGAAGTAAGTCAAGTAACCTTTGATAGAACCATAATTTTCGTTATTCGATTTTTAGAATTCATTGACTCGATTAATCCGAATTCATGATATAATCTATTAAAGGAGGAAAAAAAATTATTTTCTGCTCAGAGTTTTTTCATTCTTAGGCTCGAATCACAGTCCTCTTGTGAAAAATATTGCACAAATTAAAATGAAAAACGTGTATGAATAAAAAGTGATGACGGATTACATTTTAACTGTTGACCGACAACTTTCCAAAATATGTCAAAAGGCATTAGCATAATGTTAGGTTGCAACAGGAATGTGGATAAGCAAACCGTACATCAATCATAATGTTTTGACAGAATATCTTTCACAGAAAGTTTAATATTTTAAGAAAATTGAACACTAAAGCTTAATAATTAATACTAGAAAATCTGATAGTGCAGCTCTGATGAATTTTTTGAGTATTATGGTTGATAATAATTTAAAATGTTGGTTGAAGCAATACAAAATAAAAAATTAAAATATACAAGGAAACGACTAATTAAAAATTCATGAACGTATTAATTCATTCTGTTCATTAATATACCACCATTAATCTTCTTTTCTTGGACCCATCGCGATTTCTTGGTATAAAGGATTGAAAGGGAAAAAAGTAGAGAAAAGAAAAGAAAGAAAGAAAGAAAAAATGATGCAGCATACTTTTCTTTTCACATGACCCGAGAAGAATGACACTTTTATATTTAAAAATAATTTAATTTAAACTACTAACATTTTACCTTAATAATAAGATTTTATCGCCACAGATGGTATGTATTCACAAAATTCAATTTGTGCATTTTACACTAGCATCTATGAAATGATATGTCATGAGGTTTTTATAACTGTGATGTCCGCGGCACGACAAATTTCACTAGGCACATGCACTTCCCACTAGCACAAGGATCGGATAACTCGATCCACGGAGACTTGGATAAATGAAAAAAATCACCTAATATTTTTGCCTCCACTGTGAATTGAATGTGAGACCTTCTTTACCCGTTTTGTACAACTTTTATAAACCATCTAATCAATTTTTGAGCAAGATTGATTCATTGAATACGGATAAATTTCGCTAATTATAGATTGTATAGTCAAGCCTCTTTACAACAATATCATTTATCTGTATATTTTTTAGTTGCTATGCAAAAAATTGTTACAGAGAACATATAATACAACGTAATTTGAAAATTGATTATAAAGAAAATTTGGTTGTTATAGTGAAATGTTAATATGATGACCGTAAGAAGTTTGATTGTGGTCAGAAAATTGACAACTTGAGATAAATGGGGCTAGTTTGATTGTTGAGATAAATGGGGCTAGTTTGATTGTTATAGAAAAAATACAATCTAACCAAAGCTCAAGTATTCAAATTTAGCCATTCTACTATAATTATATATAACCAACCAATAGGTCCACACCAAACGCTTAAAGTAAACACAAAATTAAAAGAATAGAAATGTTACAATGACAGTACAGTTGATACACAGAAGAGTTACCCAACTCTCCACCATAAAACACACAAGACTTCTTTATGGCCTCAATTATGTAGAATATTCACTCACTGCAAAAGATTTAACACAGTATTAGGTGATAAGTTGCCCAAAGAAATGAAGCAAAGGAGCGGGTTAATGCAGAGAGTTTAACTTCTATATACTGATAACGTAAAAGATCTTTTGCATTATCAAGTCGCGTAATAGATAATTACAAGTGATTGTCTATAAAAAGTGAGATTAGTAGCTTATAAATTAAAGCACATTACATGGTATACTGTCAGTGTATACAAGTTAAATCCATGAGGAGAGTACTAGTCAAATGAAAAGAAATACCAAGGATGAAAAGGAGGGTCAAGAGATCAACTTACCAGCATGCCTAGAGACCTTGTTCAATGAGATAGTCACCCAGCCTTTCAACAATCATATTACACTGGCCGGGAGTCATGGGCTCGTCATATATTCCAATGATCAAAGCCTGGTTAGTCTTCTTAACGGTGATACCACCAGGACCCTGAAAATACGGAGGACCAAGTAAGGATGACAAATAATAGAAGGCCAATGAGGGGACTTCACCACATAATCTGAGCTAAATTTCATTATCTCCTGTGAAGCATTGTGTAATCTACTTTCATGTATTACAGCAGGGAAAATGCCAGCACAGAAGATCCACTTCAGTGGTCTTTGTTGAGAAATAATTAAGAAAATAAAAGAGTGTTCTCTAACAATTCAAACTTTATATGAGATGGTCGCACAATTCCAACATGGTACCGCACCGGCAGAGGTCCTGAGTTCAAATCTCACCGTCACCCATTACCGAGAAGACTTCCACGTGTTTGAGCTACGAAAAAAGAATCAGGCCCACACATGAGTGGGCGTGCTGAGACATAATTAAGTGCATAAAAGTTTACTCTCTCTAGCCGCTTAAGATTTTAGATAAGATGGCCACACAATTCAACAATCGTTATTCAAATTGGTCTTCATAGATCTAAGTTGAAACAAATGGAACATCTTATGGGAGAGAGGCAATAATAAAAAGGACACAAAAAACCAACTTTTTGTACCAAAACACTTGCATATAATAACTGAACATCAGCATAAACTGCCTCAAAATCTAAGCCTTGTTTGAGATCTCAAAAGGTGCAAGTAAGAGTTTATATGACGCTTTCCTGCCTGCATTTTTTTAATAAGGATAGAATTTTTTAAATATTCAGGGTTAGAACCTGAGACCTCTGCCTTGTTTAGATTGAAGATACTCATTTATACTCCACAAGGAGACTACTTGCAATGCAATAGTAGGAAACAAGGGTCACGTACCTTTTTGCCTCGTATAACAGCTCCTGCCTCCCCTTGAATCACCATATACTTTGCTCCCCCAAGAAATAAACCAGTTGGAGCAAGTGTTCCAGGTTCAGCAAAATCATTCATTATGGCTGTTATTTCTTCTGGTTTAAACTGCCATAAAAATAAAACACCATTAATGACAAGCTCACCAAGTTAGTTGCTTGTCAGTGCAACTCTACCTTGCTTCCAACAAGCCTTTGCGCACAGGAACGGCGTTGGGCAGTTTAGAAAATGAAGAAACTTATGAAGTTAATATGAACCATGAAAAAAAAAAAAATTAACCCCAAAAGACCGCCCTATACATCCAACCATCAAATTCATCATTAAAACCCCACATTTTTAACATGCAATTTAGACACAAGTACAAACAAAAGCTTGAGAAATAACAATATTCAAGACTTTTTCTTCAAGTGGATACAACAATTTGATTGCCAACTCATGCTGAATCAGTAGTTTTCCCCTAAGTTACTCGGACTCTTCACTTTCGGTGTTGCACCCCTGTCGACACGACGTGGGTGTGGGTGTGGGTGTGGGATCCGTACCCGCTTTGGTCAAATAATTTTGGGTACTTTGACCAAAATCGATAGAGAAATTTGAGATAGACAGTGATTACTGAGATCAAAGCAAAAGCTAGGGCTATTGCAATAGCCATGTTACACCAAAAAATAGTAAGGAGATGCATCTGTACTTAATAATAATTACATGTTCAAACTTGCTCTAAAAAATTTGTGCATTCTTTTCCTTACATATTTTTATAACTCTATTTGTAGATATTTGAATTATTTTTAGCCGAATCCCAACACCCGTATCCATACCTGGATCCGTACCCCCGAATCTTAAAATTTGGATCATGAAGGATCCGACTTCTAGATCCGCACCCCCGTATCAGACACCCGCACCTGAGTCCGAGCAACTTAGGTTTTCCTACTTATGACTATTGCAAAACTAGTTTGTTTACGGGTAAAATACATATCAAAACACAACTTCAACCTCCAAAATACCGTTTTTCAACTTCAAATACTACTTTGTTTTCAATTATAACTCAATTCATGTCCAAACGCCTACTAAGTTCGCAACTATTTAAAAAGAAGTAATAGGAACAGACTCGGCAGCGGCACCAGCATTAATGCTACGGGTTCGGCAGACCCCGACATTATCTATCCAGAACCGAGTAAGCAAAACAGATTGTGATTCAAAACCCATAAACTAAAAATTCTAGCTCCACCTTTTTGTGCAGGATACATACTGACTGAAAATGCTGGATTTTGACCGAACTGGAACAAGGAAAAAGAAGTGAACCCCAACTAAATTTAAACCAAAATTAGAACTGGGTACTCAAAAGAATCCTGAGGAAATGCATATCCAAACCAACTTCAACTTCCAAATACTACTATTTTTCAACTTCAAATACTACTTTTTTTTTTTCTTCCCAAATATCGCTCAATTAATGTCCAAAAGCTTACTAAGTTCGCAACTTAGTAAGCTTAGTAGGTGCAGCCGTGCACTGATACATATTGACTTGAAATTCAAGATTTTAATCAAACTGGAGCAGAGAAAGAAAAGAGAACCCAAGTAAAATGAAGAGTTAATCTTCAAAAACACACCCCAACTATCAGCTATTCTTTTTTTCCACTTGAACTATCACCATCTATATATTAAACACAGGTCGAACCTGATTAGGCCGACTATCAGTTCTCTTTTTCTACCAGAACTATCAAAAACATAACTAGTTCATAGTTCATGTAGAAAAAAGAAACAACTGATAGTTGGGGTATGAAACTCGCGAAAAAGCGATAGTTAAGGTGTGTTTTTGATTATTAACTGTAAAATTAAACTATCAACTATCAGCTATTACTTTTTCTACCTGAATTATTACCATCTATGATTTAAAACACAGGTCGAACTTGATTAGGCCGACTATCAATTGTTACTTTTCCTACCTGAACTATCAGAAACACACCGAGTTAATAGTTCAGGTAGAAAAAAGGAACAACTGATGGTTGAGTTGTGAAACTCCTGAAAAAATGATAATTCCATGTATATTTTTTACCATAAACTGTAAAATTAAACCCAAATTAGAAGTGGGGGTATAGAACAAAACCTGAGGGAAATTAGCAGATTGTGCCCAAACAGTACCATCTTGACCAATAATAGCAGCAGAAGTGAGATGATTACCTTCAATCTCACACATCAAATGATCATCAACATATGTTTGCCACGACATCTTCTTCTAATGCTATATATCACTGAATTTTTTTTTTTTTTTTTTTTTGGGGTTCAAGATTTGTGAAAAATTGAGATTTGGGGTTTGATAAATTGATGTGATTTTTCTAGAAGTTGCGTTGATGTTTAAAGTTTCTTTAACGTTAAATGGGAATGGTAGTTTTTTATTTCTATGTTTGGTGTAGAATAAAATACGATTCGGACAGCTAACAACATCTTTCGGTGATAAAATCTGCTTCTTCTGACTCAAAGTCAATTAATTCTGGTACCACTAATCATTGACAAAAACTTACCTGAACTTGGGTCAGTAAAAATTTCCTCCTACGTGATAAGTTAGTAAATATACATTTTCACCTCATTTATCACGTCATGATAAAATATAATTAAGTTGGCGTAAATATTAAAAACGAGTAATTTTTTGTTTTTTTTTGTATTTGCACCAAAACATTTACTACTCCTTGTGATATGTTCTTTTTACTAATCAATTCCTCAAATGACCATTGAATTTGTAGAAAAGTCTTATTAAAGTAAGTTTTAAATTTTTTTTTGAACAATAAAGTCATCAAAGTATGTCCTTAAAGTAAAACATTATAGTTTTAGACATAAGACCGTGTTCAAATTAATAAGTATATTTCATGTTTAATACTCCCTCCGTTTCAATTTATGTGAACCCATTTGACTGGACACGATATTTAAGAAAGAGTGAAGACTTTTACTCCCTCCAGATCAAAAAAAGAGTCCACTTAGCCATTTGCACACCTCTTAAGAAAATACTAACTTCTAGACAAAAATAGATAATTTGACTAAACTACCTCTAATTAAATAGGCATTGGGATTTGATCATATAATACTTAATAGGGGCAAATATGAAAAAATAAGGTTAATTCTTTGTTGATTTACTAAGTGAGCTCTTTTTTTTATCCAAGAAAAAAATGCTAAGTGGACTCTTTTTTTTATCCGGAGGGAGTAAAACTTATGGTTCAAAATAAGCCTTGAATATTTGTGTGGCTGTAAATCATTTTATAAAGTGAATTTGTTTCCAAATTAGGAAAGAGGTCATTTATTTTGGCACGGAATAAAAAAGAAATAGGTTCACATAAATTGAAACAGAGAGAGTAATAAAATAGAAATATTCAATGTAATATTTCAAGCTATAAGAATAAAACAATATAACCATTCAAACTTTGAGTATGATGTAAGGTTTTCTTTGTTATATCAACTTCTTTTGAACTATCTTGATATTTTCTATTGCTCAAATCAAAAGTTAAACTTTTGGGAAAAGGACACTGTGTGTCCACTCAGCCAAACTAATCTCACATTTAACCACTCTTTGAGCTTAATTCCACTAGGTGTCCGGTTGGTCCAAATTAATGCCAAAAAATGGCCGGTCGGCCCAAAATAATGCCAAGGCTGGCCTGCCCAACAGCCCCGGCGCTAAAAAAAAAAAGACTTTTTGTGGCGACTTACCACTAAAGGGCTGCTACAGCATATATACATATGTTGGAATTATATATACACTTTATATACAAGAATTATACAATTTATATACATATGCTAGAATTAATCATACATTTAGTATACATAAATTATACGTTAATTATACATTTATTATACACATATTATGCAATAATGATATGATATTTATTTTTTTACATATACAATAGTGATACATATTATATACCACAATGATACGGTTTCTACAATATATTTTTTATACGTATGATACACTTTCTATACAAGACTGATACAGTTTATATACACATGTTTGAATTATATATACACTTTCTATACAAGAATGATACAGTTTATATACATATGATACATTTTATATACATATACAACAGGGGTACATATTATATATACATATGACACAGTTTCTATACATATGATATATTTTATATACATATACGACGGGGATACATATTATATATACATACGATATAGTTTCTATACATCAAAGCTTTTTCAGTCCTGCAATGGCGTCTTCATATGAATCCTCTGCCATTTTTCGTAACCTGCAACTCACAAATAAAATTGGAGAAGAAGGTGGAAGAGGAAAGAGGAGGAGAAGATGGAGAAGAAGGTGGAAGAGGAAGAAGAAAAATGGAGAAGGCAGAAAAAGAAGGGAAAATGGAATTAGTTTAGTGGTTATAATTTGGGTTTAAAAGAATTGTGGCCATCGGGTGGGATAAGTTTGTGCCGACCGGCCATTTATGTCCTTTCCCCTAAACTTTTACTAAATGGAAATTCAAACACATGAGACGTTATATATACACTAGTTGTCTGAGGCCCGTGCTAAGCCCGGGCCCAAACTCAAGATATAAAAGTAGTCATATTTCAATTAGAAAAGTATAATTTATTACATATTTTCTTACTGCATAATTAACAATTCAGTGGCACGTTAAATATGTATAGTTGATAAGTCTTCATTTTTATTTATGTTCTTTAATCAACTAATTAGATAATTTTAAACAAAAAATTAATTATGAGGAAAGAAGTTTAGCAGAAAAATCATCAAATGCCAAATGGACACAAGCGACTCAACATTCTGTAAAGTAACATAATTTAAATTATGTAAAATAATACAACCAGGTGAAAATCATAAATTGAAAAATATTGACATTTTTATGATATGTCCTTTTTATGAATCAATTCCTCAAATGGTCATTGAACTTGTAGAAAAGTCTTATTAAAGTAAGTTTTGAATTTTTTTTGGACAATAAAATCAAAGTTTTGAATTTTTTTTTGGACAATAAACTCATCAAACTATGTCTGTAAAGTAAAACATTATATTTTTAGACATAAGCAGTGGCGTACGCAGGATCTTTCATAAGCAGTGTCACCATGTAAAAGAGTGAATAGCTAAATAAATCACCATAATGATATCATATTATAAAAAGACAACTCAAATCATATTAATAAAACTCATTTTAAGTACATTATTACAATTCTCCTGGACGAGATTTCATCTTTTGAAAGGTATCCATAATAGTCTCATTAGAAACATTACTAAATACTTCTTTTTCTATATAAGGAACCAAACAACCACTCAAAAGCTCATCATCCATGCGATTTCGTAAGTCAGTCTTAATCAACTTCGTCGCAAAGAAAGTTCTTTCAACTGTAGCAGTAGCAAATGGCAGAAGTAAAGCAAATTTCACTAGTCGGAACTCAAGAGGATACGTTCCATGCTTCTTTATGATAATATCGCTTTATTGAAATTTAGGCTAATGTGATGTAATCTGCACAATTAGTAATTAATACGCCAATCGGAATAAGGAACGAGAAGAAATTATATTCTAATCGATAAAAGAACTTTTAAGGCTATCACTTATGAGTTCTTTTAGGTTTTAACTTTTACGGTAAAAAAATTTCTAATGAATTATGCTCATAGTAACTGCCCTTTTATGCTTGATTTGGGATTTAAATTAATTGAGTTTATTGCCTTTCTTTTCGTCCAGTTGATTAGGATTTGAAGGATTTAAAATTAACCAAATGATTGAGGCTGAGTGGTTTCGAACTCAGGACCTCGCCCACGAATTTGAAGCACCTAACCAACAGACCAGTGCGCAAGTTTGTCCAAAGCAGTGTCACTAAACTCGTTTTACCTTCTAATTTCATTCTTTTTATTTTTCAAATATGTATATCTAGTAAAAATAAAAAAATTCGACAAAGCAGTGTCACGTGACACCCCTCAGATCAACATAAATTCACCCCTGGACATAAGACCGTGTTCAAATTAATAAGTACATTTCATGTTTAATAATAAAATAGAAATATTCAATGTAATATTTCAAGCTATAAGAATAAAACAATATAACCATTCAAACTTTGAGTACGATACAAAGTTTCTTTATTATATCAACTTCTTTTGAACTATCTTGATATTTTCTATTGCTTAAAATCGAAAGTTGAACTTTTATTGAATGGAAATGGTTGGACATAATTGAAACACATGAGACGTTTATATATATATATATATATATATATATATCCGAGGCCCGTGCCCAAACTCAAGATATAAAAGTAGTCATATTTCAATTAGAAAAGTATAATTTATTACATATTTTCTTACTGCATAATTAACAATTCAGTGACACGTTAAATATGTATTGTTGATAAGTCTTCATTTTTATTTATGTTCTTTAGTCAACTAATTAGATAATTTTAAACAAAAAATTAATTATGAGGAAAGAAGTTTAGCAGAAAAATCATCAAATGCCAAATGGACACAAGCGTCTCAACATTCTGCAAAGTAATGTAATTTAAATTATGTAAAATAATACAACCTGGTGAAAATCATAAATTGAAAAATATACATTTTTATGAATTTGTGAGAATATAAATTTTGTATTTATAGATAGACTTTTTTGTTGTTGTTGGTATTATTATGTTTTAATTTCACTAGTAATATTTCATGTAACAAGAGTTTATGCTAGTTTTAGACGTAATTAAGGGAAAGGGTTAAATTCATTAAGTGAACATCAAGAATCAATTTAGTTCTTCATATATAGTTTACGCTTAAAACTATTTCTTCTAAGTTAATAATACAATTTATAGTACATTTTGTATTTTTAATATCTAAATTTGATTTAAAATATTAAGTTCATCTAATTCAATATAGCTTCATAATTTAGTCAGATACTGTTGAAGGTTGTACGCTCACCAAACAGTATATGAGGGACCTGGTTGAGTACTAGTTTCCTTATGCAATGCAGTAAGTGAAGGACATAGGATGTTACCGTGAAAAACTCCTTACTCAAGGGATTAAAAACCATGACCAACCCCAGTAGGATTTCTACTCCACTATGAGCAACTTTAGGTTACAACTCTCTCGTAAGCTAGAAACTAACTCTCATAATACCTCACCCTTACAATAACGTTTATGCAACCTAGGAACTAACCCCCGTAATCCCTTCAACTTTGCAATACACCGATTGCAAACACCTCCACTTAGCTAACTCTAGCTAAGGACCATTAATACACATTAGACTGAACTTGCCAAGGGTATCACTTAATAGATTGAAAGGTAACTGCCTAACAACTACTAAGAATTTGAAATACCTACAACAACTTCTTATAAGAGAAGAGTAGGTTTACAAGTTAAGCACATGAAACAAAGCTTGAAACAAACTAAAAGAATAAAGCATCTTCAGTGTCGGAAATAGGTCCTTTGGATTGTGATTAGCTTTGTTGAACACTTGGAGAGTCTTGTCACAGCTGCACCTTTTGGGTGATTTTTAGATTTTCCAAGTGATACACAATATGTTGCAACATGTTGTATATATAGTGGGAAGCATGTGGGATGGATAGAGACCACTCATCAATATTTGACCTAAAGCATGGGCCAGCTCAACTGTTGTACTTGTGTGCAGTGAGTAGCTCGGCTTTACAGTACAAGCTTTCGCTACCGTGCAAGATGCATGGAGAGCAGATCACAGACTAGGTCTCTATCTGGTTCTGAATCAGTTTGACAATCATCAAAACACGAATGCACTTGAACTTGTCAGATACTCTGGCGAAATAAAAAGTGTCACATAAATTAAAACTGGGGCAAGAGTAATAAGTAAGATCTAATACATGCTCCGGTGCTCCGATGCTCCGGTTGAAAACAATAATATGGCTCCATAATTGCCTAAATTTTACTACATTATCTGTATGATAACAAATAATGTAAAGGGTAATTTAATAATTCTTTCGGTCCATATTATACAGTGTTTTTAGCTTGTGCGTAAGAAGCGTTTTACTAAACTACCTTAGTTAATGTACCAACTTAATATGATATTTTGGTAATGTAAAAATTCACTTATCTAAATAAAAGGAAATTTAGTAATGAAACTATTAATACCTTCTCAATTTATATAAAAAATTATTTGAATTAAATATAAAAGCTAAAATCCCATATAATATGAACCACCGAAGGAAGTAAACAGCAAAAAAAAAAAAAAAAATCACAAAAAATTATGACAATTCAATATACAATTACATATGCCCGTATAAAAATATACTTAAGATAAAGAATGAGTCCAAAAAAACGCGATTAGGCAAAAGACAAAACAAAGCCACATGTAGCAACAATATAGGATTAAAAATTTTGTGAGGACCACAAAATCATCTCATTCCCTTTTACATATAGTAGTAAAGTAATACACCAATTACATAAGCCCACATCAAAATTTACTTAAGATCAAGAATGAGTCCAAAAAATGAGATTAGGCAAAAAAAGAAAACAAAGCCACATGTAGCAACACCATAGGATTAAAAAATTTGGGAGGACTACAAAAGCACATCATTCCCTCTCATATATAGTAGTAATATATATATATATCTATCCATCCAGTTTGTAATTATCAGAATAAACTTGCTTTATGGATAGAATATTTGGATAAGAAAATTTTCTCAAGGAAAAAAAATCACGTTGGATAACTATTTTGTAAAATTGAAAATATTTTTACATTTAGCTGTATGTATGCTTACTAAAAGTATAAAATGTTTATATTAATTGTAATCCACTTATTTATAAAACTTAAATAGAACTAATATCTTCAAAGTTGGTCTCCAAGAAAATAAAAATAGCAAATATTTTTTTAATAATTAGAAATTTTATATCATGAAAAGTTATTTAAAATCATTAAAAAAAAAAAAAAAAACTATAGTTAAGCACCATGCTCAGATCTTCAATTGTATCCGTTTATTGTCAACATAGACATAATTTTGCAATGTTCTGAAATTTTTGTTTGAAATAATATTTTTCACACTTTGAAAATAAAATAGAAATATTCAAATGGGTTTTCTAATTTAAAAATGGGTTAAGAGATGTTACGTCCAAAAATGAATTGTTTTACCTTTTTGGACATATGAGCATAATTTGATAACCTTATTGTCCAAAAAGATTAAAAAATTACTTTAGTGTAACTTTTCTACAAGTTCAATGACCATTTGAGGAATTGACTCCCTTTTTACATACATTTTTGTCTAATAGTCTTCCATCATCTATATAGTTACCTGACTAATCCGGATTCACATTCTGTAAAGACCAATAAAGGAAAAAGTACTTTATATTAAAAATATATTAACACCTAAATTCGAACCCGAGACTTTTGATTAAAAGTAAAACTATAGACGGATCCTATCCATCTCAACACAATTCTTGATGATAGCACCCTGATCCATTAATATGTATTTTCTCCTCAATTTTACCACTTTGAAATCTCAACTTGTGTAGTGCGTGCTGGAGTTGTTTCATATTTTAACCTAAGAAAAAAATGATTCTTTCTCATTTATTTACAATATAGTTTGTTTAGTTGTAGTATACTGGCTGCTTTAAGTTTTATACTAACAGTTTTATATTAACAAGTTGACGATGACTTATTTTTGCAGGCCAATTTGATACATAGAACTCAAACTCTTATCCCTTAAACTCTTCCCAAAATTGGATGTGTTTGATCAGATTTCTAAGGTTAAATATTAGAAGATGAACAGAGAGCAATTTTGGATATATGAATTATGTAAACATAGGTAATTAACTGGAAGTATTAAGTTGCATTTACTATAATCCTATCAAAGACAAAAACAATTATAAAGCTCTTTTCATTTCCATCAATCATGAAAGAATTTAATTTGCAAGTAGTTTTAAAATGTGTGCTTTAGAAATTCGGACAAAACGACACCAGGCAGTTTTGACCAGATTGCTGAAGAATGCTAGGTACTTCCATCAAGTTGGATCACAAAAATTGCATTTTAGTGTTGCCAGAAGAGCATATTTTGAGATTTGAATCAAAATTTTATTTAAAAGCTGAAAAATCTTCCCATTTCAACTTGACACAATAATATTAAATCAAACTCCAGTAATAATCTATACATTTACTTGTAAGGCTGCATGCACATCTATCATTCAAACAAATGCACCACAAATAGACAGAATGAAAAAAAAAAAAAAAAAAAAAAAAAAAAAAAAAAGAATCAAAATTTGAACCGAAAATGTATAATTGAAAACCCAACGATGTTCAATTAAAGAGAGATTTGACTATACTATGAAATACCTTAGTTTAAGCGACTATGAGAGTATGAGTTAAGCTAAAAAGAAAAGAAAGAATCAAATAACTATGAATTTTGTCTCAAACTTTGTTGATAGAGAGAGAGAGAGAGAGAGAGCGATAGAAATTATAAAAATCATAATATAATGGGTTAATCATTGTCATGACATATCATTTCACACAAGCTTCAGTCTAAAATGCACAAATTGAATTTTTAGAATACATACCATCTACAGCTATAAAATCATATTATTAAGGTAAAAGGGTTAGTTTAAAATTAAATTATTTTTAAATATAAAAATATCATTTTTTTTCTGGACATATGAAAAGAAAATATTCTTCTTTTTCCTTTTTTTTTACTTTCATTCCTTTGTACCTAGAAATCGCGATGGGCCCAACCAAAGAAGATTAATGGTGGCAGATTAATGAACATAATGTTCATTAATTCGTTCATTAATTTGTAATGAGTTGCTTCCTTATATTAATTGTTATTGTAATTTTTTAATTTTATATCATGAATTTCTTCAACCAACATTTAGATATTATTATCAACAATAATATCTCATTGCTCAGAGATGCACTAACAGATTTTCTAGTGCTGTTATTATTCTTTAATGTACGATTTTTCTTTTAAAAAGATATATTATCATTGATGTATGGTTTTCTTATCCCGCATTTCTTTTGGAACGTTATGCTAATGCGCTTTGACATATTTTGAAAAGTTGTCTGCTAATAGTTAAAATGTAATCCATCACTTTCGAAAAATTTTATTATATTTTTTTTATGTTATATTTTAGTTCTATAGAACATTTTACCCGTGAATAAAGAACAAAATATTTGAGTGATAAGTCATAGTAATATTTCCCATGTTACAGTTATTTTCCTTTTTTAGTAATATAATTATTAACCATCTTTATAGAATTGAAATATCTATGATTACCTATAATAAGTGTAGAAATTTTGACCAAATATTTAACAGAATATTACATGTGAATACATATTTGTAATCTGAAAATATCATTGTCTTCTACTTTTAATTATAAATAATTTTCAAAAAGGAAACAAACGTTATATCACCACTAAGAGATTGTAATCTATGAAACAAGCTACAATTATAAATTTCTTCCATCAATCATGAAAGAATTTAATTTGCAAGTAGTTTTAAAATGTGTGCTTCAGAAATTAAAACTTATACATTCAGTTATGAATTTATTGAAATTGTATAACTTTTTATTATTGTTTAGTTAGTGAAAGTATGCATATATTTGAGATTTAAATAATTTTGTTATATTTATAACATTAAAAAAAAAATTGATGCATCTTTTTTTTGTCTATGTAGTTATTAAAATGTCAAATGATGTTATAAATGTATAACAACCTTTTTCTCTTGCAAAAGAATACTTATCCAACGATACTTGGCATAAGTAGAGATTTGGTCGTACTATCACCTTTAGTTTAACTGATTTTCCAACCTCCCGTTACATGAATCAAAATTGAGAGAGGAGAGAGAGAGAGAGAGAACGATAGAAAAAAAAATCACAATATAATGGGTTAATCATTGTTGTTGCCATTTTCAAGTAGGATTATTGGAAAGTTAAGCCCAACTTGTTTTTTTTTTTGGCTAATGCCAAGTTTTAGGCATAAATATCAAACGTGGTATAACTTATTTGGTAATTATTTTAACAAAATGATTTATGACGGTCCAACCACTAGCGAAATTTAAACTAAGCCAAACGGGCGAGGTTTTTTTTGGATTTTCCAAGTGCATGTATGTGGAAGTGGGTAAGGAGGAAGAGAGTGGTAAAAAGGCGAAATGGGTTTGAACCGAAAAAGAAGAAGAGAGACCAAAAGTAAAAATGGGTAAACTCTGTGTCCCGCAACGGACACTTGGCAATTGCAGAAAGGGTCACACAAGTGACATGCCTTGCCTCACTAACAGTAAAAAAATTCATCACTTTCTATTCATAAACACATTTTATTTTAATTTGTCACTTTTTTCACAACAAGAGGATTATGACTAGAGTTTTGGGAACGAAGGAATTTTTGGTAAGAAGTATTTTCTTTTCCCATCTCCTTTAATACATTATATGCAAATTCAGATTAATCGAGTTAATTGAGTTTTAAAAATCGGATAATTTTTTTTAAACCGCATACAAGATGGTTTAAAAATAAAGTGTTTTTAATGTGGGTATAATTACTTATATTCACCAATAACGCAATGAAAATTATGCTCTATCGAAGGTTACTTGACTTACTTTTCATAGTACGATAAAGCTTATCGGAGCGAAACAACTCTGTTGTAGGTCTCCGAGTAAAGATCCTGAAGTCTTTTCTTAAAAATATTATACTATGTGGATAGTTTGGTAGGATGTATTAGGTAGAATAATGTTGGAATAAAATTTTAGTATTATGTTGGTTGCAAATTTAAGTCTACTACAACTAATACCAGTATTAATTACTTATATACCTTATTCAGTAATATCCTTATGCATGGTAAAAAATAACATTAACAATACCAGTACGGTTCATTTATTTATACACCCTATTCAGTATTATTTAGAAATTATGCAAACGGATGGAATGAAGCATCATCGAAGCTTCTTGGATTTGATAAGTTGGATGACTTTTAATAGTAAAAAAATTCATCACTTTCTATTCATGAAACACTTTATTCCATTTTAATTTGTAGACACTTTTTCGCAATCAACTAAAAGGACGAGTATCATGACTAGAGTTTTGGGAATGAAGAAATTTTTGGTAAGAAGTAATTCTTGTAAAATAATAATTTAAAAATCAATTATAAGAAAAAAGAAAAGGAAAAAAATTATTTTTCACCAAAATAAATAAATAAATTACCTATTTTTCTAAACCCTCCCCCACCTACCCTACCCCACCCCTCCTTCCCCCCGGGATGGCCGAAAAATTTTTTTTTCTAATGGCTCCATTTTTATTTTTTTGTTTTCATTAGATTTTGATCCATTTTGGAAGCATATAATTCAAAATTTGGCACTAATCTATAGCCCCCATTTCATTATTTTTTTTTTCATAGTACGATAAATTTGATTTTCGAATTTGAAGCTTTAAGTTACGTTAATGCGACCTCAAATTGATTCTGGCAAATAGCACCAAAGATCCTCCTTGAAGTCTTTTCTTTTAAAAATATCATACTATGGAGATAGTTTGGTAGGAACCCGAAAATTCAAAGAAGTAGAACAATGTTGGAATAAAATTTTAGTATTATGGAGATTGCAAATTCAATCCTACTATAACTGAATACCCTTATATACCTTATTATGGAAAGGTGAAATTATGGTGATATGGTGAAAAAATAACATTAACAATATGAAGGAGAAAAAAAAAAAAAAACACAAAATTATTCATTTCACGCTTTAGGACACACATTGCTACCTCTCGCAAAAGGTGTCTAATAACACATTTTAATTCAATTATGTCTAAATGGAAAACGGATGTGAATGAAAGCATCATCGAAGCTTCTTGGATTTGATAAGTTGGATGACTTTTGGTTTACTTGGTGAAGTAAAACATACATGCATGTACCCGATGCTTTATCAATTTTATAAATACATACATTATGATGTATTTTTTTTTTATTTTATATATAAACGCTTATCAATTAGTTGTAGTTAATAAATACCCCTCCGCTCTATAATAAGTGTCATCTTAACAAAAAAACACGCATATTAAGAAATCAATAATACAATGTGAAATTTACTAAATTACCCTTATCTAATAAAAATAATTTTTTTCCTCTTGATTAGAGCATGCACAAGTAATAATCATTTTGACATTGGGAATCCAACAAACCAAGTTACCATGTGACTTTTCCAATCATTATTTAGATGTTACTTTAACTTGTCAGTTTTTGTCTAAGGACAGAGTTGGAAAAAACTAGTCAAGTTATGTCTTGATTTCCTAAGGTGACACTTATTATGGGACCATTTTTTTTTTAGCTAGGGTGACACTTATTATGAGACAGAGAGAGTACACGTTATCATTTTTTTTTTCCGTGTATAATCACTTTGGTGTAAGTAAAATTTTCTTTCCGTAGAACTTGTCATTAGATCATCATTAAGGCACTTTGATAGTTTGCACGACCAGTTATCTATCCTATTGTATATCGCCTATATGATAGATCACGTTACTCTACATGTTTCAAATTAGCGTTCGCGGAATAGTAATAACTGGAAAGTAAGGAGACAATAATATCTACGTGGAAATCACCCGACTCACAAAGGGTGAAAAAATCACAACCTACATCTCTGCGGGATTCCCAAACTCCAAAAAAAAAAAATCAATTTGATGCATCTTTTTTATTTATAACAGCCAATTATTATTTAAATATCAAATGTTGTTATAGATGTATAATAGTCATTCTCTATAACAGTTAAAATATTTCGGACCCAACGATAATATTGTAGAGAGATTTAACTGTATTATCACCTTTAGTATAACTGATTTTCCAACCTCCCGTTACATGAATCAAAATAGAGAGAGAGAGAACGATAGAAAATAAAAATCATAATATAATGGGTTAATCATTGTTGCTGCCATTTTCAACTTTTCAGTAGGTCTCTAGTTGGATTATTCCAAGTGCATGTATGTGGAGATGGGCAAGGAGAAAGAGAGTGGTAAAAAAGCGAAATGGGTTTGAACCAAAAAAGAAGAAGAGAGAGGCCAAAAGTAAAAATGGGTAAACTCTGTGTCCCACAACGGACACTTGTCAATTGCAGAAAGGGTCACACAACTGACACTATCTGTGCCTCACTAGTCACTCATAGTAAAAAATTTCATCACTTTCTATTCAAACACTTTTCTTTTTAATTTGTCACGTTTTTCACAAAAAGAGGATTATATGAGTTATGGGAATGAAGAAATTTTTGGTAAAAAGTATTATCTTTTCCCATCTCCTTTGTATTATATGCGAATTCAGATTAATCAAGTCAATTAAGTTCTAAAAATTGGATAATTTTTTTTAAACCGCATACGGGATGGTTTAAAAATAAAGTGTTTTTAATGCGGGTGTAATTACTTATATTCACCGATAATGCAATGAAAATTATGCTCTATCGAAGGTTACTTGACTTACTTTTCATAGTACGATAAAGATTCTTATCGGAGTGAAACAACTAACTGTTGTCTACCTTTGATTCTGGCTTCCGAGTAAAGATCCTATTGAAGTCTTTTCTTAAAACGTTATACTATCAGGGATTGTTTGGTAGGATGTATTAGGTAGAATAATGTTGGTATAAAATTTTAGTATTATGTTTGGTTGCAAATTTAAGTCTAGTACAAGTAATACCGGTATTAATTACTTATACACCCTATTCAGTAATATCCTTATGCATATCAGTACCATTCATTTATTTATACACCCTATGCATAGTAAAATTATAACATGTTAAGGTCCAAGGTTTCACTTATTAATTTTGATGATAACAAACCAATATAATTATTAATAAAAGAATATTTACTTGTGGTAAATTTAGTATAGGTTTATTTGATGAAGAAGGATTTATGAAGATCTAATCAAATATGGAAAAGAAGATATTACGAGATGGAATTATGGAAGAAGATTGGAAGAAAAATACTTACTCAAATCAAGGTGCAAGAATTATGGAAAGAATATTTACTACAATCCTATGGAAGGAAAATATTCTAGAAAAGAAAAGATAACGAGATCAATTTGTTACTTAAGGAAGGTCCACAAATCTATGGAGTATCAAGATATGCCAAAAGTCGTAAGTGCATAAAAGTGTTCATGTTCGGAGTGATTAAAGTCCAAATGCTAGAAGACGAATGTGATTACATTCAAATTGATATAAATCAAGATCCAAGGTAAAATGAAGAGGATCTTGAAATTCTCTTGGGTTTCCTAAATAAAAGCTCGTATTTGTAAAAATCAGAAGAAGAGTGCAGAGAAACTAATGGGAAGAATATTACTTATTTTGGGAAGAAGATATTCAAATTTGGCAAGCTTGGAAAGAGGGTGGATGGATTTTACTACAATATTAAGGAAAGACTATTCAAATTATTTGGTAAATTGCTACAAGTTTCTTTATGGAAATAAATTATACTTCCAAGATCTATGCATGGAAGGAAAGCACTTATGGAATAAATTACTGCGAAGATTGACACAAGATTTAGAAATGGAAAGAAATATTATTGCATCAGCATGGATGGTAAATATTCATTTCGTGATATAAAAGATCTTCATATATTGACTAAGGTTGAAATTAAGGGAAGCTGTGATGATTGAGTTATATTTTTGGAAGGAAGACTTTTGCTTGAATTAATATTTTAAATAGAATAGAAGTTTCAAGCAAAGAGGCCATCAAGGAAGTAAATATAAAGGATATGTTTTGGACATCACGTGGAGAAGAATTGAAATTGAGAGGACTTACTATATTGATGGAACATTAATATTTTACTACAAAAGGAAAAGTTTTTGGAATGATGATTCCTTTCCTTACCAATAGTCGGAAGCATGAATCAAATACATCAAGAGTTAAAAATGTTTCAAGAAAAGGAAATTCTTTTCCAAAATTAGAAGAAAAGACTATTCAAGACTAAGTATAAAAGACAAGACAAGTGCAACAATTTAATTTCATGATACTTTTGTCTCAACCTTCTCAAGTTTGCTACTTTTCACAAGCATTATTCAGTGTGTAAACAAAAAAGAGAGGAGAGATATAGTATATTGGTGAGGCTTTGTATTGAGAGGTTGTGTCATTGCTATAAAACCAAAGAGTCGAGATGAGTGAAAAACCAACTTTGTTCGTTGTTGGAGCGAGTGAAAACCAACCTTGAACGTTGGTGGTGAACGAGTATCAAACTACAAAGAGCTTAAAGAGATAATTCATCTGATACCACATGGTTCCGATAAAAATGTGGTCATTTATTTTATGCTCTCATATTATAATTACTCACCTTGTAGATTTATACTTGTGCAAATCGAAGGACTAATACATGTTCGGCAGTGATGACTAGATTTTTTTGTCATTCACCCCCCCCCCCCTCTTGTACTTTCAATTTTTCATAAGTCTAAGAAATAAATCAAAAACTTGCTTTCACCTTTGTGTATATATATTGTTCCAAAACACCAATCATTTGTGACTTAGACAACTTACCCTAATACATGCATTTGTGGATATTGAACTTGCAAATAGAGACAACTTTATTATCAGGTATATGTGGTTAAACTATTTTCATGCTTTCCCTACTCCAATAAATCTGTAGTTAAAATGTTTCCTCAAATCAACTCCATGGAAAGCAAAACCTTGATTTCATGATAATTTTCTTTGCTATTTTCCTACTTATTCATGTGAATAATTCAGAAACTATTGCTATAAAAGAAGATGACATGACAATTTTGTTGGAGTTGAAGGAGTATTGGGGAAATAATTCATCTGATATCTTCCAAATGTGGAATCTTAATTACTCACCTTGTAGTAATTGGCCAGGAATTACATGTTCCAGTGATGGTTTTGTCACAGGCATAAGTCTAAGAAATCAAAAACTTGGTGGAAATATTGTTCCACCAATCATTTGTGAACTCAAAAATCTTGTAGATATTGAACTTGCAGATAGTAATTTATCAGGTGAATTTCAACAGTTTTGTACAAGTGTTCAAGACTGGAAATTCTTGATCTTTCTGGTAACCAATTCTATGGACCATTGCCTACGGATATTCATCGAATGTCTAGGCTAACTTTTTTGGATCTCATCGCGAATCGTTTCGATGGTACCATTCCAAAATCTATTGCTTGGCTTACAAAGTTGAAACATTTGTCTCTTAGTAAGAACATGTTTGAAGGCACAATTCCTCCAGAAATCGGAAATCTATCGAATCTTGAAAAGTTGGGCATGGCATACATGAAGAAATTCGAGTTTGCTAGTATTCCATATGAGTTGGGAAAGTTGAAGAATTTGAAAGTGCTACTGATTATACAGTCAAATTTGATTGGTAACATCCCTGAATCTTTTTCAAGCCTTTCGAGTCTCAAAACATTGGATTTGTCAAGCAACTATCTGAATGGATCAATTCCAGGCTGGTTATTTCATTTGAAAAGTTTGACAAAAGTAGATCTTTCGTGGAATCGTTTATCTGGAAATATTCCATCACAACTTGATGAAGATATTGACTATGATTTGTATGGTAATTTTAATCTCTGTACTTCAAATACAAGCTATGCTAGTAAATATCTACCCTCATGCAGCTGTAATCACAAACAAACCAGAACAATAATCTTAGCCCTAGTCGGGACGATTTTGGTAGTTGTTATTTTTATACTCTTATGCTGGAGGAAGAGGCAGGTAATTGGAGATAGGAAGTTCATCCCTTTACGAAGAACGGAGCTCACGGAATCAGAAATTCCACTGAATTTGACTGACGAGAACTTTATTGGGAGAGGAAGATGTGGAGACGTGTATCGAATTGCTGTCCATCAAAATGGAAGTCATGTTGCTGTTAAACGAATACGCAAAGAAAGGGAATTAGACAGCAGATTAGAGAAACAATTTCTGGCAGAACTTCAAATACTGAGTGAGATTCAACATCCAAATATTGTGAAACTAATTTGCTGCATTTCAAACATGGACTCGAATTTCCTGGTGTACGAGTACATGGAAAATCAAAGCTTAGACAAATGGTTGCATGAAAAGAAAAGAAACAAATCACAAAATGTTGTATTGAAATGGGATACCAGGCTGTCACGACCCAAATCATGGATCATGAGGGCACCCACACTAACCCTCCCTGGTGGGCGAACCCTTCGTATAACTACCTTAATTTGATACAACATGCGGAATAAATACTTTTATTATAAGAAATTCCCAAAATCTTGTCTAGACTCATACAAGAGCTTCTAAGAAGTTTACAATTTGAATAGATAACGGACTAAACCGGATACGACTTCGTTTAAGGATAGAGAACAACGAAATCTAAGGAGAGACTCGGGTTGCAATATCTCAAATAGCTCACCCAAACGCCTTTGACGAATGCCTCGAAACGGTCGTGAGACTCGAACATCGTCGAAATAACTCTACACTCCCGGTATGAGTGTAGCAAGAGTAGTATGAGCACAACACTAGGCTCGTAGGTATCATAGGCCGACAATGGTTAGTTCACGCATATAAACAAGAAGCAACTAACAAGTAAGCGGATAAGTAATCAAACACGGTCACACATCTAGCACATGAGAAAGTCTTGCATTAACGATAGTCGCGGGGATCTCAATATCTCGCATTATAAGCCTAGGGAGAATTCTATAAACCTCGATTCCATCCACCTTTAAAATAAATACTCACAAACAACAACTCGTTAATTCACAAATCAAG
>NC_081348.1:44234439-44376286 GCF_029784015.1 Lycium ferocissimum
TATGGGATTTTCACCGATCAAAAGGTCTGTTTCGGGGAATTTTTGAATAAAAAAAAAAACTCTTTGCAAAGCGAGTTTTTGGGGGTTTAAACCTCAATTTCTAAAGGGGTTTGCGCTAAAAACAACTTTGTAATCAGGTGTTCCCAAAAATCCCCCTTTCAAATGACTTGGAAACGATTATTTATAGGGCGATTTAGGGTTTGAGTTGAGAGGAGCGGGACAAGGGAAGTGGATGTGGCGAAGCGTGGGGAACAGGATGGGGGAAGTGGGGGAGCGTGAGAGGAGAGAGAAGGGGAGCGGGGCGTGGCGGCGGTGGTGGGGGATGACGATGATGAAGGAGAGAGAAGGGAGGGGGAGGTGACGGCTGGAGGGAGAAAAATAAAAGGAAACCCTAAAAGGGTTTTCTTTATTTTGAACGATCCGGTCGAGGTCCAAATGGTTTAATGGATCGGGTTGGCTAAAATATGGGCCGGTGGTTTGAAGATGTGGCCGGGCGGATGAAAATAATGGGTTTACTTGATTTGGGGTAAATTGAAATGTGGAGGTCTCGAAAATTGGATCGGGGTGAATTAAAATGGTTGGGATGATGAATTAAAATGTGTGGCCGAATGAAAGAAATAATTTAGGCTTCTAATTTTAAATAAGAGACCCATTTTAATTAATTATATGCTAACGTGTTAAAATATTACTTGATAAAAGTATGCATTTATTAGTACTCGATAAAATAAAATAAAATGACGTTGTAATAGCCGTGCGATAATATATTTAAAATTCGATAGTAAGTGAATACTATTATAAAATTATGCGAAGATAAATGTGATGCGTGCGCATAAATAAAAGGTAAAATGTTGCGATGATAAAAATGTGAATAATGATAATAATAATAATAATAATGCAAATAATAATAATAATAATAATAATAGTAATAACGGTAATAAGAGAAAATGACAGGATAATGAAATGCCGTATTAATAAAAGCTAATAATTATAGTAAAAAATATAAATAATTTTGTTTTAAAATTGCCAAATATTAGACGCGTAAAATGGGTATTTTGGAGAAAGGTGGGACAAAATCGGTGTCAACATATAAGTATATATAAGTTATACATATATATGTATACGAAAAATACTATTCGACGTCGATCTTTACAGTCGTTAGTCGATAAATATTTAAACTTTAATTATAAAGTTGTATAACATATGTAAATATACCTACAATATACAAATAAATACTATAATATATATATATAATACAAAAAATAAAAAAAAACATATTTTAAACACTCCCAAACCGGACCGGTTCCGGTTTGGAAAATCGTAAAAACCGGAACCAGTTAAACCGAACCGGTTAAGCGGTTCGTTTTTTAACCGAACCCGCCGGTTCAATCGAGTTCCATAACCGGTTCCGTTGGAACCGGTTAACAGGCTTATGCAGCTGTAATCACAAACAAACCAGAACAATAATCTTAGCCCTAGTCGGGACGATTTTGGTAGTTGTTATTTTTTTACTCTTATGCTGGAGGAAGAGGCAGGTAATTGGAGATAGGAAGTTCATCCCTTTACGAAGAACAGAGCTCACGGAATCAGAAATTCTACTGAATTTGACTGACGAGAACTTTATTGGGAGAGGAAGATGTGGAGACGTGTATCGAATTGCTGTCCATCAAAATGGAAGTCATGTTGCTGTTAAACGAATACGCAAAGAAAGGGAATTAGACAGCAGATTAGAGAAACAATTTCTGGCAGAACTTCAAATACTGAGTGAGATTCAACATCCAAATATTGTGAAACTAATTTGCTGCATTTCAAACATGGACTCGAATTTCCTGGTGTAAGAGTACATGGAAAATCAAAGCTTAGACAAATGGTTGCATGAAAAGAAAAGAAACAAATCACAAAATGTTGTATTGAAATGGGATACCAGGCTGCATATTGCAGTTGGAGCTGCCCGCGGTCTTTGCTATATGCACCATAATTGCTCCCCTCCCATTATTCATCGAGACATTAAATCTAGTAATATCCTACTGGACAACGAATGGAATGCAAAAGTCGCAGATTTTGGACTAGCAAAAGTATTAGCCAAGCAGGAAGATAGCGAGACTGCTTCTGCTGTTGCTGGCACTTTTGGCTACATCGCTCCAGGTACATATATGATACATCAGACTTAAATTACAACATCCGGTCCATACTACCTGTCTTTTAAAGTTTTTGCACGCTCCTTAACGGTGGCGGAGCCAGGATTTTCGCCAGGGGGTTCAAAATATAAAAAAATAAACATACGAAGAAGCCTAAGGGGGTTCAACATCTATTATATATACATAAAAAATAATTTTAACCTTGTAAAAATAGTGTTTTTTTTTCGGCAAGGAGCGATGAACCTCTCGGATGAACTCCGCCGAACCTCCTTATCCGAACCTCCTCGGCTCTATGTGGCTCCGCCACTGCTCCTTAAAGAATAACAGAATACTTGTCTAAACTAGAGAGAATGACAAAATGGTCCCTTATGTTTGGGAGTAGGTTCAAAATGGTCCTTAAAGTATGCTTTGAACAATTTTGATTCTTTAAGTTTGCCAAAAATTAACGCTTGTGGTCTCCAACTCCATCAATTATATTTGATGAAAACTGTGGAGAAAATAGATTTGGTCAAAAACATTAGGAATGTTCCATCAAATCCTAGAAATTGCAACACAAAAAATTGCACTAGACACCAAAAATATAAAAAATTGCACATAGATAACTGCACCAGACTCTAAAAAGAGACAAAAAAATATTAGATACTGCAAAAAATATACCTCCAATTTTGAGTTCCCGCTAAATCCTTCTTTTTTTCGAAGTTCCCGTCAAATCTAATAGACAAAGTGTGTTAAATATTTGACGGAGTCCAAAAGCGTCAAATTTTTACAAACTTAAAAGGACCAAAACTGTCATAAGGGACCATTTTTGTCATTTACTCTCTAAACTACAATCACTTAACTAAGACTCCACTAATTGGGACCTTAAGAAAAAAGAGTAATAAATGACTTCTCACTTCTCTAAAAACATCAAATGTTTTTACACAACTTCAATTTGCATAAACAAACTAATATTTTGGACCTGAGGGAAAAGTGACTAGTGAGTTTTTCCTTATTTCTGATGTTTTTAAGTTGCCTTGAATCTTGTTAGAGTATGCTTATGCAACAAAAGTAAGTACAAAGAGCGACGTTTATAGCTTTGGTGTGATATTATTGGAGCTAGCTACTGGAAAATAACCTGTTAACAAAGATGACTACATGAACCTTGCACAGTGGGCAAGAAAACACTGTGTAGATGGAAATATTATTGAAGATGCTCTTGATGAAGAAATCAAAGGACCAAATAACTTGAAAGCAACGACTACTCTTTTCAAATTACGGATGATGTGTACTAGCAAGTTAGCTTCCATTAGACCTTCCATGAGGGAAGTATTGGAAGCTCTTTTATTCTTGGCTACTAGCTATTAGTTATTTTGTCCTTTGGCATTATGCTTAGTAAGTTGATGAATTATTATACTTGTTTGACATTATTTTGCTGCTCTGAATGCTATGTTACGCTCTCCCTGTTATTTGCTATGCTTTATTTACTTTTGTATTTCCTTTTTCAAATTACTTTGTATGCGATACTTGAACCGAAGGTCTTTTGGAAACAACCTCTCTATCTCCACGAGGTAAGGGCAAGACTGCGTACACCCTACTATTGGTTGTTGTTGTTTGGCATTATTTTGCTATTGGGGTAAGACATGTGACTGCTGCACCGCGCAAGTCGGGTCAGACAGGTGGCCAATGCACCGAAGACGGGGTACATGTATTTAAGTAATGTGTTAATAGAACTGCTACTAACTAATATTCCCTATGTCTCAATATTTGTATATTGTTTCACTTTTTAAGTAAGTTTCGTAAAAGCAGCTTTTTATATTTAGTAGCTATAAAAACTAAGCAGTCGGTTACACTAAGCTCCCGTTATGTGTGTGCGGATCGTTGAAGGGTCAGGCCTCAACGTATTTCTTGTATGCAATCTTGTCTTGCATTTCTGCGAGGGGTTGTTCCATGACTTAAACCAGTAATTTCTTTTGTTACACAGTGACAATTCTTACTGTTGAGCCAGGACACTCCTTCACTAGCCTCAAAATGGGCTGGGGCAGGTTCCAATGTTTACACTGATTCAATTAAATATGATATGCATCTTTATGCACTATGCACAACGAAGGTAAGTAAATATTTTCATGATCATGCCACTTCCTATATATCATTTTGCTTTGATTTGGCCATCCCAAGTTATTAAAGAGTAACTGAATACTGTTTGAACTTTGAATGGAGTAGGAAATGCTAACTTTTGCTAGTAGGAACTTTTGTTTTTGCTAGTAGGAACTGCTAATTAAATGAAGGACAATGTTGAAAATTTTCACACCATCATATGGTTTGATTGGTTATAACTTACTGGCTGTTTTATCTTTTATATCAACAACTTAGACTTAATACAATAAGTGAAACATTATTGCAGGCCAAATTGATAGATGGTGGATTAAGAAAAATATAATACATGAGAAGTTCGTAGAACCAGTAAGAAATTGGCAAATAGCCTTTTTTTGGACTGCCAATTGAGTTTAGCCAGCATTTCAAAAATATTCAGAAGATGTGTTAGCTCGATCTCCATCGCAGTATCGTTGAATACTAGAAGATGAACACAGAGCAATTTGGATATATGAATTGTGTAAACATAGGTAACTGGAAGTGTCTATAATCCTATCAGAGACACAAGGATACGTTAAGGTAATTTCTTTCATCCGTCTAAACCTTGATACGTGAGTTAAAAGGTACCTGTATTGATGAAGGTAACGGTTACCGGTGAAATAGTCAAGGTCCGAGTGAACTGATTCCGACATTACCGAGAAAGTTATAGGATGTTGATCTTGGTTTATACAATGACACATGTAGTTTCTTGTCATTTGCCAATATCTTGATAGACGAGTTATCTAATACATGTGTTGATGGAAGATAATGAGTAATGATGAAGTAGTTGAGCTGTAAGCAAACTGATCAAACGTCACTGGTTTATACAATGACACCAGGCAGTTTTGAAGCACATAAGCTGATTGCATTTCATATCAACATGGTAAATACCTATCCACACCGGGTGTTTGTGTTTACAGCAAACCAGTTCCGCTGCATATTATAGGGCTGGTTAATAAGTAAATTCACAAATATGATTGACCAGATAGCTGAAGAATGCCAGTTACTCTCAGCATCAAGTTGGATCATAAAAAATGCACTTTAATGTTGCTAGAAGAGATTTTTTTTGGGTACAATTACAAGAATGAAATTTCATGTAAAAGAACCAAAATCTTCCCATTTCAACTTGACACAAAATATTAAATCAACTCCTGTAATAATCTATACATTTACTTGTAAGGCTGCATGCACATCAAGAATTCAAACAATCATCCACCACAAGAGTACATTCAATCTTTACAGCACTCTTTATTCGGCGATTATAACTGCAAAACACCAAACGAAACAGTCAGGAACTTTCAAAGTCGACCAGTCAAGTACGTGTCAGTTGAAACGTCAAGATTTCAGCTGCCTCATGAATATCAAATCCATTGGGGAAAAAAATCAAATAACTATGAATTTTGTGTCATTTACATAACTTTGTTGATACTCAGTGCATGTCAATGTAAAGAAGATGAGTTCTATATCCAGTTGGCATCTTGAAAAGCAGTGAGAAAGACGATGGAGGAATGCTGTACGACTCTTTTTCGGGGCGGTGAAAGTGGGGGATGTGAATTGGACGTTTTCATGTAATATTGTTTAACCTTCAACTTGTAAACATGTTTGTTTTGCACAACTTCATATTATGCTAGGCTTTACGTGGAACATTCTTTCCTTCAAACAATTGCAAAAATCTGTGAGCAACATTAAATTGAACTGATAACTAATGCAAGTGTAGGTGTTGAGCTAAAAACTAGTTAATAGAGCAGATTACAGCATCCACTTACGGGGACTGGGCTAAGAAGGATGTCTCTGGTAAACCAACAAACGGAAACCAAGACAAAGAAACAATTGAGGCAAAACTAGAAGTTCTTCACAGAAGCACTGTAAGTATAGCATGTTCCACTTATAATTGGCCAAATGAAAATACAGAACTAATTAAATCTAGCATGTTTCATCATAATTGGCCAATGGAAAAAGCATCTAAGTCCTTTTTTCTGCAAGTAAAATCAATAATAGCACCTAAATCAGCACATATGTCAAACAGCCTGACAATGAGTTCCTAGTCTCAAATACTTAGCTTAAATAACAAGAAAGAAAGAACAAGAAAATGACCTCATTAAAGAGCCATTTCAGCCTGCAAAGCAGCAAGTTCATCTTCTTCTGTTCTGCTCTGCTGGGCAGCGGGACGCACTTGTTGCCTACCAGCAGGAAGATGAATAGGTGCAGAAGGGGCAGTTGTAGCAGGCTGAAGGAGTTGTTCTTCCAACTCAGCTCCTTCCAGTTCTTCAAGTTCTGCCTCCAACTCATCCTGCAAAAAGTAGTATAAATTATTGTCCAGAAACAAAAAAGAGGCACTCCCTCTGACCCAATTTATGTAAAGGTGTTTGACTGGGAGCAGAGTTTAAGAAATAAAGGAAGACTTTTGAAACTTGTGATCTAAAATAAGATAATAAATAGTTGTGTGGAGGATAAAATGGGAAGTATAAAGTTAAATTGTTACTAAATATAAAAAGGTGTGATTCTTTTTGGGATGACTAAAGGAAAGAGTGTCATATAAATTGGGACGGAGGGAGTATTATAAAAACAAGGAATTGTCCAAGTAGATACTTCATCAAAATCAGCCGCTGCACCGATTGGCGTAGATAATGCTTCCTGAATCATTTTCATGTTCTCAGTCTGCTCGTTGATTTCATCCATTGTTTTGTCAACATCGTCAATATTCCTGAACAGAAAGATGGTTAATATCAGGCAAGAAAACTCCATTTAACAAAAAGATACCCAACCATAACAAAAATAAGAATTTAATTTCTGGCATATGTAATCATGCTTGTGTGTAGAAAGCTTGTTTGTAACTGTGCTACTAATAAGTAGAAGTATTACAAAGACATCGATTAAAATGTCATCCATCCGTTAGGATTATGGTCCAAGCCTTTCTACTGACTCGATGGACAGCTTTCAAATGTAATGCACAGAGAAGATTACAAGGAAATTTGATGCTTTAACACGCTATCCAACATACAGAGAAAGGTCTGTACTGGAGATTATTTATATATCATTTGTTGGGGCACATTTAGGGTAGAACATATGGGTTCATCTGGACCTAGTCCAGTAAACCAAAAGGGTTGTGGTAGAATTTCGAACTCGAACCCATATAGTAGTTCAGATCCTGGATCCGCCTTATCATATGAACATTTTGCATTCTGAGAGAAAAATCTTTCTGTGCAAAAGCTGTGTAACTATGCAAAACAATAGAGAACTAAAAATACTGCATTCGACTTACGTTGCCTTCTGCATGGCTTTCATGGCAGCTGCTCCAGTTCTCAAAGCATCAACAGTTTCTGTTGTTGCTTTTGCACCTTCTAACAGTATCATCTGAAAACGAAATTCAGCCAAATAAATTCAGCCTATGCTTATTGCGATATTATGACACGAAATGCATGCAAAGATTATGAGATCTAACAACACATCAAGAGAACCTGATCATGAATACGCAACTGGAAATTTCCAAGCTGTTCGACTTGTTGCTCATAGAGCCTTTTCCTTTTCAAACATTGTATTGCAGCTGAAAATAGCACAAAAAATTCATCAAAAGCGTCACCAAAATGAAGAAAAAGATAGCAAAACCATAATGAGTCAAAATATATTGATGTGAACATGAAGACATCATCATAATATTCACTCAGTATGTTCTCAAAGTATGGTAAGTATTTAGCAATATATATGTTTGAGCCACAAAGATGTTGATTTCCTCTATCATTCTCAGGAGAAGGTAAAACAACTTTTTTCCTGTCTTTACATGGGAAAATCATTTTGTATAGCAAAACATCCAGGTCTCCAGACTTTAACCAGATCAGCCAAGGCTTAAAGACTATCCCAAAAGCAAGAATCTCTGAGCTTCTATGGCATCTAGGACAAAAATGCTAAGTAACAGACAAAAGCTGACTAGGAATAAAAATAAAAAAAATTAAAAATTTAAAAAAAAAAAAAAAAAAAAAAAAAAAAAAAAAAACTGAAACTAATTTCACTTTTGTTTCAGCCTAAATTCAAATTTCCATTTGATATTGGAACTGTACTCCGTATAGGATATTTATACACGGTTGAAATGTTGAGAAGGAACCTTATCCAAAAAGAAAATGGTTAAGAAGGAACATTTTAATTTATCTAGATCTCTTATATGAAATTTCTTGTAATAAAACCAATGTTACGTTAATTCTTATAAGGAAAAGACTGAAAGAGTTAGTACATAATAAAGTGTCCAGTTGGAATAAAAATTCCAAAGCTTAAGCTAGTTTTGATATATCTAATTAGCATTTCAGTCATCCAAGAAAATAGCAGAAACAAATCTAAATACTAATTGCTGCATTAACACATAAAAAAGGTCAAACAGTTTTTCTCAAGCCACCTTCGCCAAAAAGAAATCATGTGCACAAGAGAAGCTCGATAAGAAAAGTCCCAGCCATGACTTCTAGGTATAGCTTAATATAGCAATTTTAACCCTGTTTGGTATTTTTTTATTTTACCCTTTCCTGCAGTAAGCATATAATGGAAGTACCAAATAAAAGCTGTTCACGATTTATTTCAGCACTGGTAAATCGATAGTTCAACTGTTAAACAGGCTAGTATATACAATAGAAACCCTACCTCATCTAACACAAAATATTAAGTTTTTCTTTATAAGGTCTAACACAATATATTAAGTTAAACGAACCAAATATTAAGTGCATGAGAATAATATAATATATAATATATATGGCGAAAAACCAAGAGTCTTAATAGAAAAACTGAAATATTAATGTAAACATCCAGACCAAGGGAACTATATATGAAAAATAAGCCCCTTCAGACAAATTATTTTCAGGACATCATACCCCTTTTATTTTTTGCTCTAGTAAATTCCTTCGCTCTTTCAACCTCAGCAGTAGCCTTCTTCAATAAAACTTTCTCCTTTTTCTCAAGCATCTCAAGCGTCTGTACATCATAACAAGAAGTCAAACTGAAGCTCTTCATCTTTACTTGAAAATTAAAACACAATTAATTACTTCAGAAGACACAAAACACGAATAAGTTAAGGTCTTCAGAAAAACTTAAGCACAAGTATGACGTAATGCATCTGGAAAATATTTGTTATTTGTTATCACCGAACAATATTTATTACAAATGGACCACACAAATGATGATTTAATTTACATTAAGACAATGTCCCATAGCTTCCGACAAAATAAATATCTATTTTGTATCCTTAATTATGATGAGATTCGTGTGCAGTTTTACAGGGGAAAGATCTGGAAAATTCATGTTCTACAGTTTTGGGAAGTGAAACGATTATGGGACTACTTCATCCCTGTCTACTTAGGTAGATCACAAACTGAATATGAATCAAAACGAGAAAATTTATAAAAGACAAAGCACCTGTTTATCAGAGCAATCTCAATAAAAGAATGGACAAACTTTCCTGCTGTTAGATTAGAAGAAATAGATGAACTTTCAACTTTGTTCGCGGCTGTTCAGGAAAGAGAAGCCCTTTTGGTACAAATTCTATATGCTATTAGTTATTCGTGAGGCAAATTAGCAGCCACATGCACAATCGTATTGGCAGTTTCCATCATATTTGCCTTGAATACTGGAGATACGGCAAACATTCTGCTTAAACTCTATAAGGAAAGACAACTATTTTCAGTTGCATACTCTGAGAAAATATTTTGCAAGTAAGAATGTTTAACCTCCACGAAGAAAATAGAAAAGGAAGACCGAGTGGGATCAAAGAAACTAGTGGGCTGATCACTAAATAGATACAAATAGGTGCAAATTGTGACATCACCACAGAAAACTTGGTTCTTTCGCTCCTTGCCCCCCTTCCCCCCCCCCCCCCCCCCACCACCACCACCACCACCACACCGCCACACGCGCACACACACAACAAAAAGGGCGTATTCCAAACTAGTGGCTACATAACTACTTTCATGTTCATTCCACTCTATTCAGATCTACTAGATGCCTCCTAACCATGAAAGTTGATCCAAAAATAGATATTTTTAACAACCATGCTTCG
This sequence comes from Lycium ferocissimum, assembly GCF_029784015.1. Classification (NCBI taxonomy): domain Eukaryota; kingdom Viridiplantae; phylum Streptophyta; class Magnoliopsida; order Solanales; family Solanaceae; genus Lycium; species Lycium ferocissimum. Next base: position 44,244,715 of record NC_081348.1, read on the forward strand.
ATCCCCAACTAGGACGCTTATATTAATACTCCATATCAATTCTGCTTTAGTCGGCCTATCTTTATTCCCCTAAAGTCTATCAGTTGTCTCAAACGAAAATAGCCAAATATCGAACTGGCCTCAATTCCAAACAAGTTGGGGACGGGTATATAAATCCTATGTGTTCATTCCACTCTATTCGGGTCTACTTTGCTCAAATACCAGTAAATAATTTTCATGTCCAACGAGTATTGAAAAGAAAAAATTGAAGCAAATTCCAAAAAAGAACTGCCAATCAGGATTCAGGATCATACCTCATTTAACTTGTCCAAGGTTGCTAGAGCATTTGTTTCTTGTTTGGGTTTTCCAATGAGTCGCCTAAACATTTTTGAATTTGCACAGGTATTGGTTTCAGCAAAAATCTTCAAAGTTCAATCAATCAACTACGCCTCAATCCCAAATCAACTGGTTCCGAAAGAAAAAATCAAAAGAATCAAAATTATACCCTGCAACAAAAATCGAAAATTTCAGACTCATAAGCTGAAATAATCAATCTACAAAAGGGTCACCAAAATCTTCAAAGTTCAATCAATAAACTACCCCTCAATCCCATATCAATTGGTTAAAAAAAACTACCAAATAATCAAAATTATACACTTCCCCCAACAAAAAAATCAAATTTTTCACACCCATTAGCTGAAAAAATCAATCTTTAAAATGGGTCAGCAAAATCTTTAAATTTCAATCAATCAAAGAATCATTGGATAAAAAAAACTTCAAAAATAATCAAAATTATAAAATTCCTGCTACAAAAGATCAAAACTTTCACACCCATTAGCTTAAATAATCAATCTTTAAAAGGGGTCAGCAAAATATTCAAAGTTAATTCAATCAAAGAATCATTGGATTAAAAAAAACTTCAAAATTATACAATTCTTGCAACAAAAAATCAAAAATTGCACACCCATTAGCTGAAAAAATCAATCTTTAAAATGGGTCAGCAAAATCTTTAAAGTTCAATCAATCAAAGAATCATTGGATCAAAAAACAAACTTAAAAAAATAATCAAAATCATACAATTCCTGCTACAAAAGATCAAAACTTTCACACCCTTTAGCTTAAATAATCAATATTTAAAATGGGTCAGCAAAATATTCAAAGTTAATTCAATCAAAGAATCATTGGATAAAAAAAAAAAAACTTCAAAATTATACAATTCTTGCAACAAAAAATCAAAAATTTCACACCCATTAGCAGAAATAAACAATCTTTAAAATGGGACAGCAAAATCTTCAAAGTTCAGTGAATCAAAATATCATTAGATCAAAAACAAAAATCAAAAAATAATCAAAATTATACAATTAGTGCAACAAAAAATCAAAATTTTCACACCCATTAACTTAAATAATCAATCTTTAAAATGGGTCAGCAAAATCTTCAATTTCAATCAATCAAAGAATCAATTTGTCCAACAAAAACTTCAAAATAATAATCAAAATTATACAATTCCTGCAATAAAAAATCAAAACTTCTTCACACCCATTAGCTTAAATAATCAATCTAACAAATGGGTATAAGAATCTTGAATTATTGAGAAAAAAAAAATTCAATTCAACATATTTATCTGTTTTTTTTCTTATAGTGCATTGGGAGTAGAATTTATTAACTGACATGGAAAAAAAAACTACAAAATAATTAAAATTATACAAATCTTGCTACAAAAAAAATCAATTTTTTCACACCCATTAGCTTAAAATAATCAATCTAACAAATGGGGTATAAGACTCTTGAATCATTAAGAAAAAAATCTTTTTTTTTTTTTCAATTCAACATATTTATCTTCTTCTTTTTTTTTTTTTTTTTTCTTTTGGTCCATTGAGAGTAGAATTTATTGACTGACCTGGGAAAATGTTGAAGTATTGATTGATGAATTTTGACTTTGAAGTTTGTAATAATGATCTGAGAACTTTTTTAATTTTTATTTTCTATGGAGATTGAAAAGGTGGGACCTTTGTGAAGCATACAAGATTTCTTGTGTGGAGGAGGAAAAAGTTGATTATACTTCTAATGATATACAAATTCAAAGTTGTTTAGGATTAAATGGGTGGAATTTAATTTTAAAATTAAATAATATATGTGGCCAATCAAAACAAGCCACGTGACATTTTAAAATTGAAAAGTACCATCAAAATTATTGTGTTAGTTTGAGGGGTATTCTTGAACCAAAAAAATAGGTTGGAATATTTTTGGACCAAATAGATGGATGGAGGGGTATTTTTTGACCAATAGGTGGATGGAGTATATTGTGAATCATTTCCCATATGTTAGGGGTATTTTTGGACCTTTTCCGTTTATTTAATTTAAGTCTAAATAGAAATATAGTTAAATTCATATAGAGATAGGTTACCACCAAAGGATGTGTGACACAATAAATGGATTACTCTTCCCTTAACTATAGGTCTCGGATTTGAGCTTTGGGTGCAAAAAAATTCTTAATATAGAGCACTTCCCCCAAATGGGTCCTAAGCGGTGCCAATTCGGATATAGTCGGACTATAATACGGATATCGAATACTGGATGAAAAATTTAAAAAAAAATATAGGGATAGGTTTTCTAACATCTACCTATTTTCTTGTGCAGAAAGTAAAGAAGGATTGCAGAGATTATTAAGAAACTAGTCAAGCGGTTGGGGAAAAAAATTACTCGTATTGTTAATTAATTTATGTAATGAAGTAACTTTAATTTAAAAAAAAAAAAAAATCTTCTCATAAGACTTCTTATTACACAAAATGGTGAGTAACGCCACTTTTTTTTCTTGACGACATAACTGATCACTAATCAAATAAGCAGTCTAATCGAAAAAATATACTAATTTGTATATTCATGGTCTTGTAATAGAACGTGTAAAAGCACAACTTTCTAGCAATTGAAAACTATAAACAGTAAAGCCACCTTAATTCTTGTAAAGAAGAGAGAAGTAATATTTAATGAAGAGAGGAACGGGTAACTTATATACGAGTTAATATAAGTTTGTGTTTGGGTGAGGAGGTTACAAAAGATGTTTAATCTGTAATTACTTATGAATTAATGAGGAAACTGTTTAAAATAATGAGGCAACTGAGGGGATTTCTGTTTTACAAAAAGGATGAAACGGATGGATTTCAAACCTTATCACATAAATGGGAAAAATTAGGAATTTACTTCTTTGTTGGTTTGTAATAGTAGCTTTTATTATATAGATAAATGATTAACTATAATTATTTATTGTCTTTGCTTAGGCTTTTAAATATAGTTAGTGAGAAGAATGATGCAAAAAAATGTCAAAAAAGGAGATAAAAGATAAATAGCAACGGTGGTCATAGAGAGGTGTTACATCACCTTGTCTACGCCTAACTTTATATTATATATAGATTTATGTTTTCCTACTTTATATTTTTCTTCTTTATTAAAAGACCATTTTTTTTAACTGGAAAAGTATTAGGCTAATGGTGTTTGATTTGAAACTCGGTAGAATAATAGGTTTGTTCCTCTATTTTTCTCAGGCTATTAAGCTTTTATTTGCAACTCGATCTGAATATGTGGCATGCATCTAATTAGTGGCAGAACTAAAAATTTTACTGAAAGAAATTAAAATATAAAAGCGTAAGCAACAGAAGAAGCCAACGGGATTTAATATTCTATATATGCATAAAAATAATTTCGAACTTACATATACAATATAATTTTAAAGTAATTTCAGTATGGGGAAATCCCTTGTACTCTCTAACCTTTTCGTGCGTCTTACTCATACATTACAATAACAAATAAACTACTCTTATAACTAGATCATGCTAGCTTTACGAAATTGGTCTTTAGATAGTTCAATCGTAATTAAAAGTAGATAGTGCAATAATAAAATATCAATCCTATAAAAACCATTTTTGCCATGAAACTAAATTTGAGCTTTAACAATTTGTTACTTGATATTAAGATGTAGTTTCTCCCTATTAATATCTTACTTTATCGAAAACATTTCTTAAAATTTTTATTTTATTCTAATATTGCATAGACTCATGTGATTTGTTTTCTTTTCCTATTATCAAGAAAAAGAAAAAAAAACTTGGATTATTAGTTGAAACCATTTAAACATCAATATCAATGAATCTCAAATAACCATTATCACAGTCAAAACTCTCTATAACAACGTCGTTGAGTTCGAATTCTTTTTTGCTGTTATAGAAAATTGATGTTATACACCTGATTTTTTTTGCTATTATAGAGAATGGCTGTTATACACCAATAGTAGCATTGACATTTGAATAATATTTCACTGTCACAGGTAAAAAAAGATGCATAAAATCTAATTTTTCATTTTAAATTGTCAAAATCTAAGCTTAATCACACTTGTATAATGAAGGAAAATCTTTTAATGATGAATATATATATATATATATATATATAGAGAGAGAGAGAGAGAGAGAGAGAGTATTCAGATGCCCCCTCAACATTTGGTCGGTTTAATTTACGACACATCCAACCTTGCGGGCGCATTTATTACCCCTTGAGCATTTTAAAAGTGGAATAATTTGCCCCTTGAATGCTGAGGTGGCTAAGAGAGTGCATTTCACTCTCTCAAAGAGAGTGAGACACAAAAATAGTTTATAAAAACTGTTTTTTTATTTAATTTTCTGATTTGTTTATATCTTTCTCTTCTTTCTTCTTCTCTTCAACAAATCATCGGATTTTGTTTGCTTGAAAAATTTCCACCGGCAAACTCCATTTTTTCTCATAACAACAAATAAGATCAAAACGACCCATCAATCTAAATGCCAACATTAAATAAAATAAGAATCAAATCAAGAATTTAGCTAGATAAGAAAACTTCATATCATTAACACCCATAACAAACCCGCAAATTTGAGTAAAACTAGACGAATCTCTACATTAATTGTTATAAAACAAATCAGATCTTGAAGTAAGGAAGGAAATTGTGATATGACAAAGAAATTTTAAAAAATGGAATAATCCAGCGATCTCCGCCATCTCCCTCTTTAACTCCGACGACTTTTTTTTTTTAATTTAAGCTAGTGCAAAGTTTTCTCAATAAACCAATACTTTGTCTATTGATTTTTGATAGCCTTTGAATAATGTGTTTCTATTTTTCTTCAATTTAGAGCTCTAAAATTATTTAATGGTGGAAGTATGTTAGAAAGAAGAACACTTAGGGAAAAATTAGTTAAAAAAAAAAAAGGATTTAAATGAAAAATACACGTGTTAAATCTTTGGTTGGCGTGTGTATTTTCGCATACTTCAAATCTGGGCATAGCATTTCAAGGGGCAAATTATTCCACTTTTAAAATGATCAGGGGGTAATAAGACGCCCGCAAAATTAGATGCGTCATAATTAAACAGGTCAAACATTGATATATATATATATATAATATGATATTCTTTGTCATAAGCAGTGTATTAAAGAATCAAATATTTGATCAAAATCTTTATATTTATTATTGTCAATCGTTCTATTTTTATAAAGATGATTAATTATTATATTATTAAAAAAAAAAGATACTTGTTATAGGAGGAGTAAATTTGCAAACAACTTACTATTATAAAGTTGATTGTTCATACCATAAACAAGTAAAATATAATATAAAAATTGATTTCGAAAAAACTTAGGCTATTAAAGAGAGGAAAAACTAAAATAAAAAACAAAAAAAAAAAAAAAAAAAAAAAAGAGTTAAACTCAAAATCATAACGAACTTGGTCATCTTAATCGGTTAGGAGAGATCTCATCAGTTTCAGGTATTTCTTTAAACTCAAAATTTGGTCCCAAAATTACCAAAGTATATCCAAAAGAATCATTTTTTTATATAAATTTAGATGCGATTACATAATTTTATGAATTCAAGCTTAAATTTTTAATTGAATTTTGTGATTTGCAGATCCAATAATGGATTTCATGAAAGTATTCGATCAAACTGTACGTGAAATGTAAGCCCTTTTAATATCTTGTCTTTTTTTTTTTTTTGTGAAATTTTTAATTGTGCAGTGTTATTTTAATTATTATGTTTTTTTTTAAAAAAAAAATTGTAAAATGGGTTTTGCAGAAAAAGAGAGGTGAATTTGAAAGTATTGAAGGTTCCTGAGATTGAGCAGAAGGTAAAAAAGCTTAGATTTTTATTTTTCAGTTTAAAAAAAAAATTACTTTTAGTTACTCACACCGTCGCAATTTATGTGGTATCATTTGACTAGGCACGAAATTTAAGAAAAATAGGAAGACTATTGAAATTTGTGGTCTAAATTTTCTAAATATAGAAAGGTGACATTTTTATTGGGACAAACTGAAAAGGAAAGTGGGGCACATAAATTAGGACAGAGGGAGTATAATTTTTTACATGTATTATAGAAAGGTGTGGAGGTAGAGGATTAGGCTAGAAGATCAGTAGGTAGTTGAGGGTTCCCACTATTAGTAGTATCTAGTTAGTAATCGCGTAGTTTTCTTTCTTCAATGTGTATTATTATATGTTGTTTCATTTGCCTTGTATCTTGTTATTGTGCTGTTATATTTTACTTAATACATTGCTTCAAATTCTATTCTTTTCGTTTTCGTTCGAGCTGAGGTTCTATCAGAAACAGCCTCTCACCCCACAAGGGAAGGGGTAAGTTTTGCATGCAAACCACCCTCCCTACACCCCACTTTGCGGGATTACACTGGGTACGTTGTTGTATTCTTGTAGAATGCATATCAAGCGTATAACCAAGTAAGAAATCAATACAGGATTTTAAGTCAATTGAATCTGAAGAATTTGTACACCAGCTACTGATAAAACAAGCAGCATGTCTCATTTCAAACAAAAAAAGGGAAAGACGGGAAAAGAGATGAACACATCGTTTATTTCAGCTTGTAATTCATATTTGTTCCCATTTGTCCCCGGTACCTGTGCTGGTGGAGGTAGCAGACCCATGGAATTAGTCGAGGTGTGCGCAACCTGGCTTAGGACACCATGGTTATCAGTGAAAGAGTTCATATTTGTTCCTTGATCCTATATAACAATAGATGATTAACTAAGAACTAATTGTCTCAAGTTAAGCACATCTACTGATTACGAAACATAGGATTTATCTGAACATTAGTTTTTCTGAACTAGATATTGGGTGCTTTCTTTTTCCTACTTGATCAGTGTCTTTTTTATTCCGACCGTGCTCACTCGTAATAACAATCAAGATGCAACCTATGTTTTTTTTTTTTTTTTTTTGCTTTCCCCCTTCATTGGTCTGATTATAATGTAATATTTTAACATGAATAGGTATTGGATGCTACGGATGATGAACCATGGGGCCCCCATGGTACTGCGTTGGCTGAGATAGCTCAGGCTACAAAGAAATTGTACAACCTCATCAATATAGCTGCTAATTCTTTACTTTTTGGATTTTGGTATTTGTTGTCGTCATAAAGGTAAGTCGATTAATCTGACAATTTACTGGTTCATTTTGCAGCTCTGAATGTCAGATGGTTATGAATGTCCTGTGGACAAGATTGCCTGAAACAGGAAAGAACTGGCGTTATGTCTATAAGGTGTGTATTATATCTACTTATGGTATCAAATATTTGTAGTTAAGCCTATAAAAACATAAGAACCGTATAGAAAATAGAAGAAAACCTTAAAATGTTAACAATCAATTTCATTGTTCAAATTTTAAGCGTTATTTCTATACCTTCTCGAACAACTTGTGTTCTAAGGTCTAATATATATGTAATTAATGTGGTACCAGTCGTTGGCTGTTATAGAGTATTTGGTGGCACACGGATCTGAACGTGCAGTTGACGAAATCGTAGAACACACCTATCAGATCTCTGTATGTATTTTCATCTCATTATGTTAAATTTCTTTTGCCGGTACCAGAAGTGACAGTTGTTTCCTATTATACCAAAAAAATGGTGTGGTCCTTCCCCACTGTGTATCTTACCTATTTCCTTCTTACCATTTGCAACTCAAGTCTCTTACAAGTTTCGAGTATGTTGAACCCAATGGGAAAGATATGGGCATCAATGTGCGGAAAAAAGCAGAAAATGTTGTGGCACTATTGAATAACAAGGAAAAGATACAAGAGGTTAGAGATAAAGCTGCTGCAAATCGCGACAAGTAAGTAAATGCCTTAAGGTCTGCCTTTGCTTTAGATTACTCAATAGTCCCTCCTAACTAGTTGCACGGTCATGATGGAAATGCCACCTTTTAGGTACTTTGGACTGTCATCTTCAGGAGTAACATTTAAGTCAAACTCTACCTCTTTTAGTAGCAGCAGCAACTTTCAGGGTGGTGATCGGTATGGAGGTTTTGGAAATAAAAGTGACGGTGATTCATTTAAGGATAACTACAAGGAAAAGGATCGGTATGGTGAAGATAAAATTGGTCAGAGTACTTTTAAATCAAAGAAGGGGTCTTCTCATTACGGAAGGTTTGGATTCTTTTTCCTGCATTATGCTTCACTTTATCCTTCTATTTTATTATACTCTAGCTTTTTAACCATGTACTGTTTGTTCGAAAAACTCATGTGATTCATATTTGGGGATTGTGGCATAGGCGCTTTTACTTTTGTTTTTCATTATAGTTGCGAACTGTCTGTTACAACTTATTCATTGTTACAACTGATTCATAACCATTCAAATGCATATAGTTTTTGAATCTTACTGCAGAAGAAGAAAACATATATGCCTAACAAAAGAGCCAACAGTACCAAAAAACAGTCTGGCAGTGATTGAGACCTATGTTGCTCAGACTCCTCAAAAATGACGCTGGCTGCGTGTTTGGAGGATCCAACACTGTTTCAACAACATTTTTGGAGAGTCGGAGCAACATCTTGAGAAAAAGGATCTATTATTATTCTCTTTCAACTTTCTCATATCATTGCAACCGCGTGAGTTTTTGCTCCAAGTTGTTTCTGGCTTATTCTGGATTTACTGGAAGAAGCAAGTTTAAATCAAGACTCTTCAATTGCCTCGACCAACCCATGTTAAATGAGAATGAAATGATTACTTATGGCCATGTTCTGTCATCTGTGGACCATCCAAATGTGCTAAAACTTTCTTAGTAACTTAGCATACCCGTCGCATAATCGTACCTTTGTCCATGTACCGTTGGTTAGAATTACTATTTTGTTGTTTTGGTTAGTGTTGCTCTATAATCAGGAAGGTCATTATAATTGACAAAGAACTACTAGAACCTGTGACGTGTTTTCTTCTTTCCTCAGTTTGATTCAGAATGTATCATTACCAACTTCTGGACCTAGAAGCTTCCACCAAAAGGTAACTACATTAGGATTGGTCTAGTTGCCAAGTTCTTGTAGCTTTCTTGACCGCCACTGGACTGCAGCTTTGTAGGCTGTTGGGGTGTGTGTGTGTGTGTGTGTGTGTGTGAGAGAGAGAGAGAGAGAGAGAGAGAGAGAGAGAGAGAGAGAGAGACAGTGAGCAAAGAATTGTGTTAATTGTTTTCCATTTAAAAGAGAGAAACTTGTCTCTTTTTTCTTCACTCTCTTCTCAATTTGGTCTTCAATTTTCTGAATAGGTTACTGCATAGTCTACTCCATGCTTACTTTTGGGAATCAATTGTTACCTAGTTCTCTGTCCCACATGCTTAGGCAGCTTATGCTCACCTGTTTGAACTTTATTTTTTCCTCTTTATATCACTGTTTGATTTAGCATTCGAATTGACTGAAGTTTAAGTGGCAATCAACTCCGCAATGGTTCTATTGTTTGAACTTTATTTTTTCCTTTTTATATCACTGTTGGTTCTATTGTTTCCTTTTAAACCTTGTCATGTCTCCCTTTTATTATATCGGAGGATCTTTTGCAGCAAGGTTCAAGACACTGTTTCAGCTAGTGGATCAAAGACGGCAAAGAAAATAGGTAAACTTGATAAAGCTAGTTCTAATCCTTCACAGAGCGCAGCTGCATCTTCAAGCAAATATGAGGAAGATTTTGATGATTTTGATCCTCGAGGGACTTCAAGTACTAGTAAGTATCTTTATATCTATCTTCAACATTTGCAATGCTAGCCTACTTTATGTTTTCTAGAAGGCTCTCAATTTCCAAGTCCGCATAATGTTTTGCATTAAAAGGTTAAATGTCACTAAAGTTCTGCATACAAAGGCGAAGTGTCACTTCTATTGACTCTGGTGGTTTGTGCCAAAAGATAGAGGTCTCATGAAGAAGTAGAAGAATTTTCTTTGGCCTCACAAAAGTTAGGTTCTTTCCAAATGGAAAACCAAGTAAATTGTAAAAGATGCTGGCTTTATGATGCCATTAAAAAAAAAAAAAAGGAAAAAAAATGTTGGCTGGACCACAAGATGCTAAAGCTGTTAATTGGTTATGAAAGCCAAAGACAAGGTTTGCTTGTCCTGCTGTCCCTTTTGTTTCATAGAGAAGACTTTTATCTTTAAATCACTTTTTTATCTGGTTGAGGAGGTGCACCAAATACTTTGGATGTTACATGCGGCGGCTTGACAGGAACTTCTGGAACTTATTTCTTTTTTACAAGGAATGACTTGCGATATAAAAGAAAATAAGTCAATTCTCCAACTACTTGGGAGCAAACAAAAAAGACATCCTAAAACATTTCAAAGAAATGAAAAATAAATCGAGTGAAATCTTCATTGTGGCATTGTAGTGTGAATGGTCTTTTCTCATGATTATATACATGTCCTTTTTGGGATTTGGTTTCTATTAAGCAAAATAGCTAAAGAAAGATCCTTGCTGATAATAAATTCATCTGGAACCTATTCCATGCAGAATTCATCTTATAGCTAGTTTGGGATTGAAGTGCAGTTGTTTATCTGGAATTAACTACTTCCTTTTCACTGACAAGCAGAGCCTTCCACAGGAAATTCTGAGCAAGTAGATCTCTTTGGGCAAAATTTGATTGGTGACCTCTTGGATGCACCAACACCTGTTCCAGCTGATAATTCTACTGTGACCAATCATCCATCGGAGGTTGATTTGTTTGCTGACGCCAATTTTGTATCGGCGAAACCACAGTCTGAGGTGGGGGTAACCTCTCGGTCTGGTTTATGCTTCTTTGCATATACTTTTTTGTTAGATAGTTATCAATAGGCCCCGTCTTTTCTGCAGATAAGTGTAGATCTGTTTGCTTCCCAGCCTTCCTCTTCACCTGCAGCTTCTTCAACGATGGATTTTTTCGCTGCACCAGATCCTGTTGTTCAACCCGATGTCAGATCTTCAAAATCAGTCCAGATGAATACTACTACAGTTGATCCATTTGCTGCAGTTCCACTAAACAACTTTGGTAGTTCTGATCCTTTTGGTGCATTTGTTACTCATGCTGATCCTGTATCAGTAACCAATGAAAATGCCACCAGTGGAGGGAATCAGGAGGCTCCTACCAAATTAGACAAATCTCCACTCGAAGCCAAGCCCTCGCCGAAGAAAGATAATTTTCAAGTCAGATCCGGAATATGGGCTGATTCATTGAGCCGCGGACTCATTGATCTGAATATTGCTGCACGTAAGTTTCTCTACGACTATACATAGTATGCTTAGCTTTAGAGTAGAACCAGGTAGTAGTTACTTGTAGGATATTGTACTTTAACATTCTGTTTACCCTGCAGCCACAAAGGTCAACCTTGCAGACGTAGGCATCATGGGTGGATTGACCGATGGGTCAGATGTGAAAGACAAAGGGCCTACTACATTTTACATGGGTAACATGGGTAGAGCCATGGGTCAAGGAACCAAGCTTGGCCAATCCGGGTCCACGTCCACAGCAACGGGTGTAGATGACCCTTTTTCAAGTCATCAAAACTATCAATTTGGCAGCTTCCAAAAGTGATTTTTGCGACTGATATTCGTTCACCCCAACTCCCACTCGATATTCATTTGTGAAATTTCACAGCTAAATTGAAGTAGAGGACAGCAGCGTATACGTGCACATTAGGAAAGTGATCAATGTTGTGTCAGTCACAGGCCAATAGTTCATATATCATGCAACAATAATGCAGAAGTATTCTTGTGCTTGATCTTATAAATCATGTCTTAGGTATTTTCCATTTATAGAAATATAGATACCACTTTAATCCTCCTTAGTTGCCTAGTAAGTACTATTTTGCCATATGATTGTGTACACTAGCTGATATTATTCTGACTCCTGACTAGATCACTAAATTGCTCCTAATGGTTTGATGGCAATATTTCAGAAATAAGAGTGTTAATGTATATTACCAAGGAGTATGATGGGATGGTTGACGTTCTACTAGAGATATCGGGTTGGAGCCCTGCGAATAGAGAATCTTTTTGTAAAGAGCGATCTTCCCACAGCCATGATGCGGATTTAAATCAATCAAGTAGTGAGTTTCAGATATATAATTAAACCGGAAAGAAAAAGAAGTTAAAACATAGAGTTTGTCTGTCATCCTTCACAATATCTCAAGACCAAAGAGCGAATGTAGAACAGATAACCCAAGAATAGAATGAGTTCATTATTACTACAACAATAATTAACGACCCTCACCTTTTAAAGATAGGGGTGCAACAAAAAGTGTTAAAAAAAGTCATGTTCTTAAATCTACTATTCCGTACTAAATTCCTTTGTTCATCAATCAAACCGAATAACCAATTAGTTGTAGTAACACACGTGGGGAAAAATTAACCTCGAAATATAACCATTCAAAAGAAGTCAGCACTGGAACACGAAACAATCATGCAACAACGGTATAAGGTAATTTTCAGGTATGCTATCTACAAAGTGGCTCACCAACTGAGTTTGAAATCCAATTACAACAATACAGATGAGGAGGTAACAACAAATAGACCAAAAACCTTCATCACCTTGGATGAAGTACATGGTCAATTTAGTGAGAACTACCTACAGATGAAAGAAATCTGGGTCAATACTGTTTTCTTTCTTCTTGTATGGACTGAAAAATCTGAGCAGCAGATTCTGTAGCAGACCTGGCATTATGAGGTACAACTTTGATTACTCGGGCAGGGTGGTTAGGAAAACGAGGCTGAGGCCTACAAACGGGATTGTCAATAGCTGGAGAAGAGTTGCACATGTCTACTCCACGAGCTCTTTCACTGGGACTATTTGCAGTGCTGGCCTGTAACTCAGAATCTCTAGAGTGAGACAATCTCACAACCTCTGGCACGGTTCCATCATTCTCACTCTCAACGTTGCTTGAGTTCTGGTGTTGAATGTTAAAATTAGCTCTCCCTACCGATAACTGACCTTGAGAACCCGTTGCACCAGGAGATGGGATTGCTGGATTCATAACTGGCATGCCAAAAGGCCGAAAGTAGCCATGACCATTCGGAGGTGCAAAAGGAAGTCCATATGATGGAGCTGAAAAGTTTCTCGTCACTGGGGTCAATCCTTGGGGTCCACAACCTCCATACACTGGCTTGTATACGAGTCCTTCAGAAGGAGACATCACGGGTATCAACCATTGGTGCCCCCGAGGTTGATTGAAGCACCAAGGACTCATAAGGGAGTCATATTTTACAGGTGTTGGCGGTGGGTTCTCTGGAGGTGGTAGGGTACCATTTTGTACAGATGACGGAGATGTCTTTCCTACATTGTTTTCGGCATTGCATTCCATCCTAGATTTAGGCTTTACAGTATCATTCTTGGACTTCGAAACATTTTCAGGTGCTTCGACACAATATTCCAATGAAATTCTTTTATCAGACAACTTCTTTAAAGGTTTGCCTAGACAAGCAGCACTATCTTCGAGCATCCCATTTGGCGAACGAGCTATCAGTTTCTGGACCTATTCAATAACAAACAGGAAAATTTGAGCTAATAAAAATAAGGAATGTACCTGTTTGGCCAAGTTTTCAAAAAATGTGCTGCTTCTTTTTTTCTTTCGAAAAAGTAATGTGGAACTGCAGTAGTTTGTATTTGGCCAAATCATTTGAGAAGCGCTTTTGTTAGAATTGAAATTCCGCATGTGTTTGGTCAATCTTTCCAAAAAATACTTTTAAGAGTCGAATTATGAAAAACTGCTTCTGCTGATGCTCAATAGCACTTTTTCTTTTCGGCGAAATACTTCAAATCTCCAAACAAAATGTTTTGTGTTTTCTTTTTCCAAAAAAAGGAAGTGCTTGAACTTACCAAAAGTTTGGCCAAATAGGCTATAAAAATCTCACTGCTGATACTAGAAGCAAAATCGGCATCTACAACTGCCTTACCTTGAGTAGTCGATGCAACTCAAATATTTGAACTGCAAGCATTCTCTGCTGGCTGTACAGGACAATAGGGGCAGCATTAAGACAACAAATAACAGACAGAAAAAAGATTACCTCTTTAAAGTTCATGTATCCGAAATGTCAATATGAAAAAAAAAAAAAAAAACTAATATAAGACTAATGTACATTTGACAAACAGCTGGAAAAAGAGAAGCCCAACTCGACCTATACATAACAACAAGAACTCAAACAGCGATCACGTGAGATGGGCAAACGACTATGTAAGCCCATGCAATGACCAGGTAAGCTCAAACATGCAACAATCAATCAAAGTTATCACCAAGACACAAAACTTACTTGGCAATAGCTCGTCTTGCTTTCCAGAAATGTTTTTGTCCAATTATTCTAACAACATCATCAGGAGATATGTCCATTTCAGATAAACACTCCACCATGGAAGTCTCTGATAAGTCATCACACTGGCCCATTTCGCCTGTTTGTGACGATTTACATGCCTTGTCTTCCTGGGAGTCTGTATCATTAATAAGGTTGTTAGTTTTATCTGCTGTTCTGATGAGAAGCCATTCAAATGGAAAGAAGAATTACCATTATCAACATCCATGACAGATCCCGAAAAAACGGTGCAATCAACTTGAGAATCAGATCTGAATTCCAATCGTACAATATTGGTCTCTCCATTCTGGCTTTTACCATGCTGTCTCGTAATTAGGCCCGTAATTTCTTTCAATTCTTTGTTTGAGCACCCTGAAAATGACTGATTAAAGGGAGCGAGCTTTTCCATATCCATATTGTTATAGAATTTCCCATGTCCTTGATCCACCTTGGAGTTACCAAAAGTGGGAACTCTAAAGTCTTCCTTTTCTGTTTGCTTTTTAGACTTAACTTCCCGCAATGGAGTATTTGAACCAGAATTACGGCCATGTGGCTTCTCAACTGGATGTCCTAATGCAGGAAGCTGTCTTGAGGAAACTACACTTCTTTCATGTTCATTCCCCTACACAATTTAGTTGAACTCAGATATAACAAATTCGAACAACAAGAAAAACTTACTATACATGCGCTAAAAATATAAATAACAGCTCAGTCAGGAAAGATGAAGTTCAAATCAAGAAAACTTGAAACCAGTCACAGGGAGTACCACAAGGAGAAGAAATGGACATCGAAACGACATATTTAATGTGGATTCCACGATCAAAATACATAGAGAGACCTATAAGAAAAGGGAACACATTGACAGAGTACCAAGAATTACACATTGAAGAATTTAACTGAAAAATTTGGGGAGTAGTTTGAAATTCTTGATACTTGGTAAAGAAGACAAAATTTCAATGTAAGCCCTGCTTGAATTGAACACCCCCCCCCCCCCCACCCCTCTTCCCGCGGACCCCGCCCAACCTTCTTCCTTCAAAGGAAAAGAAAGATGCACAAGAGCAAAAAGTTAACAGATACCATTTCATACCATAGACTAGCAGTGATGCCATGATAATGATAAAAAATTTGTACTCTATGATTAGGTGATGACAATTGATTCTTTTATCATCCTCAAGCAATTTACTAGAATTCAAGTCAGTTAAGGCAAAATACCACTATACTACCATCTACCATAACAAGAATCAACAACCTATTAATTTTTTCCGTTTTCTTTCTTTTTCTTTTAGGTGGGAGGGGGGATTTAAAGAGGCAAAAGAAGCCACGACAAATAATAACAATCCAAACTTTCATCTACATCAAGATCAATTGACTAATCAACAACCAAAACTACTTCTTAGTAGAGGTGGGATCAAATTTTAAAGACAGTGATGCACCTCTTAATATCTATACATGCTTTAAAAAAATTCTCTAAATTTTTTATATACCGCATATAGCTCTAGCTTTGAGACAGTGGACATGTACCCACTGCTTATATCCGGGATCATAACAATGGAAATTCATAGGTCCCAGGTTGCAAAAAAACTAGGTGATTTCGTCCTATATGTCCAAGCATTGGTGGACAGAGTTACCCGGTACCTACGATGGTGGAAGGCAGCAAGTACCCCGTGGAATTAGTCGAGGTGCGCAAGCTGGCACAAACACCTCGTTTATCAAAAAAAAAAAAAAAAGTGAAATTCAAGCAAAAGGTCCTGACCTAAAACTATTGGTAAAATATAGAATGTATCTTGTTTATGAAGTAAAAAACAGCTATTGAACTCGGTTTACCTGGCTTGAGTAAGGAGGGACCACATTTGCAGTGTTATTGGAGTTAAGAGGCAAATCACCAGGATTGAATCTTTGGGAAGGGATACTAAGTTGTTCATAAAGAGCCATCTTATTCCTTGGAGGTGCTCTTGGACCTCCTTTTTCTGTATCATTAACATGAAGCCTTGGAAACATAGGTCCCATAACTTTCTCTTCACCTTTCCCTCTCTTCATCTTCCTCCACCTCAGCACTCTTCTTCTAGTCCTTTTTTCCAAAACGATCGAGAAATCTGTTTGAGGCCAACCCTCAGGACCAACCGCAGCCTTCAAAACTCAGGAATAATAGTTCCGCCCCTCTACCCTTCTCCACTTACTCCTCTTCTAGTCGAAACTCGGGAATAACGGTTCTGCCTTCTACTCTTCTCCACTTACCCCTCTTCTAGTCTGTTAACAGATACAACAAAATAATATATTGTAACGACTTTGCTGTCCAAGCCAGCTTGCTCGCACCTCAACAATTTCAAAGGATACCTGCTACCTCAGTACTCTTCTCTTTTTTTAAAATGACGGAAAAATCCATTTGAGGCCAATCCTTAGGACCAACCGCAGCCTTCAAAACTCAGGGATAATGGTTACGCCGCCCCTCTACCCTTCTCCACTTACTCCTCTTCTAGTCAAAACTCGGGAACAACAGGTCCCGCCCCTCTACCCTTCTCTTCACTTACCCCTCTTCTAGTCTTTTAACAGATACAACAAAATACTATGTTTTAACGACAATGATATCCAGGCCAGCACGCTCGCATCCCAACAATTTCACGAGATACCTACTACTTTCTACCATCACAGATACAAAAAAATAATTTTTTTAACGATAATGGTGTCGAGGCCAGCTTGCTCGCACCTCAACTATTTCACGGAATACCGGCTACATCTCATTAGCACAGCTACAACAAAATTATTTTTTTAACGAGAGTGGTGTTCCGGCCAGCTTGCTAGCACCTCAACTATTTCACAGATACCTGCTACCTCCCAGCGGTGTAGATACAACAAACTACTATTCAATACGGACTAATTCAAGAATTCCCCATGAACAGGCATCAACCATTCAAATAATCACAAAGCCAAAAATCCATTTCTCTAGTAAGTTGCAAATTCAGATTCCACAAGCAAAAACACTAGAAATATGAAAAAATCTGTTCTTTACCACAAATTTCCCATAAGTCCTCGAAACTAATATACCCCACTTAACAAAACACTTAAATCCATTGACCCATAAATCAAAATCAAATCTTTACCTCAAATCAAGAACTTTCAGAAGCAATAAGACTCTAACTTTGCTTTGAACAAGAAGAAAGCCTTTTCTCCATAGTACAATTGATGAACAAAAGGCTAATGTTGGGAATAATAGTAAATGAGGAAAAAAAAAAAAAAACAAGAAAATAAAGTGAAGAAACAAAAACTGATTCTTGAAGGGAAAAAATCAAAGATTTGGGTGAAAGCCTGATAGGGAAAAAGACAAAAAAAAAATTTGGCCATGGACCCATTTGGAAAGAACATGTAGACAGTATTATTACAATTAAATATTACTCCCTCTGTCCAAATTTATAGGGGCCACTTTCCTTTTTAATTAAAAAAGAATGCACATTTTATTATTTGATACTAATAATTTACTTTAAAATTTACCTATTACGATTAACGAGATGATTTCTAACCACATAAATATTTTTATTTTATTTTAGATCACAAGATTTAAAAGTTTTCTTTTATTTCTTTAATGTTTGTGAATATTTAAAAAATTTTGAATTTTTTTTCAACTAATCAAAAAGTACATCACTAAATTAATAAAACAAACATAAAAGTTACGATCCTCGAAAAGTGTCAATATAACGCTTGTGTGTGGTTGTGTGTGTATATATATATATTGTTTGATATTTTTTTGCTTTTCAACAATCAAACTTCTTAATTTTAATCATGTATTTGAACATAAAATCTTTAAAAATTTTGAATTTTTTTACACATTTAGAAACTACATCAAAAGTATTATAAATCACTATAATTAATAATTTAAGTTGTGTAAAAGACAGTTCTTAAAAAGCCTATTCAGCGATTAAAGCTCAAATTACTAACGGATATCTCGTTATTACTCCCTTGGTCTCTAATTATTTATGAATTTTTAAAAATAGTTATAAATAAAAATTATATAACGATTTCTTTTTTCTCCCGTAGTTATTGTTCTTGTATGTTTGTGTGTGTGTATATATATATATATATATATTATAAAACAAATTGGGACACAGTAATGTTTGGAACATTGATTGAGGTTCCTTCAATTTTTTATAGCACATTGGCAACTTGACCAATAATATGATTGTATATATATTTATATATAAAAACAAATTGGGACACGGTAATGTTTGGAACATTGATTGAGGTTCCTTCAATTTTTTTATAGCACATTGGCAACTTGACCAGTAATACGACTAACTCTTTGTCTTTTTTAATAAGTAAATTTGATAGGCTGACAAGATTTTGTTTTAAATAAAGTATGACATTATTTAATAGACTACTGTGCTATCCTCAAGCTCTCAACTATTTACAGTTCTTCAAAATCTTTTGCCTATTCAGCATTTATGTCAGCTCAACAAGTTTTAGGATAATTTTGGTAGCTTTTTCATCATAAGCTTAGCTCAAATTACTACTACGGATATCTCGGTGGGTATTACTCCCTTGGTCTCTAATTATTTATGATGATTTTTAAAAATAGTTATCTTAAATAAAAATTATTTATTGTTTTAGAAGTTCAAGATGATTTTTTTTTCATTTCCCGTATTTATTGTTCTTGAAAACTATAACAATCTTAATTTTAGGGTGATGTTATGATTGTTCAAATACCAATGAAGGATACAATGGTTAAAAAACCCTACTAATTAATGTTTTTTAAGGGACATGTAAAAGAGAATCACGACAAATAATTTGAGACGGAGGGATTATTATATTTCCGGTGCGGGATGCGTCTCTCTGTACAGTACAAATATAATGTGTTTGTCAACAGATGGAGTATGTAGGTTTGTATCGTATACCAGAAATTAGTTAGGCTTCTATATTTGGAGCAATATACATAACGATAAATATATCATTTTCTGTTGATTCTATATTTTGGTTTTCCACAATGTCGATTCTATATTTTGGTTTTCCATTCGGTGCCTATACTCACACTGGAGCTCAATTAATCCAAGAAGATAATTCACGTGATTCACAAAGACCAAGAAGAACTATTGTTAAACGTCACGTAAGGCTCATTAACGATGAAGAAGCGTTTGAAGAAGCTTCCTACCAAGGATTTGTCTTTTTGATTGTGTGTGACTAGTAATATGGTTATAGGGGAGTTAATTCCTTATATGGTCACCAAAGTTTAAAGAATTTCCAACAAAAGTCATACGGTTTTTGTTTGAAGAATTTGTGACGGGGAACTTGATAAAGATATCTATATGGATCAAGTATGTCATTATTTTTCTCAAAAATACTAAACACCTGGAAAAATTGCACCTTTTGTGGATAGTTGGCATGCCACATCATTAGAACCCCAATTTTTTTTGTAATAATAGACTTATTTAACTCATTAAACTCATTTAATCAAATTCATATTTTATATGTAATCAAATATGACTCGGTTAAAAGTCGGCAAAGGAACAAACTAGCATGTAATCTATATGAATTAGAATTAAAAGAGAGAATTTTTTTTAAATCTATAGGTAAGTATTAAAATTAAAATATAAAAAATTGTTTAGAGCTTTAGTTTAATATATTTCTAGGTATTAACATGATTAACTTGACAAGTTGGAATATCTATATCATAATATGAAATAAATTAAGAATATATTATATTTCACATAAGACTAATAATATAATATTTCAAAATAAAAAGTAATTAAGAGTTATAATATAATATTTTAAAATAAGTATTATAGTAATGAAAATTCTATACCTTTTGCATGAGAAATAAAAAGACTTCGATTGTATGAAAATGAAAATGCCAAAAATTGCACACTACATATATAAGAATAGATAGCTAAAAATAAAGAGAAAAAATTTACCCTAACTTTATTTTTTAAATATACGATTTAATTAGATTTTTTAAAAGTTAAACCAATACAAATGTAGTTTTTGTGTTATCTGTGTAATTATATTTTAATGTGGAAAGAATATGTTGTTTAATATGGAAAAAAATATGCTATTTAAAAAAACATGAATTTGAACAGAGAGATTAAATTACTTGAACTTTAATTTAAATTGAAAGATAATATATTTGAATCGAGATTAAAAAGAATTTAGATTTGAAAAGTGGCTTAATAAAAAGCACGGTCTGATTCTTTTGCCGCTTTTTAACCATGTGATATTTAATTGGGTATAAAATATGAATTTGATGAGCTAAATATGCCTATTATTAAAATTAAAAAAGGGGTCTTTAGTGACATGGCATATCATAACATGAAATAAATTAAGAATATATTATATTTCACATAAGACTAATAATATAATATTTTTGAGGTGTTTGAAAATTCTATTTTTGAGGAAAATAGTGATACTTTGAGTGACCATTATTGTCCTAAATGAAAAAAAGTGATTTTTGTAGGAAATTCGATTTAAAGATTTTTTAAAGTTATAACCATCAAAGGAATTAACTCGGTTATAGGGAGAAGGAAAGTTTAAGGGTTAAATTATTTAATTGGGAAATTTGATGGTTAAATATCTATTATTAAAATTAAAAAAGGGGTCTTTAGTGACCTCTAGGAGAGAATGAGGCTCAAATTTAGTCGTATAACGGTTATGGTTTGATTTGAGACACTCTGTCTAACACTCACTTTCCTTGTGGTTTCGAATATTACATTCACCTCTCTTATTTTAAACATTTCGTAACCAAAGTTGTTTTAATCATTAGTTTCACCAACATTCCAAAAGTACCCTTTTGTAGCATTGATTATATAATACTCCTACTAAATCGGTGACCCGGACAATATTTCATTGAGGTTTCTAATAATTAAAACTTATGAAATATTGTCCGGGTATCACGGAGGACTGAGGAGTGTCTCATTGAAGGACAGAAACAGTTCTTCATGATATCATCACAGCATATGTATATAAGATGATGGTATCATAAATGTTTTTTTGAGAAAAATGTGTCTTTTGAATAAATGAACATGCTATCATCTCAGTATATTTAAATACCATGTTGATATCATAACGTTGGGGGCATTTCAGGTAAATAGTTTCAGGGGCATGAAAGTAAAAGTGGTATGGGCGCATAATTATTTTATTTTTCAGGGGCAGCAACGTTCTTTCCCTAAGTTTAAATACCAGCCCATTTGAAGGGAAAAAATTAAAAACCAACACAAATAGGGACAAAGAGGCAAACGACCCTGGATATTATGACGCATAACTTATACCCCTCTAGGCATGAGTTCAATTTTAAAGGGCAAATATCTAAGATCAGCCCATTTGATGAAGTGTAAAAATTAAAGACCAGCAGAAAAAATAGGGACAAAAGTGCAAATGACAAAATTGACGTTTGAAACAACTTAAAAACATTACAATATTTGTTGGTTCCTGACTAAATTAATAGGGGAAAAAAAAACAATGGCAATCTAGTCTAGCACATAAAAGAAGAGTTCAAAGTGGTGGACGATGGAAAAGAGAAACCAAACTTGGCACATAAGGGACTAGAGTTTCATAGCAAACCAAAACATGTACACCCAACAACATTCCAGTTGCTACATCAAAAAAACCATAGGTTTCATTATGATTAAGTCTAATCACCATGATCTCATCAGTAACAATTAAGACGAATAAGTGCCTGACTCTTATACCATAAGCCATATTAGGAACAGTAACAGTCAGCTCTTTCTTCCACGAATTTAAACTACTCAAATCGTCATCAATATTATTGCGCGCAATATATAACTCGATCAAAAGGGAGCATATGGGACCATAATTTATGTTTATCAAACAAAGCTTTCCTCCCTTTTCTGCAATACTAATATTTACATATCCTTCTTCTAAGCTTTCAATTGGAACCACAATCATATCAACTTCTTCTTTTGTTACATCAAAACATATGAGGGTTTTAAGTCTATTATTTGCATGATTATCTAGCCATTCGGTAACCGTACAAGTTTCCATGTACCAATATAATACCCCCTTCACATGTACACCGCCAAAAATCTGAAATTGCGCAACAAATTTTCTATCAGGAATTGCTTTCAAAGACCTCCATGAACGGTCAGATCCAACAGTTAAAACTAATGGTTTAATCTCACCATCTAATAATCCTGCATTTTCAAGAACAACTACCTTGTATTCATACGAAAGATGGCAAAATCCAAAGCCAAGTAAAGCAGGGCGGCGTGTATAATAATGCGAACCTATATCTGTTGTATATGGTGGAGTAGTGAAATACTCTTTAGTGATAGGATTGCTTACATGGAGACGAGCATCACAACTCTAGAAACACACGAAACCATTCACAGAATTCGCCCTTGCCATGTAAATTTCCGGTTCTAATGTGTCTATAAATACATCATTTTTTGTAAACATGTCTTTGGTCTTCCAATATTCTTGTTCGTCGAATGGATAGTTTGGAATACTGTGCCATTCCAAGGCAGAAATTGTGACACAACGTCTATCATCAGTCCTAGAAACAACAACTGCTTCCAATTGAGAGAATGATGATGAGGATTTTGATATTCCGCGTTCAATTTGTGAGTAGGCAAAGCTCCCACTATAGATGATCGAACACCACTGCATACATACCTTCTTTAAAGTTTCATACAAATCTTGGCAAGGTACTCTTCGTAATATCTCAACAACAAGTTCTTTGGGTATAGAAATGACATGTTGCTTTTTCTTTCTCGGTGTTGTCATTGAGAACTGCATTGTTTCTTTCCGAAAATAACTAAAATTCTTATGTGTACAAGTAATACAAAATAATAGTATGAGATACTTGCTGTGGTTTTAGGTTTGCAAATAACTGAAGAATCCAAGAGAGATGACATTTCAATATTATGCAAGTTATAAATCTAAAGGTTTAAACATGGAGAAAGATAGCAACTCCTTCTATTCCTATTTTAGTGGAAATAAGAGGATAATTTTGTGCGATCTTTCTTACTAGCAAAACGAAAGACTAGGTTTTCCTCCTGAATGTGTTTGATATTTTCAACCAGTTGACATATTCAGAATGAAGATCTAGTCTTTTGCTTTGCATTAGGATCATAAGAGAGATTATCCACTTCCACCAAAATAGGAATGGAAAACTTACAGCTAGATACCTTTGAGTGATCTAGTTTATAAATTAAATATCCAGCAAATGTATAGGTTTTGTATATTTATACTTAAATATAAATATACTATACATATAATATACATTTACTATACATATAATATACACATACTATACAAATATACATATCTCTTTTTATTTTTTAATATACGTATCAGTGTATAGATTTTGTACATTTGGGCAATTGCCGATAATAGAAAATAGGAATAGAAGAGGTTGCTATCGTTCTGGAATCTAGAATTGTTTGGCATGTGCATCTCTGTGTTTCCTAGAGTGCTTTACCCTTGAATTGGGACTTCGACACAAATTCAAATTAGTCTAGCTGCAAATCGGATATGAAACATTGAATGAAAAAACAAAAAAGAAACATATCCTCATTAAAGCAAAATCAAGATTGAAAATAAACTAAACAATATCCCATAGTATTCTAGTATCTTTGCTATCCTATTTCAAAATTCAAGGACACATTGGATTCCTTCCTGGCCCTCCAAAGTGAAACTCAGGTTCTTCAACATAATCACCCATGTATTGAGGTCTATAACAATTATACTCCTCTGAATAAGCATCAACATTTTGTGGAAATTTCAAATCCATTGAATTATCAAGAATTCTCATATTCTTCATAAATCCAGTATTTGCAAATATGAAAACTGGAAAAGCTCCACTCCCCATTTGTGTTTTTGTGTGAGGATGTTTTCCTACATTTTTGCTATAAACTTCACCACCCCATTGAACTGTTTGTGCATGGACTTTTAGGCCACCATCAAAGATCTCTGATGGCCAATATCCTATGTTGATTGATCCTCCATATTGTAGCCACCAGTTGCTAGTATTAATATCCTATTTAGGACAAGAAAATGAAAATTATAATAACATCAAAGAAAAAAGAAATCTATATTCCTAAAGCAAGAAAGAGTTGAAGAATTTAAGTTATATATTCTAGCAACTACCCAAAAAAGGAGGAATTAATGATAAACAACTTTTCTCACTAAATTATAAAAAATTGTCACTAATCTTGTTTAACGATCATGTTAGTTACGGGCTAATTCCCAATAGATTAGTGACAAATTGCATGATTAATTACTGTTTTTTGTAGTTATAAAGATCTTTTATACTATTAATGCAATTTAAATAGACATTGCAATATGTTATTCTATATTCCAAGTCACTATATCATACTTCCTATGAAAATTAACTTGTTATTACAGGCTAACTTAACCTGATGATATAAAAAAATCTATACATTGTGAGTGCATAGAACTTAAGCTTAGGATTTAATAGAGTTTAGGTCGTATAAACCGGCAATATAAGAAGTTTTTACACCATCACGTAATATTTACCTGTTGTAGGAGTAACATATCTTATTTTCAAGATTACAAATCACACATTTTAAAAGAGGTTTCCCCTTATATATTCTTTGGGTGACCTGATAGTATAAGAAATTCTTTATATTGGCAGTGTATATAACTTATAAGAGTTAAGTCGATCTATAAGAGTGTGTACTCTTCGTAACAAACCTAAGTCACATGATGACCACAAAAAATTTAGGCAATAACTTGTTGTGACCGATTAAATTACACTGATACAAATAATACTCTGGAATGTGTATGTTGTTAATTAATTACTAACCTTGTAGATGTAAACAGTAATTGAATATGGGAGACCATTTTGGGTTGAGATTGGATATATAGCTGCACCAAGTGCTATCTCGTGGCTTGTTTGTACAAAACCAGGGCAAGTTAAGTCAAAGCATCCTGTTTCTCTTGATCCATCAGTCTATCATTTAACATCCAAACACAACTTTAATACATATTACATCAAGAATGTTACACTATCAACATTATATTAAACATGTTATATACATGTTTTTTTTCTTCAAATTATTAATATCACTTATTGTGGACGGCAATATGTACCCGACTATATTAAAAATTTTACACTATCACCGTATTTTGACCTTCTATAGAAGATTACTTCTCTTTTTAAAAAGTTACCAATTAATGTACGTACAGAAAATGAGAATAAATTATACACACGAACAGTATAACATTTAACTTATACTAAGAAAGAGACTATATGATACCACTAGATTTTTTTTGTATGTGTAAAAGGTAAATTACGTTGTCATGTACCCTTATGTAATAATATGGTAAGTAATCTTGTCAAAACAGTTATATTGTGTGAACTTTGGAAAAAAAATTCAAAGTAAAACGTCGAGATATTTATATGTACGCTTCCTTAAATACGGGATTTGTATATTTACAAATAAAATAAATTACCCGCTATAAGTCTATAACGAAAAAAAGTATACGGAAATGCTAATTGTGTATATAAGTTTAACTCGAACAATTATGACTAAGAAATTAAGATACATCTAAAGATACTTACAGTCCAATAAGTGAAAAATCGTGTCTTCCTATCACCATAAACCCTTGGATTTACCTAAAATGTTAGAAATCAACTATTTAGTAAAATATTAGTAATAAAATCTAGCATGCGCAACGCAAAATAAATAAATATATAATAAGACCTCTCTATAACTACCATCCTCTCTAATAATATTTCATTATAACAATCATGCATGTTATATGTGGAATCAATCTTTCATGTTATGTGATATTATACGTTCTCTATAACAACATTTAGCAACCAAAAAATGTCGAGACAAACGATGTTAGAGAGGTTTGACACTCTGCTTATGCTTAATTAAATTAATCAAAAGTCAAAGATAATTTATTAATTTGAAGCCAAAAGTATATACTAACAGCCCATCCAGATTCAATGTCTTGATAATCATAGTAAGCTCCACTCATAAGAGCAAGTCGAGAAGTGCTATATTCATCATCTTCTTCGACATGAGGATTCCAGGTTTTCATGTCTGTTTTTGCTCCCGAATATCTATATCCTTCTGTATGCATTATAGTCAACTTCATTAAGAAAAGGGCAAAAAAAGTAGGGTCAGATAGGAAGGAAGAATTTAAATTTTATGCATTCACAATATATACTACTTACATGATCATGTCACTTAAAATGTAGGGAAAATCAAGGTTTAAATTCACCCTCTTATTATACGAAATATCTCAATATTAACCACCACCACCCTCTCACCCCCAATTATACTATTGAGTCGTTCAATCTGTTAGCGTAGATAGCATCATTAGCAATTCATCTCGTATTTGTCTTTAATTTTAGTGGAGATCTTACGTGGATCAGGTGGATTCCATATGTTACAAATATTTCAGGAAATTTTTTTTTTTACCATTTACTTCTAACTATGACTTAGAGTTACACTCTGTTATACTTCAGAATTCAGATTTAATGATCTCCAAAAAACAATGAACGATAAAATTAAGATATTTCATATAATAGAGGGACATTTTCGAAAGTCCATTACTCAAATGGTCACTTTACTATAGAAAATAATAAATAAGTCATCTTTTTTATTTATTACAGTAAAGTCACTTTTATGTATAGCTCTATTTTCTACAAATTCCGGCTACCATAAGCTTATGTGGCATTTTATATCAGTCTACATAGATTTTCTTATTTTAATTTTCTGGGATCACATGAACTTAGCTATTGCATAAAATAAATATAAAAACCCGACCCACAACAACCAGATTTCAATATACAAAAATTACACCCTTCAACCCCTCTTCTCATTTAATTTGAGTGACGATTTAAGCAATGGATTTGCATTTTTTGACCATTTCCCCCTAAAATGTAATTGCTAGTAATTTTTTATAATAAACATTAAGTAGTAACGTGATAAAAATAGTATGTATTAATTAATTAACATGTACTATCACCAATTAAACTACACTAATAGAAAATTACACATATTTTAAAGATACTTACTGAGTGGTTCTTTTGTGAAAGGTTGATGTCCTTGTTAATCTTCAAGCCGTTATCATGATGAAAGAAACTAGGCTTCTTTATTTGATCCTTCTTATTATTTTGTGTTCTTCTAATGGGAATTGTCCCTTTTGGACAACTTCCATTTTTATGCCATGTTTGCGTTGTCACACACTTGTATGATTCTTCTTGGTCATTTGTTTTTGTAGTCTCCATTACTGGATTGTAGCTTGGTGTCATCTGATGATCAATGAAGCAAATGGTTTTAATTCTCAAGTTATTTGAATGAAATATAACAATTTAACTTATATATACTAGCAACTTACAGTTTTAACTTATAAATGACCTGACTTATTGTTTTTCATGTTACTACTCCCACTTTTTATAGATGGTTAATGGTTACGTATAGTTGATTTGACGGTGAAAAAAAATTCTTTTAGACGATCGTATATATAAGTTATAATAATTACCTGGATTTTATGGTTCTTCAAGGCAGGATGATACAAAGCTGGCTGCTTGAAAATGTCAATGCAGTCAATGACATCTCCATCTTCACTCTAAAATAAAAGTGGAAACAAAAAGAAAAAAGAAAAAAACCAAACTTAATGCATGAGAAAAACATAATTAGTACTATATTTGAAACTTAGTTATGAAAAAAAATTTGGTAGGGAGCCGCTTAAATGGGTCGTACGTACCTGGCGCAAATTTAAATAAATCGAGGTCTAGTATTAATACCGGACATTGGGTGAAAATAACCAAAGGTCATTGAAATGACACTAGATGAATCTGACGAAAATGGAAATATGTTTTTTTTTTTTTTTTTTTGGGTAACGTAATGTACATAAAGATACAGACATACCTGAATGCTTTTAATTGCAAGACTTTTTTCTCCCCAGACAAATGGTGCAAAAGTTATTATTTCCACTAACAATATGCCTATCAATTTGAATGCCATTAATTCAGAAAGACAACTACAGATCCAATCAATTTATTGAATAATTGTAATAATGATTATACATGTAACAAATCTTGTCTCTCTCTATATAAGTGGTCCTGTTTCATGAAGAACAGCAGGTTTAAACTAACTCTATATAGATTTGCATGACTTACCTACCAGTCTAATTTTGTAGCACCATTTATAATGCATTTCGTTATTTGCCTATTTCGATTTGAACTGATTACTTGTTTTTGCAGTCTTGTATTGTGTCGATATTTGTACTAGAGTCCCCGACTATTCCAGATTCACACCGTGTAAGGTTTATTTTTTTTTAAAAATGCTTCTTATCATGATTTTTCTTACCTTGAACTCGAACTCGAGACGTTTAATTAAGTGCGGAAGAATCCTATCGATCCCATATCACAATCCTTGATAATTGTTTGAGAATTTGTTTAGTATATACTCTTTCTATTTTCACTTTACATGGCAAAGTTCAGATAACGGGGGTCAAATTACTTAATTTTTTACATATTAATTCGGATATGGCATTCAAGTTCTTGGATATAAAATTTATATATATGGATCCTACGTATATCCATCGAACTATTCAAAATGGCTCATTCATGCCACACGTTGATAGAATTGGCTTCATTTATGCATCGTCGTGACACACTTGGTTCATTCGTGCCACTAACGACTAACAGAGCCCTACTACCTTCAGATTTTGCCACATGATATTATCTAAACCCTTCATTACTTACCAACCCCTCCCCTTTTTACGGGTGACATATATGAGTCATTTCGTCAAGTTCAGTGGCATTAAGTCTTTTCCCAATCTCTTGTAATACATGACTCTCTTGGGTATCAATACTAACTTATGTTATTTTTCAATTTATCATTGATGCACCGTGCTTGACGTGCACCCTTTTAGAATCATATTGCTATATAACTTCCATATTTTCTAATTTTATGTAACAAATTATGTAAGGACACGTTTGTCCCTTATACTAATAACATTATTATTTTACATGGAAAAACTATACTCTCTTATTTAATTGGATTATGAATCTAATCTTATTCAACATCAATTTTCACGTATTTATGGCTCTTTAAAGGGATTTAAAAAACACATAAAAAAAAATTTAAGAAAAAAAGAGACCAGTTAAAAAGATAGTGTACTAATGAGGTGTAGCTCGGTGTGGGAGTAGATATGAGTGTGTGAATTAAGAGTCTGTATGTCTTTTCGTTTTTAAAGAAATTTGGGTATTATAAGGAATTGGGACAAATTAACGAAATGGCTCACATATATCACTCGTAAAAAGGGGTGAGGGTTAGTAAGTAATGAAGGGTTTAAATAATGCCACGTGGCAAAAGATGGTACTAGTAAGGCTCATGTAACACCCCGTACCATTAACTCGGACCTTGAGCATGATCCTAGACCAAAAGAAACCAAAAGAAAAACACAGCCTAGACTAAGGCATCACCGCAAGGAAGCGGCATCACCTCGCGAATCGCATGTTATGCACGCGAGTCGCAGTGGCGTCGCATCCGTCGTCGAGACTTGCCAAAGAAGACTTAGGCGGTGCACCACATGCGACACCATGTGCGATTCGCATGTGACACATGCGAGTCGCATATGGTATCGCATCTGGTGACAGAGAAGTACCAAAGAAGACGTGAAGATATGCAGCACCTGCGACGGTTTTGGTGCAACATGCGACATGCGACACCATGTGCGAACCGCACATGGTGCACAGGGTATTTTCGTCTGAAAGTTTTTCCTCGTTTTTGGACATCCTATAAATAGGTTTTCTAGTGGTCCTGGGACACATTATTCAAGAGATAAAAATATCGGTATTCCTATGAGCTCATATAAGTGTCGATTAAGTATCCCTGTGTGATTTCTTGTCGGGTACTTCCCTCCACCCAACACCGTTGGTAAACCCTAACTAAAACCTGTTCAAGATTCAAGAATCAAGAATTGGGAAAACACTTTCAAAAACTCAGGTCTCTAATTCAAGTGTCAAAACAATTAAGGTACGTAGAACTTCCATCCACATGAATCTCACGTTCTTCCCTCATGCTCCGTTTCTTGATATTCCTCAAGCACAAACCCTAGGGCATTAAACCCAACATATTGGTAGCCCATAGTTATGTATTTATGTACACGAATTTTGTATCTATATTCACATCGTATTCCTAATCTTCCATTACGTATATTAGAACCCTAGCTTAATCCACGAATCATGAATTCTTCCTCATGCATTCTCATTATGTTTATATGGAATTTTATGATTTTATGTAACAAGTCACACGCATGCTTTCAAGTCAATTATTTATATAATTATGAACTATTATTATTACTCATGAATCAAGAACATGTTTGCAAGACCACGACAAGTTATTTCATGAAACCATGTCACAAGTTATTTCGTGAAATCATGATTACAAGTTATTTACAAGTTATTTCACGAAATTCATGGGCTTCTTAGCCAACTATATCATGTTCCTGTTTTTGGGATTGCTTAGTTAACCGAGAAGGCTCGTATATCCCGAAACTACGTTGCCACCGTAGGATAAGCGGTTGCCGCAAGTAGCAACACCTTCTTTATGTACCGGATCCTCACGCTTATTTTCACGTAAATCTCATCCCCGGCGAGGTTGCGAGTGTTCTCAATGGGTAGGACGCAAGTACCACCATGTTGTCACATAATTATAGCATTCCCCACGTTATGCGCTTTTATATACATGTATTTCCATTGATTTATCAAGTCGTACTTTACTCACGTTTCATGCTCATGTTCAAGTTACATTCAGTTTCCGATCATGTTCTATACCTATGTATGCCATGTTCTTTCGTTTCTTGCACAGTTTTACATACTATACTATTCACTATGTACTAACGTCCCTTTTGTCCGTGGCCCCACTTCCTGCAGATACCGATTTTCGTGAGCATACTACCGCGCAAAGAGATCACCCCGCATCGCCCTTATCGCGAGCCCCACTCCTCTCGTGGTTCCACATGGAGTCTATACATATTTAGTATGCAGTCTATGGTAGTCCGGGGCCATGTCCCGGGTAGCCGAGTATTCGTACATGTTTTAGAGGTTTCATAGAACAGATGTTAGTTTACGTAGCCGGCTCGGCGCATCCTACGTTATTAATATTATGTTTTCAAGAATTTTCACGCTATGCTATAATTCCAAGACTTTATTCCGCAAATTATATTTTCATGATTTATTTAAAATGCGTCACATAGATTATATTGCTTGATGCCCATGTTGACAAGCAAGTTACGAGGTTCGCCGACACACGCAAGCAAGGCCCGAGTGCCGTGTTACGCCTGTGCCATGGTTCGGGCGTGACAAAGCTTGGTATCGTAGCCTGTGTTCAAGTGTCTTTAGGGAGTCTATGAAACCGTGTCCAGTGGGGTCACTTTTATATGTGCGAGTGGCCCCATACATATAAACAAATTGACCACCAAGACATCCAGATTGTCTCACTTCTTTCATATTCTAGATCGTGCGTTTAGAGCATTACTTTTAGGATATCTTTCTAATTCGTGCGTGTACGTATTTTCAAAAATGCCTTACAAGAGAACGTACAAGAAAAGGAACACAACCCACCACCAAAGGGCTAGCGTGGAAGCAACTCGCGAAGAGACCGTTCCGACTCGCACGCGCCCCCAACCGCTCCTGCGCTACCCTCCTACCGATACGGATGGAGATGTTAGGAATGCTATCAACATGCTCACACACAATCGCAGCGCCTCTGTGCCCAACGTCGAATCCGGGTCAAGTTCGTGGCATAATGGAGAGTCTTCAGACTAAGGATTTCTCGTAACGAATCCCCGCCTTCACGGGGACAAAGAAAGACGAAGACCCTCGGACTACATAGATGGTCTTCGTAACATCTTCGAATTATGGCCCACAACCGGAAGCAACCTACTTTCGAGCTCATCACCGCAGCATTGCTAACACCGTACGACCTTGGGAATTATCCCGAGGTGAGGATGCACCCGACGTTGCTAATGGACGAGTTTGGCAGCATTCCCTCGGACCACTTATGCCGCAGGTCAAGGAAGCTAAGGTTGAGCACCGAAGCTCAAAATGGCACGGCGCCCTCGCCCTCAGACTACTATTCGGGAGTTTGTCGTCCTGGCCAAGCATGCTTCAAATATGGTACCGTGACACGAGGGCGAGGAGCGAGAAGCGTTTGTTGGCGGACTTCGATTCTCATTTGTATGATGGGGCCAACATTGCCGCACGTACTGGGGAATGACCATCTCCAAGATGGTTGCTGTACAGGGCAATGAGACGAGGCTAAAGGAGTGAGGAAGCCTTGCGTAAAGAGAAAGACAAAGAGTTCGAACAAGAGTAGGGTCAAAACATCGGACAACAATGAACAGAAATTCTTTAACAATAGGTCGCGCGAGGACCCGCTCCGTCCACAAAGAAGTGCTCCGCTTTCAAGTTCAGAGAGATAACTGTCAGCACTTGTAGGCCGTCAGGCCCTTGGGCCTCGGCCACAGACTCGCAGTAACTTCACCAATCCGATTTGCGTTGCTTTTATGGAGGCATCCTCGAGCCGTCATTGATCAAATATTTACATGGGCGTGGCCACCGGCCATATTCGAGAGATTGCCCTTCAATCGACAGTACACAGTGAGGCACCGGACCCGCTCAATAAATTCGTTCTGCCTTCGTAATAATCAAACTGCAGTGACGTGCACCGCCTAGATCCCAGAACGAAAGCCGGCGGCCCGAAACCGTTTGTATGCTTTGATCAAGGCCGTGGATACCGATGCTCGTACCGATGGTCAGGCTGTGCATACTCACCGTTTTCGCCGATGTCTATGCTCTCACGGACCCCCGGATCCACCCTATCCTACGTCACCCCTTACGTTGCTAGAAAATTTGGTATCGAACCCGAAAAGCTAAAAGAACCTTTGAAGTGTCAACTCCGCTGGTGAGTCCGTCATAGCCCGACGTGTCATAAGGGTTGTCTGGGCCAGAGTCTATCATCATGTTATTCCACGCCGACTTATGTGAGTTAGAAATGGTAGATTTCGACGTAATCATAGGTACGGACTCGGTTATATTCATGTTATGCGTCGCTCGATCGTAGAACCAAAAAGCCGTAAATTTCAAGTTTCCTAATGAGCCGCTTCGTAGTGGAAGGGTAATTCAAAGAAGCCCCAAGCGGTAGGTTTATCTCTTACCTCGAAGGCAAGTTAAAAACGGTGTCTCATGGTTATATCTATCATCTCGTTTCGGTCAGTGATTCGCTTTCCCGCACCCCAACTCTTCGCCCGGGCCTCTCGTTGTTAATGAGTTTCCGAAGTCTTTCCCGAGGATCTTCCCTAATCCCTCCCGATAGGGAAATTGATTTTGCAATGGACCTACTCCCTCGGCACGAAACCCATATCTATTCCACCTTTATGTGACGGCTCCACCTGAATTACGAGCAGCTTAAGGCTCAACTCAAAGATCTTCTAGACAAGTGGTTTTATCCGACCAAATGCTGTCTCTCCAATGGGTGCCCGCTCTTTTGTGCGCAAGAAAGATGGTTCTTTGCGTATGTGCATCGACTATCGCCACCAATAAAGTCACAATCAAGAACAAATACCCTCTTCCACGAATAAGATGACTTATTCGACCGCCCTTGTGGTGCCCAATGTTACTCCAAGATAGATCTCCTGGTCGTTACCATCGCACCTTAAGGTTAGGGGACAAGATATTCCTAAGACGGCTTTTAGAACCGTATATATGGTCATTTCGAATTTCGTGTCATGTCCTTCGGTCGACCAATGCCCTACAGATTTACGGACCTCATGAATAGAGTCTTTCAAGCCATACCGACCTCTTTGTCATTGTCTTCATAGATGATATCCTCATTTACTCCCGTAGTGAGGCCGAGCACGCAGAACACCTTCGTATAGTTCTTCGCATTCTCAAGGACCGCAAGTTGTATGCAAAATTCTCTAAGTGCGAATTTTGGTTCAAGTCGCAGCCTTCTTAGTCGCGTGATTTCGGGGCGAGGGTGTTCGAAAGTTCGACTCTCGAAGATCGAGGCCGTTAAGAATTGGCCTAGACCCACATCGCCAGCATATCCGCAGCTTTCGGGTTCAAAGTTATTACCGACGTTTCGTCGAGTAGGGTTTTCATCTATTTCCAAGACCACCGACCAAGTTGATGAAAAGGTAGTTAAATTTCGCGGGTCGACGCTTCGTGAGCGCTTTCGAGGAATTGAAAAAACGAGATTAACCCTCGCGCCGCTTTGACTCTACCGTAGGAACCTAAAGGGTTCGGTGGTTTATTGTGATGCTTCGGAGTCGGTCTCTACGTGTCTTAACGCAACACGGTAAGGTCGTAGCTTATGCATCTCGTCAACTCAAGGTTCACGAAAAGAATTATCCGACTCATGACCTATAGTTACAAAATGTTGTTTTTGCACTTAAGATATGGCGTCATTATCCGTACGGAGTGCATGTTGATATTTTCACTGCACCATAAAAGCTCGCAAGATATCTTCAAGCAAAGGGAGTTGGAATTCGAGTAAAAGGAGATGGCTCGAATTGCTTAAGGACTACGACGTGGACATTCTTTACCATCCGGGGAAAGCAAATGTTGTAGCGGATGTGCCTTAGTCGGCGTTGGGAAGTTTAGCCCACGGGGACGTAGATAAAGAGAATGGACAAAGGAAGTTCACCGTTTAGCCAATTCGAGTTCGATTTGCGGACTCCGAGGATGGAGGTGTGGTTGTTCGTACGTAGCTCTTTCCCTCTTTAGTCGTGAAGTCAAGGAGAAATGCTTAATGATCCCTACTTGTCGTACCGAAAGAGGGGATTCACAAGCACAAGACGACGGCTTTTGAACAAGCGGGGAGACGACGGTACCTCGAGGTACCGAGGTAGATTGTGTGTTCCAGACGTAGATGGGCTCGTAGAGAGAATCATGTCGAAGCTCACAATTCCGTGTATTCCATTCACCCGTGTTCTACTAAATGTACCATGATCTAAAGGAGATTTATTGGAAGCGGAATGATATGGTGTTAAGAATGCAGCGTACTTCGTAGCTAAATGTCCGAATTGTCGCAAGTGAAAGTCTTCGAACACCAGAGGCTCGGTGGTTTGGCTCGTACTATCGATATTCCAGTCCGGAAACGGGAAATGATCAATATGGACTTCGTGTCGTTTACCTCGTTCGCCAGAGACACGACTTATTTGGGTGATCGTTGATGTGCTTACTAAGTCGCACACTTTTTTGCTGGCCAAGACCACGCATTCAAGAAGATTATGCCAAGCCGTATGTTAATGAGATTGTCGATTGCACGGGGACACCGTTGTCCATCATTTCGGATCGTGGTGCCGCTTACGTCGACTTCGGAAATCCTTTCGGTAGCGATCGGGTACCAAGGCGAACCTGAAGATCGCCTTTTCATCCGCAAACGTACGGGCGCAGCAGCGTACTATTCGCACGGAGGACACGCCGAGGGCATGCGTCTTGGATTTCAAAGGTACTCGACGATCACCGCTCATCGAGTTTTCGGACAATAATGCCTATCATGCCAGTACCGGGATGGCACCGTTGGAAGCTCGTACGGGCGAGTGATCACCAATCGCTGGTTCGAAGTCGCGAAGCAGCAGTCGCGAGGTGACCGCATTTGGTTTATCGCGGAGAAGGCAAGTTAATTCGTGAGCGTTTGAAACCCCGCCGAGTCGCCAAGTCTTACACGCATGTGAGGCGAAGGGAATTAGAATTTTCAGTCGATGATCGGGGTGTTCCTAAAAGTCTCACCCATGCAGCGGTGTAGGCGAGATTTGGCAAGAAAGGCAAACTCAAATCCTGCATATATCGGACCTTGCTAGAATTCTCGCGGGCGGTTGGTCTAGTAGCTTATGAATCGAGTTGCCACAAGATTTGATTGCCGTACATCCCGTATTCCATGTGTCCATGTTGCTGGGAGGAAGTGTGTAGGGGACCCGTCGTTAGTTGTTCCCGTTGATACCATATCAATTAATGATGGTTTGACTTACGAGGAGATTCCCGTAGCCATTCTGACCGTCAAATTCGCAAGTTGAGAACCAAAGAAGTGGCCTCAAAGGAAAGTCCCGTGGAGGAGTCGAAGGTTGAGGAAGCTACACGGGAAGCCGAGGAGGGTATGAAATCCAAGTACCCATTCTTGTTTGATCAACAAGCGCATAACCTTCAAGGTAACTTTCCATAGCCCATGACATATCATGTCTCATGTTTCACGCTCATGTCATGTACCCGCGCTTATGTTTCATGTCTCATGCTTCGTATTCACGTTTTCATGTAATCACATCATGTCATGTCTCATGTTTCATGTCATGTTTCCTTCACATCCGTGTATTCAAGCCATGCCCACCATGTCCTCGACTACGACCCATCATTCGAGGACGAATGATCCTGGGGAGATATTGTAACACCCCGTACCATTAACTCGGACCTCGAGCATGATCCTAGACCAAAAGAAACCAAAAGAAAACATGAGCCTAGACTAAGGCATCACCGCGAATCGCACGTGCGAACGCGAGTCGACGCGAGTGGTGTCGCATCGCGTCGTCGTCGTAGAGGTGCCAAGAAGAATCCGCGCACCACGCGACACCATGTGCGATTCGCATGTGACACATGCGAGTCGCATATGTCATCGCATCTCGGTGACAGAGAGGTACCAAAGAATGACGTGAAGATATGAAGACTCGCGACGGTTTTGCAACATGCAACATGCGACACGCGACACCACGTGCGAACCGCGCACGGTGCACGGGGTATTTGTGTCCGAAAGTTTTCCTCGTTTTGGACATCCTATAAATAGGTTTTCTAGGTCCGGGACACATTATTCAAATAGATAAAACATTGGTATTCCTTGTGGAGCTCATACAAGTGTTGATTAAACATCTCCTAGGGATTCCTTGCTTTTGGTATCTCCTCCATCCAACATATTGGTAAACCCTAACTAAACCCGTTCAAGATTCAAGAATCAAGAATTTGGGGAAACACTTTCAAAAACTCAGGTCTCTAATTCAAGTGTTGAAACAATTAAGGTATGTAGAACTTCCATCCACATGCGGGAATCTCTACGTTCTTCCCCATGCTCCGTTTTCGATATTCCCGAAGCACAAACCCAGGCATTAAACCCAACATATTGGTAGCCCATAGTTATGTATTTATGTACACGAATTTTGTATCTATATTCGTTACTGTATTCCTAATCTTCCATTACGGTTATTAGGAACCCTAGCTTAATCCACGAATCATGAATTCTTCCTCATGCATTCTCATTATGTTTATATGGAATTTTATGATTTTATGTAACAAGTCACATGCATGTTTTCAAGTCAATTATTTATATAATTATGAACTATTATTATTACTCATGAATCAAGAACATGTTTGCAAGACTACGACAAGTTATTTCATGAAACCATGTTACAAGTTATTTCGTGAAATCATGATTACAAGTTATTTACAAGTTATTTCACGAAAATCACGGGCTTCTTAGCCAACTATATCATGTTCATGTTTTTGGGATTGCTTAGTTAACCGAGAAGGCTCGTATAGCCCCGAAACTACGTTGCCACCGTAGGATAAGGGTTGTCGCAAGAGGCAACACCTTCTTTATGCATTGATCCTTACATGCTTATTTTCACGTAAATCTCATATCCCCCGGCAAGGTGCGAGTGTTCCCCCCGGTAGGACGCAAGTACTCGTACCATCATGTTGTCGGTTATACTATAGCATTCCCCACGTTACAAGAAGTTTTATATACATGTATTTCCATTGATTATCGTTTTCGTACTTTACTCACGTTTCATGCTCATGTTCAAGTTACATTCGCTTCCGATCATGTTCTATACCTATGTATGCCATGTTCTTCATTTCAAAGAAGTTTTACATACTAGTACTATTCACTATGTACTAACGTCCCTTTTGCCCGGGCTCGCACTTCACGGTGCGGTACAGACACCGATTTTCGTGAGCATACGCCCGCGCAAAGCAGATCACCCTCGCATCGCCTTATCGTGAGCCCCACTCCTCTCGGGGTTCCACATGGAGTCTATATATATTTAGTATGCAGTTTATGGTAGTCCAGGGCCATGTCCTGGTAGTTAGTATTCAGACATGTTTTAGAGGTTTCATAGACAGATGTTAGTTTACAGAGTCAGTGGTGCATTCATGTTTACAGAATATTATGTTTTCAAGAATTTTCATGCTATGCTATAATTCCAAGACTTCATTCCGCAAATTATATTTTCATGATTTATTTAAATTGCATCATATAGATTATATTGCTTGATGCCCATGTTGACAAGCACGAATGAACCAAATGTGTCACGGCAATGTCATAAATGTTCTCAATTATTAACAAGTGACATGAATAAGCCATTTTGGATAGTTCGATGGGATATTTGAGCTTTTTCTGTAAAAAATATTATAAGTCATAATAGTTAAAAGACTATTTAACAGAAATGCAGTAAAGAAAACCTCTTTGACTCGTATAGGTTGATTCTCATAATAATAAAATAAATAAGTTTATCAATTTTTTTTTTTTTTTACGTATTATCGAATTCAAATAAATATTGTTAGCACGTCGATCAATTAATTCAATAAAATGAAAATTAGCACTCGATTTGGTTGGCACCATGCAATTGAACCAATTTAATTATTTACTCTCTTTCAAAAAGCACGATACTTAAAAAGTAATATTGTCATGAATTAAGACGAATTGATTTGATAGTTCAGATATTGTTATTCATGATATTGATCTGTTTCAAGATCATCGAGAGGTAATATTCATTCATTGTATTTACAGACCAAAGATGTGTCATTTATAGAATTAAATCCTCAGTTATTGCGAAGTAAGAAATCGATGAGATTATGGAAGTAAATATTCTTGTATTTATTGCCACTCATTATTTATTCCTATGATCGAAAATTTCGGGAGATTTATACAAATAGGATTATTTGGCGCCCATTATTTAACTTTTCACGCCTTTTAAATAAGTTACACAAAAATTCCATTCCTTTGTGGTGACACTGGAGGCGTTTGGCGTCAATCTCCGGTGAACCATGAGTTTTTCGCTAATGGATAGGGTTTATTGCGACTGACTATTTATTCTCATGATCAAAGTCAATTTCGGAAGATTTGTACAAATAGGATTATTTCGCGCCCCTTTTTTAACTTTTCGCGCCATCTAAATAAGTTATGCGGCTATAGCCTTCGCTAATGAAGGACTACAAAATCCTGACAAATCACAAGAAGTTTACTAATTAATAACTATGTTATAGCTTTAGAACAAAATATTTACAATTCTGGAGAATCATCGATAGTTTTTGAGAAAATTTCACCAACACATTCACGAACTTTTCCCACAATCACGCTTGATAAAGCGGTGTAGAGAAAACCAAACTACCATTTTTACCAGATATGGATCCAGACGCTTCGGAATTATTACAAATTAGTCCAAATCAACTTCAAATATCTCCAAATTCAAATCCAAACTTCAAAATTAGTTTTGAATTATTGAAACAAAAAATAAAATGTTACTTTAAGTTATTTTCAAAAAAAAAAAAAAAAAAAAAAAAAAAAATTCCAAACTTGTTTTTTATTCAAATCTTTTAAAAACTAGCTCTGTTTTTTTGTTTACTCAAATTACTTGGGTCCATTTACAAAGCCCATATGCCAGATAATCACAAAAGTGTATTATATGGGATAATCTCATAATTATCCTTAATTATGAAACTATTTAGGGGTTTAGCCGTTTTGAGGTTTTAGGGTTTTCTTACTTCACTTTAAACTTGACTTTGTTTCATTTGATTTTTTACTTCTCAATTAAGGTTCTTACATTGGCGGCTAGGTCTACAAACTTTTGTAAGGTTTTATACATATATTTAAATTGCTTATACAAAGTCTTGAATTTAACTCTGTTTAATTGCATGTTTAAATTTTGTTATAAAGATTGAATTTTTATTTAAGGTTGGTATTCTTGAAATTGATTAAAAAAGTTTTTAGATTAAGGTTTGCTCATTCTACATTGTTATTTTAGCTGTTTTCTTGATTGATCATGTATTTTTTTGATTGCTCATTCATATATATAAATTCTTGTTTTCAGCCCAGTTTTTTTTTTTTTTTGTTTTAAATAGATTGAATTTTTGTTTAAGGTGGGTATTCTTGAAATTGATTAAAAAAGTTTTTAGATTAAGGTTTGCTCATTCTACATTGTTATTTTTAGCTGTTTTCTTGATTGATCATGTATTTTTTTGGTTGCTCATTCATATATATAAATTCTTGTTTTCAGCCCCGGTTTTTTTTTTTTTTTTTTTTTTTTGGTTTTAAATTGATTGAATTTTTGTTTAAGGTGGGTATTCTTGATTTTGATTAAAAAAAAGAGAAGCTCTGATTAAATTTAGGTTTGCTCATTCTACATTGTTATTTTATCTGTTTTCTAGATTGATCATGTATTTTTTGACAAAGATATATTTTTTATGGTTGCTCATTCATATATATAAATTCTTGTTTTCAGCCCAGTTGTTTCCTTTTTTTTTTTTTTTTTTGGGTGTGTGTGTGTTGAATTGATTTTTATTTTTTATGATATCACATGACATGAGTTGAGCTTAAATAGATTGAATTTTTTGTTTAAGGTGGGTATTCTTGAAATTGATTTTTTTTTTTTTTTTAAAAAGAGAGAGATTAGATTCAGGTTTGCTCATTCTACATTACTATTTTATTTATTTTCTTGATTGATCATGTTTCTTTTTGAAAAAGAATATATTTTTTTGATTGCTCATTCATATATATAAATTCTTGCTTGCAGCCCAGTTTTTTTTTTTTTTTTCCTATGATAACACATGACATGAGTTTAGCTTAAATAGAATACTGATGATTGATACAGCCGACCCCAACTTGTTTGGAACTGAGTTTTAATTGTTATTTATTTTCTATGAACTGTTGTTTAACAATCTTTATTTTAGTTTTTGTTGTTCACTTTGTCTGCTTGTTCCTGATTGTCAATATATGTATCTCTGTTTTTCTGAGATTTATGGTGTTACTGGTATTTTATTAATTTCTCTGTTTCTCTGCCAAAAGATTGAATCTTTATTTTCTTTTTAGAGAGGAGAAGGATAGAATTGGATTCAGTTATTAGAAAAGGGAATATGAGTTTTTCTGATCAATCGCCGTTTATGCCAATTGGCGTTTGGCCTCATGAATCTCCGATGAACCACGAATTCGTCGAGTCGTATTCTCAGTTTGACCATGTGCCTCCATTCAAGAGACTGAGGAATTTCGATACCAACTCGCCAAACTCCGCTATGAATTCAAGAGTGAACCCACCAAATCTTGCGGGAAGCAAAGGGACTAGCCATATTTTTTATAAGACGCGCATGTGTGCCAAATTCTTGGAAGG
Organism: Lycium ferocissimum; assembly: GCF_029784015.1. NCBI lineage: Eukaryota > Viridiplantae > Streptophyta > Magnoliopsida > Solanales > Solanaceae > Lycium > Lycium ferocissimum. Next base: position 44,286,626 of record NC_081348.1, read on the forward strand.
AACTTGCAGGTAAGGGTGTCAAATGGGCGGGTTGGGCTTGATTTGGGCAGGTCAAATGGGATCAAAAGCGGGTCATAACCCAACCCGGCCAATTCTTACTAATTTTTAATTTCTTGGTTTGTTCTTCTATAATTTTTTCTAAGGACCTTGTAAAATTATTTGTCTTTATGAATAAAAAATATATTTTGACAACGTTTCTATCGGTCAATTTGGGCTACATATAGCCAATTTTTAGACGGTCTGAAATGGGTTGGGCTAAATTGGGCAGGTCAATCTTGAACGGGTTTGGCGGGTCATGTTTTCATGTGCTAATTTTGCCACCCCTACATGCAGGAATGGGGAACATTGTACATTTGCTCATGGTGTTGAAGATTTGCGGGAGCCACCTCCGAATTGGCAGGACTTAGTCCGTGAAAAGGATAGAGGGGCTGAGAACTGGAATGATGATCAGAAAATAATACATAGGATGAAAATTTGCAAGAAGTTTTATAACGGAGAGGAGTGTCCTTATGGGGATAAGTGTAATTTTCTTCATGAACGTCCACCGAAATTTAAGACCGACATGCCGAGGTACAGGGAGAGTGCTGCAATAAGTATCGGAACTACGGGGAGCAGAAGTGATCCCGAGCTGATTGATGTTAGTAAGCTTGGAAATGCTGATTCAGATGCTGTTCGAATTAAGCCTATTTATTGGAAGACAAAGATATGTAGCAAGTGGGAGACAACTGGTCAATGCCCCTTCCGTGATCGTTGCCACTTTGCTCATGGCCAATCAGGTACACTAATTTTACACAGTTCATCTTTTTGTTAGTCGTTAGTTTGACGTTATGTTTAATCGTTTTTTAATCAATTGTCTCATTTTTCTTGCTATAAGTCTTGCAAAATTCTTTTATCTCTTTATTGTAAAAAGTAAGGTTTGCATAAGGAAACATAAAAAGCTTAAGACAAATAATTATGTTTGGCTGAGCGCCTAGAAACAATTTGCTGATGCTAAATGAGTAATTTATTATAGCTGCTGTCGTTCAAATTGAGAACAGAATCCTGTTTAGATACTTTTTTTTCATTTTGTAACCAATACTAGGAGCACGCACTTGTCAGTCATCATAGCAAAATAGTTATTCGACATGTGTCTTGTTTCCCTTAAACATTGAAAGCTTGACATTAACTCACATTTGGATTACATCCATATATAATACGAGGAATTTGTTGTGTTGCAATGTCCCTTGACTGATTGTTTGCACATTCGCAGCCAGTCGTTGTTTCTCAGATTATCACTATCCTATTTCCTGTGACAATACATTAGATATGCCATTTCTCTCTTTGGACATATCTCACATTTGAAACACCGTGTCTTGTTTCCCTTAAACATTGAAAGCCTGACACTAACAAGTTTGGATTACGTCCCTATATAATTCCAGGGATTTGTTGTGTTGCATTGTTTTCTCAGTCTATTGGTTTTCTGATGTTGGCTATTTCTTTTGGCAGAGTTGCAAGCGCCTAATGGCCGGGTTGAGACGGAAATGTTGACTAATTCTGCCCCCATTACGCCAAGGCCTTTCTCCGGTCCTGCTGTTGACTTATCCTCTGCAATTGCAGTGGTTAATGCTTCGATACAAGAAGAAAAAGAGGAAAAGAAAGTCCTAAAATGGAAACCATCCAAGAAGATCTCTCGGATATATGCTGATTGGCCCGACGATATGGTCCCACCCCACCTCTTACCTAGCAACGCCAATAGCTGATTATGGACGCATCCCAGCAAGGATCAGAAACTACAAGAGAGATGAAAATAGTGTCGTATCATCCAACGGTTAATGTGTTATACAGTTTTTTTATATTTGGTGTCAACAGTTGGCTTTTGAAATTTGGAACTGCATATAACAGTTAATGTGAAAACTGCATATTTTTTCTTATAGAAAAATAAAATAAAAAATAAGGTAGTAATATCTATGGGAATTCATTAGGGGGAGAGACAGAAACATCATTATTTCATTGGTTATTCTTATATCTGAACAGTTTGGTTTAGTTCATGTCTCAGTGAAACAACAGCATATGCAAATTCTCCTTTTTGTCTGCCTTCAATGTGCTTCAAAGCCCAATTTCAGTTTTTGAAATTTCTGATCTTTATGAGCCATTCGCCCAACTAAAAATTAGGCCCTTTAAAGCACCCAGTGTGGCCTAATTGTTAACGAAGTTATAAGAATCATGATAGCGTTTCGTGCTCAAATTCTAGTAGCATAAAAAACACTAGGTGATTTTTTCCTATCTGTCTTAGCCTTTGGGGAGAGAGTTACCTGGTACCAATTTTCGGTGCGGGTTGTAGGTATCCCGTGGAAGTAGTCGAGGTGCGCTCAAGCTGGCTTGGACACCACTGTTAAAATAAAATAAAATAGGGCCTTTACGAGAAAACAAAACTTGAATTCTATTGCAATTTCTGCATGAAAAAGGAAAATGATGTAGTCTTACATATATTGCTCAAACTTTTGAAAAATGTTGCAAGACCTATGTCAGATCCATCAAAAATTTGCCGCACGTATCGGATGCTTTTTTGGGGATCTGACATGCACCAACAATATTTTGAAGAGTCCGAGCAACATAAGTCTTACTATCGCATATTAACAAAGTAGTCATACACAGTATAACATAGTACCGACATATATAATATGCACAACAATTGCATTAAACATGTATCATGTCTTACTGCTAATGACCTTGAAAACACCTTGGATATTTATACTGATATAATATTATAATGGGTATTTTTAGTGTTTTGTGATTTTGGTTACAATAAAATTGCCACGCCAGCTAAGTGATCAGAAATATTACATAAGTTTAGTGAGTAGCTTTTGTGCGTGAAGTAATAAAAATACAATGACTTTTCTTTTGCAATACCATAAAAAATGACCTTACACAATTTTATAATTGAATAACCTTATGAATGATCAACTCAATACAGTAAGAATAAAGCTGATCAAAGAGTGCCACTTTTAGGTTCCAAATCACCAATTGGAGGTCTTTGATATATGGAACAATACAATCTTTTGTATATTTTACTTTTTATTGTAGAACACGTGTAATTAAACTATAGATTTTGTTTTATTCTCCACCACGAAAAGCGCAGACAATTTTACTTGTTACTGATAACTAGACCCACGATCGATCTTGATCAAATCATCCCATGGACCAGGAATTATGACTAGAAATCTAATAACATCAATCCATCAAAGTAATAGTTTTTAGAGGCGACTTTAGAAAGAACTTGAAAGGTCACACTTGTTCGAAAATATGAGAGGAAAGAAAAATCTTCGTTTGTAATTATTTGATGAAAATAGGAAACGAAGGAAAAAAAAAAAATCAAGTAAGATTGGATATTTGTGTGTCAAAGTTAGATCAAAGTTCAATTTTCAAAATGAGCTTCTTTTGTTGACTTTGATCTTTAATGGAGTACTTTACAGAATAACTCTTAGAATTTAAGAATGGAAAGATGTTGAAGGATTAATATAACTAATTAGAATTTAATAGAATTTCTATTCAAACTCTAAGTTTATTAAGCAAATATTACTTGAAATTGCATTTTCAAATCAAGCAATGGAAGCACTGGGCAGATCTAGAGTGCCGTCTGTGAGTTCACGTGAATAAGTTGCTTCTTTTCCGGCAGTGTATATTTATTAAGAAATTTATCAAATATATATATATGAACTAAATTATTATTATATATCATTTTGAGGTCGTTTTAAGAATTCATAAATTTGGAATTCATCATTGATGTTGAAAGATAACTATTATATTAACATTGCACTAGAAAATTATTATATTAACATTGCACTAATTTAGACGGGTCCGCGCGCCATTAGTAGTTAGAAGATACCAACCATAAACGGGGAACAAAAAATTAAGACACCATCAAGTGATCGAATGCATATGATATCTTCACACTTAATTACAAGTTTTAGGTGTAAGTTTTTTTTTTTTCTTTTCAAATCTTAATAGGGAAAAACGCCATGCAAGACATGAATGTGAATTAATCGACGTTCCAAAACAAGTACCAGACATCATACGAAAAAAGAAAAAAAAAATCAATACGTCATGGTCCTTATCAATTTCAATAAATCTCAAAATTTTCGTTAGCACATTTTGGAAGCTTCCAGAAATATTATCCTCAAACAAAATGTGGTAATTTACTCCTTGACCCTTCAGTAGGGGTATAAATATCTAAAGTATCTTCCTCAACACGCATTGTTTGAGAAACCAAAAATTTAAAAAAATGGTGAAGTTCATTTTAATGATCATAGCTGAGCTTGAGAACCTCACTAACCTTCAACCTCAAGACGGTTGCAATGCTTATAATTTCCGTTACAACTTCAAAGTATATTCGCCTAAACGCCGTTATATATATATACACACTACGTTTTACTTATTCTATTGCATTTGCATGAAAATGTGATTGACTCTATAGTAAATACACACACACATTGGATTATTCCTAGTTGCAACTTTTTTTTTTTTTTGGTGTTTCATGTATTTGTTTTGTGTTCATATTCATTTATTCTAGTGCGATATTATGTGATTTTTTCCTTTGAAGATCCATGTAACATTGTAACTGATGGTTCTAGCTGTTTGTTTAAGATATCCGACTAATTAAACGCCTTTATAATTTTTAGTTATTCTATTGCATTTGCATGTCTATGTGATTTCTCGATGAATATTGATCTAATTGATGTTGACTTTATAGTAAATGCACACACATACAGTGGATTATCTATGTTTATTCTGGTGCATTTGCATGTCTATGCGATTTTTTTATGAATATTTGATCTAATTGGTGATAACTGATTCTTGTTGTTGTTAGGTGTTCTTCATTTTCCTGATTTGTATGCCAAACTATCTACAATACTATTTTAATATTCCTAGTTACTTTGCAACTTCTTTTTTTTTTTTTTTTTTTTAAAAAAGTTTTGTGTATTTGTTCAGTTGTTCTATGTTTATATTCGTTTACTGACGAAAGTTATCGAAAGTTCGGTGTGATAATGTGATTATCCGCCTAAACGCCTCTATGACTTTTAGTTATTCTATTGCATTTGCATGTCTATGTGAATTAATTTTCTGATGAATATTTGATCTAATTGATGTTGACTCTATAGTTAAATACACACACGTAGGATTATTCAGGTGGATCGCTGCGATTTCATCTTCATGTTCTTCATTTTCGTGATTTTCTAGTTGCAACATCATTTTTTTTTTCTCGAGTTTCATTTCTATGCATTTGTTCTGTGTTCATACTCGCTTACTTACTTTAGAGTTTATGATTATTTTAGTGCGATATTGTGTGATTGATGATGGCTTCTACCTGTTTGTTTAAGGTATCAGCCTAAACGCCTCTATAAGTGTTACTCCCTCCTTTCACTTTTACTTGTCTAGTATTCCAAAAATAGATTTTCACTTTTACTTGTCACTTTTAGTATATCAAAAGAAGACAATTTTATTTTTCACATTTTACCCATAGTAGTAATGACTCACTTCAAATCATTTTTCAAATCCAATAAAGATATGCACTAATTAATATAGGCACATTGGTAAATTATGCACTTCATTTATTATTTCCTAAATAACGTGAAAAGTTTAGAGTGAACAAGTAAAAGTGAACGGAGGGAGTAGTTATTTTATTGTCATTTGCATGCCTATGTGGTTTCTCGATGCATATTTGATCTAATTGATGCCATTCTATAGTAAATGCGCACACACAGTGGATATGCAGGTAGCTTACTGTGATTTCATCTTCATGTTCTTCATTTTCGTGATTTTTTATGCCGAACTATCTATTTTATTCCTAGTTGCAGCTTTGTTTTTTTTCGCATTTCGTGTTTATTTGTTTGTTCTGTGTTTATACTCATTTACTTTAGGTATACGCCTAAATGCCTCTATAACTTTTAGTACTCTATTGCATTTGCATGTCTATGTGATTATCTCTGCTCATTAGATGTTTATTTACGGATATTCAGGTAGCTCATTGCATGCAATTTTGTGTTCACGTTCTTCATTTTCATGATTTTCGCCGTCAAATGATCTATTTGTTCCTAGTTGCGACTTCATTTTGTTTTAGTTTCATGTATTTGTTCTGAGTTCATATTCGTTTACTTACTTTAGGATTTACGATTATTCTAGTGTGATTTTATGTGATTCTAGAAAGATTTAACTCATGATGCCTTCTAGCTGTTTGTATAAGGTCTGGATAAACGCCTCTATAACTTTTTGTTATTCTATTGCTTTTGCATGCTGTGTGATTTCGTCGATGAAAATTGATCCATTTGATATTAAATCTATAGTAAATACACACATGCAGTGGATTATCTCTGCTCATTAGGAGATTGGTAGCTCATTGCAATTTCGTATTCATTTTCATGATTTTTGCTGTCGAACGATCTGTTTGTTCCTAGTAGCGACTAAGTTCTAATTCGTTTCTCTATTTCTCCCACTGTATGAAGTCTTATTTACTGTGTTTTAATTTATATGTTCCATCTTAAGACGTTTAGGAATGTTACACCATCTCGTGCGAACCTTTCCTCATTTTATTTTCAAGTTCTGTGTGATGAAATCCATTTGCTGTCCTACATTAGCATCTTTCTAATAGTCGATTAAATATGTTCTTTTTCTTTAAATTGTGCAGCTGATGTGTGGCAATTGTGGCGAGATGACCCAAAAGGAGACTTATGTGAGCTTCGGTGACACGGTTCCTCTTCCCTTAGGCAAGGGCGGCATACACCTTGTTCAGAAGATGACCTATCCTCCTGTTTCCTTGTCTTTGTCGATATATCTGTCGTGTAGAGAGATATTTGTCAATGTACATCCGAATTTCATGTGTGTTAGAGTAGATATGAAAACACAGCGCTAGTTTACACTATGAATTCAACATTGCTGAGACAGCTTTAAATTTGAGGTGAGATAAGGAGTTAATTAGGAAATCTGTAACATTTAGAAGTGGTTAAGCCATAGTAAATGTCCCTATTGCTGTTTCTTAGTTCTATCATGATAACTTTGATATCCTTAAAGTCTTTTTTGAGCCTCAGTTGTTCCGTTTCTTTTTGGGTTTTCTTTGATGTGTTATTGCTATTACAGCTTTTGTTCATTATCATTGTTGTTGCTGCTATTAGACTAGATTGATTATTAAGTCCTTTGTGACTTTTGGTTTCAGTGTAAGTTCTGTAGCAAGGTTGGTACAGTAGCTATGATCACTGGCCGAGGCCGCCCTCTGACTCATGATGATAGTCGAACTGGAAAATATGCACCTTTGATGGGATTTGAGTGCAGGGGTTTTGAGCCTCTGGATTTTATTTTCCTAGGAAAATGGAAAGCTGAATCTGTAAGCACTTCCTTTGCTTTCTGCTTTTGTATTTTCTAAAATTGTAGAAATATTCGTTCTCAAAAAATTGTAGAAATGTTAAATCTAAGTATAATATATTTTTTTTTTGGCCCTATTGATTCTCCATGTGTTTCTGAATTGTATGTTGGGATTCTTTGGATATATTTCTAGTTTCTTTAAACGAGGTCATGAATCTCCTAATTGATTCATAGGAAAAGCATTATGCTAATACATTCTACCTCTATTATGTGTGGTAATTCGTAATGCATTCAGTTCTATATTATGAACAGGTCTTCTTCTTGTTCCTATAGAGTTGATACTAGAGTGTTATGCTTATTCCAGCAAATCTTCAGTATTGAGATTTATTCAATTTTCACTTAAGAACAACATGCTTTCTGCTTGTCTCCCACCTTTCGTCCCACACTCACTGCCACGTTATGGACTATATGCTTCTGACAGCAATAGGCACAGTTCCCTTCCAGAAATTGACTAGTTACACTTCTTCCTATTTATGTAATTGACTTGAAAACTAAACCTGCTGTAGTGCTATTAATACTTTCTTATATCTGCTTCTCACTGTCTGATGAACATAAATTTATGGTCTGTCTTTGGATTACTCTTCCTCCTTGAATTATATGGGTATAAGCTTGTCTGATTTTGGTCAAGTGGCATACATGTAAGTAACCTTCTGCTCAGATTATCTTTGTACTCAATTTATGTTGCTGAAGAGACTTGCAGCTCCTAGATTTCATATAAATGTTATGGAAAATCTCGAGCCAGTTCTAATGTGATTCACTTAAATGCAGCTTAGGGAGACGAGATTTGAAGGCATTGATTTGTCCGGAGATGAGTTTGCTGAGTATGATGAGAAGGGGAAGTGTCCAGTGATGATTTCAAACCCTCGTGCAACTTTTAATAGTGGTGAAGTAGACCTTTCATTTCTCTAATGCTTGTTCTCTGAGAAAAAAAGTGTTAATGTTTTGCACCATCTATGTGTAAAGATTGCTAACTACTGAGGATAGGAGTGTTAGTTTCCAGTTCCACGAACTACTTGCACGAGCTTACTGTTTGATTCATGATGCTTACATTCATGAAAGAAAGCCATTGTGATGTGGCTAGTAGTAGCTCTTTTAGAAATTTAATACTATGAAAGCTGGCAAAACTTTTCGACTGGGTCTATAGTTTTTTCACTGTACTTGGTATTAGTATATCGATGGATGTTGGTTAGCGTGTTATCTTCCCGAGCTCTTATAAAGTGTTTTCTTGATGCTCTTCTTCAGATTGCTTCTTATGCTTCTCTCTTTCGCTGATGTCTAATTGGTTTTATTGCTCTCCTAGTCAAATGGCTTGTGCATTGCCTTATTGAGATCCTTTACCCTTGTACATCGAATGGCATTATGCTTGTGTGAAATACCCCACCCAGTACCCTGCCTCGCCTTTATTTATTTTTTTTGGATGGAAATATGCAAGTGCATGGAACGTGAGAAGTATTTTGAGTTCTCATCAGAATGTGAGAAGCATTTTGAGTTAACTTGGCTAGTGAAAAGGATACTAGTTAACCGAGTAGGTGTTTCTTCATGTTTTTCAAAATGAAAATGAAACCTTTTTATAGGAGGATTGAGACATCTGTTTGATAACTGTTTTTGAGCTGACCGTTCATTCACTTAGTAAACATCTTTTGATACATCTTGGTGCGTACTGTTGCATGAAATGAATCTGAAATGAAGTTTTGCAAGTGAATTATGCTATCATTTTGTTAGCTTAACCTCACCAGTGTGAATTGCAATTTGCATAGGTGTTAGTGCGGAAAAGGTTACAAGGCATACCTATAGTGAGTCCTACTGTTAGAATTATTAAATGTGAAAACGGAAGAAGTCCTACAACTATTATTTGAAAGATTATTGTAACAATTTGTGGTTGACAACAATATATATTATAGAAAAGTAATCAAATAAGGACACCAAACTGTATTAATTTGAAATCAAAACTTTAAATTGTGTGTTCAAATGCTTACTAAGACACCACCAAGACTTGTGGTGGTGAGCATGTGATCCCTCCATTTTTAACCACATGTTTCGAGTTTGAAACTTGACAATGGGAAAAATTTCTGATAAGAAGCGCGATTTGCACTGTGTGAACTCAAATTAGATCGAGGCTTCAAAGCTTATATCAAGCAGCCAATGATAAATAAGGAAATTAAGAAATTTCTACCTCAAACACATTCTATTGAACTAAAGAATTAGAGTTGAATTATTATATTCTATTATATATAAGTGTGGTGAGTGGACGAATGCAGCATAAAATGCTTGTATCACAAGCTTTACAAATTGTACACGCAATGAATACTTTTATCATACAAATTTACACTTCAACCAACAACTTTTAATTCCACGTGGACAATAAATTGTACACTTTAACTAACTACTTTTTAATTTTGTTTGGACATACCGTCAAAAAACTTAATATTTATGGTTCTACGTATACATGTATGCACCGTTATGCACTATTTTTGTCCACGTTGATTTTTCTTCTTATTATTAATTTTACCCTTCACATTAATTACGCATTTTCAAATCATTTTCCAAGACTATTGACATTATACACCAATAAATATGAATATTACGGTAAAATATATTACATGTCCACTTTCCATTTTACATGGCCCTTAAGAAATCATAAATAAAAGATGTATTTTACTATCGTACTCCTATTTCTCTCTAATAAAGGGAGGGACTTTTATCCCCGTTTTCTTTCTTTCTCAATACTTTAAATGTGAATACGGGACATGTGAAAACAATTCTCCTACATATAAAAACTTACTAAATATAAAAAGCGTTAATCAAAATAAGTTTTTTTAATAATAAATTGAGAAATCAAGGGAAAAAATTAAACAGAAAAGAAACAAAATATTAATGTATTAGGATCTAATCACGATCCTTTTGCAAAATATACAAACTATAAAGACTAACTAAATTGAGCAATTAATCGACAAAATATAGAGACTCGTAAGGACAACATGGTATCCTTAGTAATATACAAACCATAAAGACTTCACTAAAGTGATACCAAAATAATCTATCTCGCATCGCTCAACACGCTTTTATTTTTTCATTCTAGAGAGTTCTAAATTAAAAATGTGTATAACATAATAAAATATCCTTTAAATTCTTGTGATTATAAACTTGACAATGGATATTTAAATTATCAACTTACTAAATATAAATTGAAACATACCTAAAATAAGATAAATTTCAACCACAAGAATTGAGAAATTAAGAGGAAAAATAAGACGAAAAGAAACAAAATATGGAGCCTACTAAGGAGAACCATAAAGGCTATATATATATAAATTAATCATGTTTTTCTCTAATTTTTTAGTTTAACTTTTCATTGCATTAATTAATAAATTAAGATATATTTTATCATAATATCCATATTTATTATGTAGTATAGTCTTAGTAGCCTTAGAAAATGATTTGAAAATCAATAATTAATGTGAACACAAATAGAGAAGAAGAAAATTTTATTTTTCTTCATTTTATGTTAACGTGGACACATTACTTTTGACTTTTCACGTTATTTAAGAATTAATTTGGTGATTTACGATATAGCATATATCTTTATAATTTTGATTTCTCTGTAACAATTCTTTTTATCTATAATTGTTACTATAAAAATTATAATGTAACTAATTTCCCCTTATTAACATATTTTTTAATTAATTTAATAAAAATATTTTATTAGTTTCGTTTTTAAAAATTCAATATATACAACACAATGGTTCTTTTGGGTTTAATTAATTCTAGATGGATATTACTTGTGATACATATGAGATATTAAAGAATTTAAAAGAAAAAAAATCTGATCAAAATATTAATTTTCCTTGACCTTCTATAATTTTCTTTTTCATATCGATGGACAATGTCTTGTCTTTTTTCATGAGAATTGACCAATTTTTAAAATTATTTACAAAATAAAAACCTTATTGTTAATTAAACACACACACACGTACGCAGTGGATTATCTCTGAAACATTAATACATAGTTTATTTAGGTATTTTGTGATACTTTTCTTGAATGATTCAAGCTATATGAACTTTTATCAAAATTTTAAGATGTATTTTTTTTACCAAATTGATATGTATTTTTTAACCAAATTGATATGAGAATGTTGTACTCCCACCGTCCCAAAAAAATTGACACTTTTCGCTTTTTGAGAGTCAAATGAGTTGTTCTTTGAACGTAATTTTTTCATATGTCTTTGAAATATTTTAAATTATTAATTATGGTTACTTATAGTATTTTCTACGTAGTTTCTAAATATATAAATTTTATTTTGAAAAATTTAAAAATTCTATGTTCTAACATACGTTCAAAATTATGAAGTTTGAATCTGAAAAAAACTAAATGCCAATTTTACACACACAGAGTTAATTTATAGTACTTTTCATGTAGTTTTCAAACATAAAAATTTTAATTATAAAATATTGCGTTAATCTATTTTAATTTAACTTCAAAATTTAATTAAATTGGGAACAGGAGGAGTGTATATGCATATGTATTAATGTATTAATCTAATCACGATTAACACATTCCGCAATTTCGAAATAATTAGAACCTTGGCAAACAAAACTTAGTAATTTACACCTTTACCTTCCATCAGGATATAAATGCCATCTATCTTCCTCAACACGCTTTTATTTTTTTCCATTCTAGAGAGAGAAAAATCTCACTGAGAGAATCAGAGAGAAAAAGTGTTAAATCGAAGCAACAACAACAATGGTGAATTTCCAGTTGATGATCACAGCTGAGCTTGAAAACCTTACAAACCTTCAACCACAAGGCGGATGTAATGACGATAACTTCCCTTACCACTTTAAGGTATATATATATATATACACTCTTTTTTCTCTAATTTTTTTGGTTTATTGTATTGCATTTGCAATATTTATGCGATTTTTCAATGAATATTGATTATTGATGTTGAATCTGTAGTAAATACACACACAGTGGATTTTCTCTGTTCGTTAGGTAACAGTGTTACCGTAACACACACAGAGTTAGCTTACTGCGATTTCATCTTCATTTTCATGATTTTGCTCTGCATACACACACAGTTGTGACTTCGTTTATTCGAATTTCGTGTCTATTTATTGTTCTGTGTTCATATTCGTTTACTTTAGGGTTTACGATTATTCTAATGCGATTTTATGTGATTTTCTATGCGGAGTTATCTATTATATTCCTAGTTGCATTTTTTTTTTTTTTTTTTTTTTAGTTTCGTGTATTTGTTCTGTGTTCATGTTCGTTTATTTTAGGGTTTACGATTTTTCTAGTGTGTGATTATGTGATTTTTTCCTTTGAAGATCGATAAAACTGATAATGCCTTCTAGGTGTTTGTTTAAACGCATCTATAATTTTTAGTTATTCTATTGCATTTGCACGTCTATGTGATTTTTCGATGAATATTGATCTAATTAATGTTGACTCTATAGTAAATTAAACAAACACACACACACGCAGTGGATTATCTCTGCTTGTTAGGTGTATATTTAGGTATTTTAGTGATTTTCTATGCCAAACTATCTATTTTACTCCAAGTTGCAGCTTCGTTTTTTGTTTGTTTGAATTTCGTGTCTAGTTATTTGTTCTGTGTTCATATTAGTTTAGTTAGGGTTTACGATTATTCTATTGCAATGTTATGTGATTTTCCCTTTGAAGATCGATATTATGTGATTTTTCCTTTGAAGATCCATTATTCTAGTGTTATATGATGCTTTCTAGATATTTGTTTAAGGTATCTGCCTAAACGCCTCTATAATTTTTAGTTATTCTATTGCTTTTGCATGTCTTATGCGATTTTTCGATGAATATCGATCTAATTGATGTTGAATCTATAGTAAATACACACACAGTTGATTATCTCTGCTAGTTAGTTGTAACTTCATTTTTTTTCGAATTTCGTGTCTATTTGTTTGTTCTGTGTTCGTATTAGTTTATTTAGGGTTTACGATTATTCTCTCTGTGTTTTTTCCCTTGAAGATCGACATAACTGATAATGCCTTCTAGCTGTTCGTTTAAACACCTCTATAACTTTCAGTTATTCTATTGCATTTGTATGTCCGTGATTTTTCAATTTTAAAAAAAAATGTGTATGTGATTTTTTGATGAATATTGATCTAATTGATGTTATCCATATCTGCATCAATGACCATATCCATCTTTTGTAACAAGATCTGAAATAGACCAGAGAAATAAGATATGATTAATGAAGTGAAATAATAGATGAAGTTAGATAGATGATGAAAAGATTAATAGACCATAAATATGATAATACACACTAAATTGTACACCTCTAGTTAAATGATAAATGTATAGATTCAAAGAGAGTGAACCTAAGAATATTAGCATTCACAAAATGCAGACCGATATTTAAAATGGCAACATAGGTTACTGGTTTTATTACCTCATAACTACAAATATTTACCCGTTTGGCCATTAGAATTACACTTTTCTGGAAATATTTTTGACTTTATTTGAAAATCTTTGTTTGGCCATGAAAAACAAACAACCAAATATTTCACTTTTTTTACTTTTCGTACATTCAAACAACTGAATATCCTTTGCAAAAACTATTAACAAAAAACAACTCCAACTTCAAAAATTCCAACTGTGCCTATGTATATTTACCAAACAGGCAGAAATAGACAAGCAAAAAGAAATTACAGCACATAAATTGAAATCATCGGATAAGCCATCAAGTAGAGAAGAAGGCTGATTAATTCCTAAGATAACTACCACAGTAACTTGGTATTTCCATGTTTTCCTTAGCAAAGATAAGTAGATGATCATTGAAATTATGATCTTTAGAAAAGGGTAAAGATTTGCTATTATGATCATTAAATAGCAAATCAAGTAAAGAGAAGAGTGAACTTGCCAATTTTTAGCGGAAAAAAAGGTGCCAATTACAAGAATTAGAAACCAAAGAGTGAAAAAAAAAAAAACACTTCTGAATTTCGTGTCTATTTCTTTGTTCTGTGTACGTATGTTACTTTGATTTTTTTCCACAAAGATTGATCTACGAGATAATGCCTTTTGTTCTTAATTTTCATGATTTTCTTTGTCAAACTACCTACATTATTCCTAGTTGCTATAGAAGCTTTAAGAGACGATGAAAGCTGAGTTTATATTGAATATGAAGCTGTCTTTAAATACATGAAATGAGTGACTAACTTCCTGAGGGTGCTGCTTGCATGAAGGATATTTATTCAAATGAGATGAATGATAAATTCTATCAACTAATCTGGTAGATAAACATAAGGCCTAATCTAGTAGATAACATAAGCAGTAGGGAGTAACATCTCTAACAATTGTGACTTAGCTTCTCTGTTTGTCATGCATATTTCTTTGTATTACGAGTATATAAGTATATGAGGTTTATAACAACTCACTGTACTTCTATTTGATTCTTCGGTGTGATTGATCTAATTGATGATGCCTTGTAGCTATTCTTTTAGAGCTTTTCTGGGCTCATTCTTTTGTTTTCTTGTTCTTCATACTTCTATTTTATTTGTCAAGCTATCTATTCTACTCCTAGCTCTGACTTAGCTTTTCAATTTTCGTGTATATTTCTCTACGTTCTGCGTAGTAATGCCTGTCTGTTATTTTAAGTCTGGGGCTTTTGACCTCTAATTTGCGATTACTCTGTTGCCGTTCTATCTCTGTGTGATTGAGCTAATTGATGCATGCCTCCATATGTGCTTCTTTAGGGCTTTGCTAGTTGCTTCTTCCAGTTTCACCTTGTTCGTCATTTCCATGTCAAACTGTCTGTATTCCTAGTTGCGTCTTAGTTTTCAGTTTTTGTGTCTATTCCCTTGTTTTGTGTGTATAAGTGCATTTAGTTGTCTTTCAGAGTTTATGCTCTCGACCTCTAACTTTGCGACTATTCTATTGCGTTTCTATGCATTTGTCAAGTTTATTGATGCATGCTAGGTGTTGTGTATGGCTCTTCTTGTAGCTCAGTCCAATTTTTTCTTCTTGTTCTACATTTTCCTGGTTTTGTTTGTTAAAATATGTGTTTTATTCCCATGCTTTCCATCCTCGTGTTCTGTGTATATATGCATGTATTTTGCGTTGAGGATTCCGGTTTCCACCTTAATGTTTCTGATTATCGTACTATATTTTTATGTGCTCTCGGTGTTATCGAGCTAATTGATGTGTGCCTCTGTAGCTGTTTGTTTAGTGCTCTTCTAGTCTCATTCCAATTTCATCTCCTTGTTCTTCATTTTTGTAATTTTCTTTGTGGTAGTCTTGGCGTTATCGAGCTAATTGATGTGTGCCTTTATAGCTGTTTGTTTACTAGTCTCATTCATAGTTGTGACTTAGCTTTTCAGTTTTTCTGTCTGTTCCTTGTGTTCAGTGTATAAAATGCATGCTTAGGCTTTTGACCTCCTTTGCAAATTCATAATGTGTTTCTATGTGATTTCTCGGCGTGATTGAACTATCTGATGTGTGCCACTGTAGATGTTTGTTTGCGGGCTCTTCTTGAAGCTCATTCCAATTTTATCTTCTCGATTTTCATTTTCTTGGTTTCTCTTTGTCAAACTCTCTCTCTCATTCTTATTACTTTTTTAGCTTCTGAATTTGTGTTTATTTTGCTTTTGTTCTGCATGAAGTCTTTCTTTTTATTTTTTTATTTTCATCTTCAAGTAAATACAATCATTCAGAAATAGAGTTGGTTCCCCTGGTCTAAATAAGGCTTGGTCCAATTTCTGAAGCAGAGGGATATTCTGCTGACATCCCAATAAAAAAGTGGATTTCTGAAACCCAAGTTCCATGCATTTCCTTCCCTCAATTGAGCAATAATTGCTTGAGTTGGTGCTGAGACTGAATAGATCAGGAAGCTTTAATTTCAGTGGTAAATGTGCCAGCTATGCGTCTTGTCAAAGCTGCATGTCCTACCATCTCCCACTTTAACTGCAACAATCCTATCAAACATATGCCACAGCTTGAGATGTGCTTCCAAGCACTTGGACCATCGGAAATATGAGCTGTTCCCCTTTGTGCCATGGCCTTTGTCCATATTTTGTTTGTATTACCCTTCTCCAAAGGTTTCCTTGAAAGCCATTTATAAGCAAGCTATTGTTATGTAGTTGAAGGTTTTCTTATCCCGAGACCACCTCCTCTTTTATATTTTAGGGTCATTTCCCACTGTATGCAGTCTTATTTACTTTGATTTAGTTTAATTTGACACACCATTTTAAGACGTTCTGAAATGTTACACCTCTCGCATGAACCTTCTGTCGTTTTACTTTCAATTTGTACTACTTGTACTCTCTATCATTTTAGATTTAGTAATACTGAAATTTCCTCTCACTATAACAAAAAATACTGAAGTTTCCTTTCAGGTATGTCCGTATGAGATAGTGCTGTTTCCATAAGTTAATTTTACTAATTATTTCTGTGTGATGAAATCATCCATTTGCTGTCCTACATTAATATCTTTTTCAGAGTCCATTAAATATGTTCTTTTTCTTTAAATTGTGCAGCTGAAGTGTGGCAATTGTGGCGAGATCACCCAAAAGGAGACTTATGTGAGCTTGGGTGAAACTGTTCCTCTTCCCATAGGCAAGGGCCGCACCCATCTTATTCAGAAGGTGACCTATCCTCCTGTTTCCTTATCTTTGACAATATATCTATGCGTAGAGAGATATTTGTCTATGTACATCTGAGTGTCATGCGTGCTAGCGTAGATATGGAAACAGAGTTAATGTACACTATAAATTTAAAATTACCGAGACAACTCGAAATTTGAGGGGAGATAATGAGTCAATTAGGAAATCTGTAACATTAAGAAGTGGTTAAACCATAATAAATGCTTCTGTTGCTGTTTCTTAATACTATTATGTTGAATAACTGTGATATCCTGGGAGTCTATTTAGTGCCTTAATTGTTACTTTTTTTTTTTTTTTTTCCCATTTTAAATTTTTCATTTTGGGGTGGGGGGGTTGGGGGCAGTGGGTTTGTTTCTATAATGTTTTATTGCTGTTACAGCTCTTCATGCTTTTATTAGACTTGATTGATTATTAAGTATTTTGTGACTTCTGCTTTCAGTGTAAGTTCTGTAGCAGGGATGGCACAGTAACCATGATCACTGGCCGAGGCCGCCCTCTGACTCATGCTGACAGTCAAGCTGGAAAATATGCACCTTTGATGGTATTTGAGTGCAGGGGTTTCGAGCCTCTGGATTTTGTTTTCCGAGGAGAATGGAAAGCTGAATCTGTAAGCACTTCTCTTGCTTTTTGCTTTGGTGTTCTCCGAAAATTAAAGAAAATATTTGTTATAAAAAAACTCTATAAATACTAAAATTTAAGCATAAAATTTGTTTGCTCTATTAAGTCTCCATGTGTTTCTGAATTGTATGTTTATGCTGTTGAAAACATTCATAAGTACGTCGAAGAAATTTATGAAGCAGAATGGGCCTGATTATGGGGGATCAGTGAAATTTGTGGTGCTTCTGAAGTTACTGAATTAGACTATCTTCTCATGTTGAGTCATAGACCTTTATATAAACAGGAGGTTTACCTCCGTGCATCATCTTTGGAAGCATCTGAAAATGATTATCAGTCCGCCACTGGATATGTTCTGTTCTTTAGGTTGTTAACTTGTGAAGTTTCTTTGCCCCTAATGCTTTGGACCTAATGCTCTATGTCTTGTTTATTCTCGTTACCCCCATCGCAATATGCTATTGACCATAAGTACATCGAAGTGCTTCTGAAGACTGAATTCATCTTCTCATGTTGAGTCGCATCCGTGTTTACCCCGTGCATCATCTTTGGAAGCATCTGAAAATGAAATCCACACTGGATACTGTTTTTGGAGTATCCGACACGCACCCGACGATATTTTTGAAGAGTCTGTGCAACATAGCTTCTGACAGCAGTAGTAGGCACAGTGAGTAACCCACAGTAAGGTATTTACACTTCTTCCTGTCCTGCAATTGACAGGAAAGCTAAACCTGCTGTAGTGCTATTAACACTTGCTTACATCTGCTTCTGGCTATCTGATGAACAGAAATATTATGGTCTGTCTTTGGATTTTACTCCTCGTCCTTGAATTATATGGGGGTATAAACTTGTGTGATTTGGTCAGGTAACATGCAAAATGATTGGGAAACATTCATTATTTTGTTGAATTGATTTCTCTGTGGCATACATGTAAGCAGCTCTTGGGTCAGATGTCTTTGTAACAATAGGTTTGCTTAAGAGACTTGCAGTTCTTACTTCTTAGGTTCTATGTCAAATTCTTAGATTTTTGTGTTATGGAAATGTCAAGCCAGTTCTAATTTGGTTCACTTGATGCAGCTTGAGGGAACAAAATTTGAAGGCATTGATTTGTCCGGAGATGAGTTTGCTGAGTATGATGAGAAGGGGGAGTGCCCAGTGATGATTTCCAACCCTCAGGCCAAATTTGATGTAGTGAAATAGATCCTTCATTTCTCTAATGTTTTTTGCTGGTACATAGAAAGGGTGTAACTGTTCTACACTGTCAATGTGTAAAGGTTGCTAACTGCTAGGGATAGGAGTGTTGGTTTTCAATGTAACTGAACACAAACTACTTGCACGGGACTAGTGTTTGATTCATGATGGTTACATTCATGAAGAAAACCAGTTAATGATTGTTTAGGCGTGGCTATTTGGATAAGAGCAGATCTTTTTAGAAATTTAATCTGAAAGCTGGCACAACTTACCGAACGGGTCTTTAGTTTTTCCACTGTGATTGGTGTTAGCATATTGATGGATGTTGGTTAGCGTGCTATTTCCCCAAGCTCTTCTGAAATGTTATTTTGATGTTGGCCTTTTGCCACGTATGTAGGTTCCGGTCCTCTAGGACCTGTTAGACTTCTCTTCAAAATCTGTTCATAGCTTAGATCAATTGGTTTCGGGTCAACGGAAATACGCAAATTATGTTCTCTTGGCTGCCCAATCTACACTATACCAACCTTCATATCTAATTATGAGCTTTCCGACAATGGAGACTTGAGTATAGCAAAACGTCCAGAATAGTGAAAAGGACAGTAGTTACACCGGCGAGAACCTTCATTTTCTTTAAAACGATAAATATCTCTTCTTTGTTTAGGAGGAGGATTGAGACGATAGGTAAGGTAAGTGTGGTTGAACGAACCATCCATTCACTTCGTAAACACCTTTTGACACCATCTTGGTGCTTGTTGAATCAAATGAATCTGACTTGTCAATTATGTTAAGCTTAATCTAACCAGTGTAAGTAGGCGTTTGGAGGATCAAACCATGGTCGTGGTTTGAAAGACAATATGGTTTGAACCCAAATCATCCAAAAAAGCTTGGTTTGGGTTGAAACCATAGTTTTAACTTTTTTAAATACAAAATTTAACCCATAAGTTAATATTTTATAAAAAAAAAAAAAACCCCATAAGTTGGTAAATATTTTTAACAATTACCCCATCAATCATTTACCAATCTCATTAACTTCCACTAACGTTTATTTATGTCTACTAATCTTTAATTTATGTGGAAAGATTATATTAAATAGTAGTTACATTACTATTCATGTTAAATTTTCGATTTTATTGAAGTAAAATTTGATTAATTGATGTTGCATTTTTTAAAAAAGCCTTTCTAGTAGTGTATTAATTTTGTTATAAACTATGATTTGTTCATTTGGTAAGATTGTATAAGAATTTGTATAAGAATTGAGAATGTGTAATTTTGTGGGGTTTTTAATAAGAGAAAATACAACTTAAAATATTCAAATTGTATGTCAGACAAACATGGTTTGAAAAGTTTGCGGGAAAGTAAATCGTATAGGCGTAAGTGCGGAAAAAAAGGTAGGAGTCATACAAATAGGCGAGTGCTACTATTAGAAATTTCAAATGTGAAAACATCACGAAAAGTTATACAACTAGTCAGCTACTATGTGAGATTATTCTAACAATGTGTGGTTGAAAGCAATACTATGTCAAATTTTAGACTGCTGGATTTGTTATCTTGGGCAATCCATTGAAGTCAGAGCACCGGCAGGTTCCTTTCTCAGGATGCAATGGATGAGTAGACCCTCCTTTCTGCTCCTAATGAGTTGTCTGGTGCCGTTAATTAGACTGATTATGGCATAGAAGCGGCAATGGTGCTCATGTCAAGTGGTGTTCATACAGAAAGAGTTCATGTGACATCCCGGAGTTAACCTGGGCATCTGGCGATGCTCGTGCATCATGCTTCTTCAATAGAGTTGAATTTCGAGGTGCTTGCAGCGGCAATTATGAAACCTAAATGATATGAGAAAATAGTTAGCATATCAGCCTCCCAATTGGTAAAAATATAAGGAATCAACCAACATCAAGTGATAAGAGCCTTATTTTCATGCATCATCCAAAAGTACAACTATGATGTTTCTCATTTGCAAATACGAACAATCATTAGAGGGGGGCAAGGAACAAGGAAAATATATAGAAGACTGGCAAACATACGAAGTCAAAGCTGATAGGATAAAACTGTTGAGATTCTCACCACATGCGTGACCCATGGAAAAGAATCAGGTTCGCATATGATGGGTGCATTGTTGAGAATATAATTAAGAAATTAAATGTGTACTCTCTCTAACAACTAAAGCTTTTAGATGAGTTGGTCACACTTCAACGAAAATTACATCAACTGTGCCAAACCAGCTGTCATGTCTGCAGATTGAGGACCCTGGACAAGAAAGAATGAGAATAACATGAAATGGACACATGAAAAACAGTGTGTGCAGCAGCAGAAGCTGCGTTTGGGAGGCCGTAGAACAAGAAGTGGTTAGGGATAATAAAACAAGTGCCTCCCACAATTAAGAAAAGCAGTACAGTAAATAGGTACACGTCTTCAGGAGAAAAGAAATTAACTAAGACAGCTCTCTATCGTAAATCACAAATATGTTAATTGTAGACCAAACAAAAGAAAAAAGCATTAATTGTAGATGAAGCTCATTTCTTATGTCCAAGTCGTAACTAGACATCGATCGAGCTGGTCTTTTTCCCTTTTTCATAAGCATAAGGCAGAAATAGCGGATGGAAAATGAAGAATAACATCCAGCAGAGAAAGCACATGCAGAGATGTGACATCCAGGCCCGAGTACTAATAATAACCCGCCAAAAACACAGTGCTAGATGAACGCATAATAGATTAGATTCTTCTCTTTTTTTTTTTTTTTTTTAATCCACTGATAGATTGAACGTAACAAAACTATATACATGGCTGCATGAGTTCTGACCTTGATTGCAAAGCTGCTTGGCTTTTTGTCCACTTGTATCAACCATCTTCACTTGGTAAAGTTTCTTTTACTAATTAACCAAAATCGGAAAGGAAATAACTGCATCCACAAGAAGTATCGAAGTCAGAGAGACCCCCGTTAAGCAAGAAAACATTAAGAAGCTAAGAGATATATACTCTATACCTTTTCCAAACTCTAATATTTAACAAGGACTGGCCTTAAATTTCCCAAACTTACAAATTTTCCAACTGCTCCAAATTAGTCTCACTTATGAAATAAAGTCCTTAGCAAGCTCAGTTGCTGCATGACCAGTATATCTTTATCTGTTTTTGAAGTAGTACAAGTCACTTGGATATTCTGACTCTAGAGATCAGATTCAACAGCAAATCATAATCAGGAATTGTCAGAAATACATCATCTAAATGGTTTCTTAATCAGATAAGGGCTCCCTAACCATAAGATTAATTTTCTCCTGAAGGAATTCGAGTACATCTTCTCTCTCTTCCTTGAGAAGTAGTTTCCGTAATTTTCCAAACGTCATCCTACCGGGGCGCATTCCTTTCTCTATCATCTCTTCCATCAACACACAAGCACCAGGGGCATCACCGTCTTCGCACAGCCCATTTATAAGTGCAGAAAAAGTATGCATGCTGGGAACAAATTGCTTGCGTTTCATATATTTCCACACTTTACGAGCCATATTAATCTCACTCCGCTCACAGAACATCTTTATCATCATAGTATACGTGTCTGCATCAGGATCACAAATTTTGAGCATCCTCCGGAAAACCTTAAAAGCATCATCAGTCTCACCTCGACCAATCAAGCCACTCAGAATAATATTGCAGGTCCTTGCATTGGGGTCCACCCCCTTCAATTGCATGTCGTTCAGAACCCTATAGGCATTTTGGAATTTATTTACCTTACAGAAAGCACTAATTAGAGAATTATATACAGCTACATCAGCCTCAACTCCATTTTTTTCCATTTCAAGGAATGTATCTATCGCATCTTCAATCCGGTTTTCTAGCCCATATGTATGGACTAAAACACTATAAATAAAGGATGTTGGCCTGCAACCGCTGAAGTCCATCTCCTTGACAATTTCAACAGCCTCATCAACCCTGCCAGCCTTGCAAAGTATATCAACCATGATCCCATAAGTCACAATATCGGGATTAGAGCCCACCTCAATCATTTCCCTGTAAATTTCCCTTGCCTTGGGAAGATTGGGAGCCCTTCCCCAACCTTCGATCAATATGCTGTAAGTTTTTGAATCAGGAATAAACTCCTTTTTCTTACTATCGAAAATCTCCTGAGCTTTTCCCACATTCTTCGATTTGCATAGAGCACTCAATAAGCCGTTAAAAGCAGCTAGGTTGGGGGGCACGTCGAACTTATTCATGATATTGAAAGTGTATACAGCCTCCTCCACCTTTTGGGCCCTAGCATATTTTCTCATCATTATGCAAAATGTTTCAATATTAAGCATTCCCTTGGCTTTCATCTTATTTACAAGATCCCACATCATCTGATATTGCCTTATCTTGGCAAGAGATTCAATCATGAAGTGGTAGGCTTTAGTACTATGCTCATAATTATGTTGCTTTTCAGCCCATTCAAAGAAACGATACGCAAGCATTCCAGCATTTTCAAATCTCTTAAGGACGTCTTCGACCATCTCCGGTGAAACCCTAATCCCGCTTTGGTCGAGCTCTGTGTCAAGGCCAAATTTTGGACAAGACATCATAATATTACAAAGCCTTTTCAGTGGATCGAGTTTAACGTCCATTGTTTCTTTAGAACTATACATTCGGGTAAACACCACTGTTCTACCACACAATTTCTGATGAAGTCGTAGCATTGTCCTCCTCGTAGAAAGCTGAGAAAACCTGAAAAGCATCTAGAAAAGTTAAAAAAATAAAACATGGAGTTACTGATCTGATCTTCTAGGTTATTGATATGTCAAAGTAGAACATTGTTTTTTGTTCATTTTCAGTCAGAAGCAATGCAAATAAAGCGAACAGTCTTCACACTTCACACCATATCAAGAGAAGAAGAATAGAATTTCAGCTTTTTACAGCTCCATTTTTGCACATATCAAGAGAAGAAGAGGAATAGAATTTCATTTTTTATAGATTTTCCCGAGATTTATATGGAATTTACTTATCATACTTCCCAAT
Source organism: Lycium ferocissimum (assembly GCF_029784015.1). NCBI lineage: Eukaryota > Viridiplantae > Streptophyta > Magnoliopsida > Solanales > Solanaceae > Lycium > Lycium ferocissimum. The sequence goes on from NC_081348.1 coordinate 44,310,440, forward strand.
ATATAATAAGCATGTAGAACAGTAGTCCATGCTCGAACATCCGGTGAATAGTCTTTCATGATAATAATATCAAATGGTTTCGACGTCACGAAATGCTGGGATTCCTTACCCAAAACCCTCACCAAAAATTCAATAACTTGACTTCTAGCTAATCATTTTTGACATGTAAATTCGAGAAAGCCCATTGAAACAACAAAATACCTCTACCCCATTTCCCTAAAGCATCCAAGTCTTTAAAAAAGGCTTTCAAAAGACTTCCTCAAATCAACTTCAAGAAAATCAAATTTCCTAAAGCATCCAAGTCTTTAAAAAAGGCTTTCAAAAGACTTCCTCAAATCAACTTCAAGAAAATCAAATTTCATAAAATCAAAGAATTCAATCAATCATTAGCTTACAGTTGACAGGGAGCGAATTGATTTTGCCAGATAAAGAGGGATAGCAGTTGAGAAAATGATCAACATGGCCCCTAATGCATGGAGGTTGGACTATTTTGGTCCTTGATATATACCCCTTAACAAAAATAATCCTTAAATGCAATAGGTGGATGCTCTTACTCCTAAATCTTAAAACTAATGGATTCAAAAAAAAAATCTGTTAAACTTAACAGCATCCTTGCAGCACCAAAAAACAACATTTAACCACTAGCATTTCAGCAGCAGAAAAAACAACGCAAATAGCCCTCTTTCAACAACAAAAATATCATTCCGCCGTTGCAAAAATAACATTTTTTCAGCATTAAAAAAGCATTCTGCAACTATGAGATATCAGATAAGATGAACAAAGTTTATGACCTTGATCACATCAAAATCAACATTTTGTTAAGAATGCCCATTTATGATATCTTCACAATGGGAATATTAGAATGTACCTTTTGGTGCATGCATGAAATCTACTTATCGATAAGACGACAACCCTCACTTAAAAAACAAAATCCCCAAGGTACCACCTATTACTTGAGCAGATAAGACGAGCAAACATAAAAATCCTTTTTAAAGTATCATATTCCTGTCTGAATTCAATAATTAGTGTTCTCCACACAGTTAAAGGCGCTGACTTTCCAAATTGGTTATTCTGATATTGTAAATATATTCTACCAATTGACCCAAAAATAAATATAAATGCTCAATTCCTTCCTCCTCTCTTTTTTCTCCATATGCTAAAAATCAAAACTTTGCCCCAAGAATACCGCCTATAACAAACATGAAATTCCATTTTCCTATATTTTAATAGTATATTGTTTTTGTACTTTCCATTTTCTTATTATCTTCTTAGAATTTACTTACAGGAAAGAGTAAATATCCACAAAACAAACTATACAAATTTACACATGCAACAATAACACCCACAAAAAATAAAAATAATAATAAATAAATAAAAAATAAAACTCAATACCCATTTCTTCCTTCTTCTTCTTTTTTTTTTTTTTCTGTAAGCTAAAATCAATACTTTGCAACAAGAATACCATTGCCTATAGCAAACACAAATTCCATTTTCCTATTTTCAAAAGTATATTGTTATTGTACTTTCCATTTTCTTATTATCTTCTTAGAATTTACTTACAGGAAATAGTAAATTTCCTCAAAACAAACTATACAAATTTACACATGCAACAATAACACACAAAAAAAAAAAAAAAAAAAAAACCTCAATACCCTTTTCTTCCTTCTTTTTTTTTTTTTTTTTTTTTTTTTCTAATAAAATCAATACTTTGCAACAAGAATACCATTACCTATAGCAAACACAATTCCATTTTCCTATTTTCAAAAGTATATTGTTTTTGTACTTTCCATTTTCTCATTATCTTCTTAGAATTTACTTACAGGAAATAGTAAATCTCCTCAAAACAAACTATACAAATTTACACATGCAAAAAAAAAAAAACTCAATATCCATTTCCTCATTTTTTTTAATTTTTTTTTTTTGGGTAAAAATCAATACTTTGCAACTAGAATACCATAGCCTATAGAAAACACAAAATTTCATTTTCCTACTTTTAATAGTATATTCTTTTGTACTTTCCATTTTTTTATTATCTTCTTAGAATTTATTTACGGGCAAGTAGTAACTTACCTCAAAACAAAGTACACTACAAATTTACATGAGCAACAAAATAATCAGAGAAGCTTTTGATAATTTCAATTTCAAATTATTTAATTATAAGTAAAACTGACCTTGCGGGAATTCAATGGAGTCTTGAGAGCCTTTGTCTCCAGTGGCTATGGGAGTAATGGAGACATCTAAGAGTTTGGCTACAAATGAAATATTGGATCAAGTTAATGGGCCTAAACCAATTGAAATTTGGGCCTGAATGTGAACCTATTGTCCCTTCTTACTATTCGTAGCTACTTTTTTAAAATTACCATTCGTAGCTACCTTTTATATATTCCCGTATATTTGATAGTGTTTTCGCTGTATTTGAGTGTACATGTTCAGGTATGTATTTGGCTTCATATACACTGTTCGAACCTGGGCGAGTAGGGGCAAAGCCATACCCAATAACCACTCCGGTCACAAAAGTTTAACGTATTTTGGTATAGATACGTATGGTAATTTACAAAATCACTGTAGCTACTAAATATGAATAAATTGAAATTTGTTATTATCAATAATTACCTCTTAGAAGTAATTATGTCAAGTAATTATTCCAAATTTGAAGTCCATATATCGAAGGAAGAATTGCATCTAGCAGTCAGTTTTTAGCCAACTATTTAAATTATATCTAATAATTTAAAATTATTTAATTTGTAGCCAGTATCGATAAACTTCATGTGAAAGCCTACCTGCTCATCCTGCTCTTCTTCTTACTTGTAAACTATGTGGCACACTGTTACTTTTCACCCATAATTTCCTACTTTCATTTGAGAAGCCCAAGCTACATTCCAGGCATAATAGATGCATTTTTCAAAGCGTAGCCTTCACATAACTGGTAAAGTTATTGTCATGTGATCAGGAGGTCACGAGTTCGAGGCACGGAAATAACCTCTTGTAAAAATGCAGGTTAAGGTTGTGTACAATGAACCCTTGTAGTTCAGCCCTTCCTCGGATCCCGCGCATAGCGGGAGCTTAATGCATCAGATTGCCTTTTAATGGATGCATTCTAACAAACGTAACTAGGTTGCATAGGTATATAGTGGTTTTCATATATGACATCATGAATCACACTATAATTACAATATAATAATATAAAAAATTATAATCATTATAAAAGGTATAATTACTATTATGGGTGGTAATTACGTAGCCTATAATTGCACTGCAATTTTCACCACAGCCTTAGTATCAATTTGTAATTTCGAGAGCTCTTCTAAGAATAATATTCGGCTTATCTCATCATTTCAATCCCAAATGGTTCTGGAATTACACGAGGTATATTGTTGTTATCTCGTCACTTCAATCTTTGATTTGAGTAGTGAAAATAGAAATTTCCAAGTGTTTTTCCTTTCCTTTCCGTAGTTTCCAAAAACATCTCTATTTTTTGGCTTAAATTGGGAGAATAGAAATACAGCAGAAATGAGCTTATGTCCAAAGGCAGGCCCCTTTCCTTTTGTTGCCTCTAACCATAATGTGTTAAAGAGGACGCGTGAGAAGATGCCTCAGAAGAAAAATACTCACTCCCTGCTTGTACCAAATCAATAAATACAGTACACATGAATTAATTTTACATAGACTGCTGTATCACTGGGCAATAGTTAACTAATGCAATTTTATCACCAAAATAGTAAACTTATAGTGATATAGTCCGGTGTAAACACCGAACGAGTAACTATTTCCATGCATCAAGAATGGGTTCAAGTTTCAATCTATCAATTACACTTCACAACCAAAACATTTGAATTCGGCTGCAATCCATTCCTCATTTTTTAGAGGATGCACAGCAGCTTTATTAAAGTATCAACTGCAGAAAGCTTAAATCGTACCACTAAATATAGGATTAACATACAAAATAAGCATAGAAGGTTCAGAGAGACCCATAGTTCACTCAAAAGAAAAACAAGATGATCTCTCCCCTTGCATAGTAAGTACTGGGCAAAGGCCATATAAAGCTCTTATTGAGTCCACCACATAAGGAGATCCTTGCGCCTATTTATCTTCTTCTGAAGTTGAAGAATTCCGTACAGAAGGGCCTCGGCAGTAGGTGGGCAACCTGGAACATAAATGTCGACAGGGACAATCCTGTCACAGCCTCGCACGACAGCATATGAGTAATGGTAGTACCCTCCACCGTTTGCACAGCTCCCCATTGAAATGACCCACCTTGGCTCGGGCATTTGATCATAGACCCTGCAATAAAATGCAATATGGCTTAATATTTTGACTCACTAAAACAAAAAGGGTACCCTTACATAAAATTACCATCATCATTTCAACTATTCTGTTTTTCGGTGAAGGTCTAAACGATTGAGCTGTTCAAGTCATTAACTACAAAATTCCAGAAAGGTGACAGACATACAAGATTTCCTTAGACATCGAAGAAAGTCTAGAAAATGTAACATGTAAAATTCAAGCTAAACACACTGGAAATGCACCTGCAGCGGAATAAAGTAAAGGAATTTTGGAGAATTTCGGTGTGCTGCTTGATCAGATGAGCAAAGGCGCACAAGTTTAGGATGCTAAATTTAGAGGTCTAAAAGAAAACTGGCAAAGAAGAGAATGAGAAAGTACAAGATCAGACAAGCCGAATAGGAATGCTCAACGTAATGGATGAAAATTTCCAACAAAGGTTTGATAATTGTTTGAGCATGCTAGTACAACTTTCAAGGGTCCAGATAGTTTCAATCCTTTGTTTCAAACAGGGAGCAGTTCTGTTTTGATTATATATAAGCCATCAACGTCAATCAGTCAAGGGTGATTTTTATAATTTAAAAACACCATGACTTTTTAGGTAAAAAAATAATCACATCAGCCTATAGGATCACTTCTTTTTATAACTGAAAAATTTCCTAGGGCTAGTGGAGAACAGTTCAAAACTCGGTGGCTAATGGCCCACCCATCTACTCTTATCAACTTACTTACTAGGCTTTTGTCTGAATCAGGATCCAAACCCATGACGCATGCCTAACCAACACATCATAAGTTACACTGTTACCACTTGATCATAGCCCTAGGAGCATTTCTTCGCGCTAAATTAATAAAATTCTTACCGTTCTCAAAAAGCAAGTGAAACATAAACAAGCTTCTGATTTAAGATATTGGTCATTGCAAATAAAAAACTTTTAGATCTTATTTATTCTCATCTCGAATGGAAGCAAACAAGTTGCCCTGGTGTAAAGGGGAACGCTAAAGAAATAAAGGATGGAGAAGAACAGAAAGTAGAAATCACTTTGTTTTGCTACTCCATATTCACCACTTTCTTTTGCCCAACTGTAGCCAGATCCGCCCAAATGTACGTGACAAATTCAGACTGATTCTATGTCCCATTAATGATTATTTTTTTATAAGGCCATTAATGAGTGTTTTCAAAGGCTCGTTTAAACCCTACTTGCAGCGCTTAGCCTCGCCTAGGCAGCACATTGGTGCAACCACCCTAGTGCTAAAGCATGCACCGATGGGCTCAGTCTTAACTCTTAAGGAGGAAAATGCTGAGCAATAAATATTAGTAGTTTGATCTTGATTAGTATAGTTTTCACTAAATTTTCTGGATAAATTGTATAGGTTTTACTTCACAGTTTCACGTAATTCCACTTCTTATATTATTTTGTCCCTATAATTTATTCTCTGTGCATAAATTTATCTTGTCTAAGAAAATTAATCAATGTGCTTATAATTATGTTTGCTTGTATACATGCATACATATTCTTTAACCTTTATGCCTTTTGTCTTTGACAATAAAGTGTATAATTCAAGGAAGCTCCCATATCCATCTTCTTTTACGCTTTAACCTACCACAAACTGTTATACTGCATAGCAAGACAATGATACACTCATAAATGTTGATCTCCCCGAGTTTATTGCATAACATAAATACTTCTAAGTTTCACATTGACATTCAACGTCGTATCCTTTAAAGTACAAAATCATAGTGCTATAGAACCAACAGGCAGGAAAACAATGACAAATGTCAGCATCAAGACGTGGCAGACAGAAATGAAGTAAAGAGAGGAAGGCCACCACAACAAATATACAAGTTGACCAATACGATACATTAATACCAACAAAAGTGAAGCAGTCAAAAAATATATATAACCCACCGACTATATACATGTTTTTTTTTATCATTGTCAATAATCAAATGACTAATTTAGCTGACCATTGAAAAAGACAAAAAAGACACCACTAGTGAGAGGGCAGACTATAGTCATTATACCAGCAGAAAAATGTTGGTCATCCAATATTTATGTGCGCCGTCGTTATATTGAATGCTAATCTCCCTAACAATCTGCAAATTGCTCATCCCAACACCACATTTAAATGCTCAACTTTGTCACATTACTAACCAAAGAGAGTTTTAAATAAGGGAACACTCATTTTCCAATAATTAACATGAGCAGTCATCAAAAGATGCAGTACGATTATGCCTCAAACAACTGGGCAACTACTAACCAGTTGGGATGATCGTGGGGACATGGCAAGGCAGAAGAACTGGTGAAGTTTAATCCCACATACATTTGATGGACCATCTGGAGGGAGAGAAACTCAAGACGCTTGAAGACATTATCAGCACTGAGCAGATGATTACGACGAACAGTATTTTCTTTTTCACTTTTGGTGTAAAGAAGGTTCTCAGATGATGTAGTTTCTAGCTTAAACACCGTAGAATCCTTGTAACCGGCTACAAGGCTTTTTTGTTCGGTGTCTTGTAAATGTTTTTCCTACTCTTAGCACTCTCTTTGTGCTAATGATTTATATTATTGTTACCTTCCTTAAAAAGAAGAAGAAGCAGTACGATGTTTTCAGCATTTTGTGTGCAAAACATTTGCAGACAAATTCTTCAGCGTGTTTGCACAAAAAACCACATGTACTTTAGTTAGGGTTCCTTAGAGAACATTAACAGCAACAGTTTAAAGAATCCTGGTGAACCACATGTTGCATTATTCGCATACCAGATTATTCTGATTGTCATCCCACTTGGTGATGAACTATGCCGCTCCTGTGAGCTATGTTCATTCTGAGTCCTACTAAAAACATTCTACCAATAAAATTCAAAGCGTGGTGAAGTTTTGTCCAATTCTCACATTATTCCCCTATACATTACACAGCAACAGTGCTCCTCTACTCTACACCAAAAGAACAGTTACAATACTACAATCCAGATCGTCCTCCATCATATCTATGTTAAGACTATACAAAATACCTGAACAAAAAAGAGGCTTGGGAGACTGTAACAGAGAACAGAGCAACAACTAATTAAACGAATTTACTAATATTGTAGGCATATCAGATCATCGACCTAAGATATCACATATTCCTGCCGGTGACGTCATAGAGGGATGTTGTGCGTTACCTTAGTTCTTTATCTCATTTTGTCTTTACTTATTATCTAATAATCCTATTTTATCCCTTACCCTACCTTTTTATAATAGCTCTACCCCATAACCTACTTTTCTTGTAGGATTATCCTTCAACTTGCTGATGTGTAGCATTATGTAATGACCGGAAACAATACAATCTATCCAAACATTGTATTCATCAAAACAATAAATACAATACAATATAATATAATACGATACATTATGAAACGCAATGTAACAATCATCCAAACAAAGTATAAATGGGAGAAACGATGGAGACACGTGGAAACAATACAATCTATGGACCGAAATCTTTTGGGGCTGCTTTCGTGGAGTATTCATCAAAACAATCATGACTCGTGATTTCAGTATTAATTGCATTTCAGTATTAATTGCACCACTTTTTATGTAATATGATACATTATCAGAAGATATTCTAGTCGATAGTTTGTAACAATCATACAGGAAAAAATGAGAAACTCTTGTATATCAATCATTAGAATTTATACATAAAAATGAGAAAATGACTAAAATTTATACGTATTTGCTAAACAGAGCAGGTGCCATTTTGTTGGTTAGTGTACCAGCGAACAATCATAACATCGGATTGTCTAGGACTAGGTCTAAATATAATACCAAATCTACCAATAAAATTCAAAGCATGGTGAAAATTCTCATTATACATTATACAGCAACAGTGCTCCTCTACTCTACACCAAAAGAACAGTTACAATACTACAATCCAGTCCCCCATCATATCTATGTTAAGACTATACAAAATATCATTTCCACACAACACGCCAATCCAAAAGACAATACCTTATTTTTTCTTCTCATTTTATCTTTACTTATTATCTTTATTTTATTATCTTTTTATAATCGTATTTAATCTTCTTTATTATCCTTCAACCTGATGTGTAGCATTATGTAATGTAAAAACTCCAAACATTGAAATAATACACTACAAACCATTACTTCTGACTCTATCTATCCAAACATTGCATTCATCAAAACAATACAGTACAATACAATACAATACAATACAACACATAATACGATACATTATGAAACAATATGTAACAATCATCCAAACAAGGTGCTACATGGAAAAAACCGGAAAAATGAGGAAATTTATACGTACTTGCGTAGAGCAGGTGCCATTTTGTTGGTAAGTGTACCAGCAACAATCATAACATCAGATTGTCTAGGGCTAGGTCTAAATATAATCCCAAATCGATCGAAATCGTAACGCGCAGCACCAGCGTGCATCATTTCAACAGCACAACACGCCAATCCAAACGTCATAGGCCAAATTGAACCACGCCTAGCCCAATTCATCAGATCGTCTACTTTAGATATCACATATTCAGCTGGTTTCGATATTCCCGCCGGTGACGTCATCGCCGGTGGTTGTGAGCCAGTGTTTGCGGCCAGTGACGTCATCGTCGCTGTTCTTTGAAGGAACGGTGTCGTTCCGGTGAGCATTTTCGCGTTTCGAGCGATAAACGCCATTTTCTAGAAGGTTCTAGAAGGTTCCGGTGAAGAAGAGGAGGAATACGAAGGCGGTTAGGTTTTGGTTGTGAATTTGATTTGATCTGAAAATTACATACATTGGGTGTTGTTTTTGTCGAATTAGGCAGATGAGGCCACGTAGAACTGATCCAACGGTCACCAGAAAAGATGGACACGTAATTGCATGGTATGCCCTTCAAATGGACTGGTCTTTAATTTTCCAACAAAGCTGGACACGTAATTGCACGGTTTGGCCTTCAAATGAACCGGGGCAATTCGCAGGAATGTCATTATTTGGGGGTGGTCTTTAATTTTTGTCCATTAAATTGATGGTCCTTAATTTGTATCCATCATTATAATTTTTTAATTTTGGGTTTGAACTCTCGCTCAATCAAAATTTAAAAAAGAAATCGTAAGGTAGAGCTGGATTTGCAGGGCAGAATTTTGAAGGCAATTGGCCAAAACTTAAGGCATAGTTTTGAAGGTAAAATTCTGTCTTGCGAAATTCTTTTTTTTTTTTACTGAGATAGTAGTCCAACCTAGAACCTCGGGATATTAGGTAAAGGCCAAAAATTAAAGACCACTAATTTAAGGGACAAAAATTAAAGATCACTCTAAAAGAAGGACAATCCGCACAAAAAAATAATGAACTGGTCTATAATTTTGTCCTTCAAATGGGTTGGTCTTTACTTTTTTCCATTCAAAATTGAACTTATGCTTAACGGGATGAGTTTTTTTAAGAGCGGTGGGATAAATTATGAATATTATGAAACGTAAATTATGTCCTTTTAAGCATATGTTTGATTTTAAAAGACAAAAATTAAAGTCCAGTCCACTTGAAGGCCAAAAAATTAAAGACCAGCACAAAATAGGAACACAAGTGCCAATGACCCACACCTCGATCGTGGAGTCCACTGGGCTCTGCCTTCATTGGGAGAAGTTAGCAAATACGTAGCCACTTTTCGGATCGCTAATTTAACTTTAGTCATGACTCGTGATTTCAGCATTAATTTCACCACTAATGTAATTTTTTTTTTTTTTTGGATAAAAGCATTCTTACCTATAACACAGAAAATATTCTAGTCTAGTGTACTATATTGAAGTTTGAATTTTAGGGGTAACACCCTATCACAATTGTTTGAGTTCGAAATTGGCCTATAGGTAAAATGTGCTGAGTTTGAAAGGTGTAAAGGTGTGAAACTCTTAGGGAAAACTATCATTAATTTCCCATCCAACCCAAACTAATTAGCTGTCCATATCTCCTCCCAAACTACTTTTGCTTCTACCCCATTGTACCCAATCTAATTACTCGATGTGCCCCCCCCCCCCCCCTCCAAACTCAACCATCCTCCTGATATCGTATGGTATATTTATATATCATGATGGTATCACGGAGATAGTCATCCATAATACATTTTCAGTATATTTATATACCGCGATGGTATCATGGTCCTGATGAGTGTCTCATTGAAGGACTAAAGTAGTCATCCATGATACCCTCACAGTATATGTATATAAGACGATGGTATCATAGAGATTTTTTTTCGAGAAAAGTGTGTCATTTCTAATAAATAAACATGATCATTCATAATACCGTCTCAATATATTAATATACCATGATGGTATCTTGAAGGACTGAGAGAAGGACTGAAGCATCTCCATGATACTATCTCGGTATATTTATGTACCATGTTGGTATCATAACTGGGGGCATTTCGGATAAATATTTTTAATTTTTTCTGGAGTACGAAAATAATTAGGATATAAACGGATAATTATTTTGGTTTGAGAGGGCATGCATGATCTTTCCCTTATATATTATCTAGCGTTCTAACAAAATTTTCAAAAAATTCTTGTTGCAATTTTATAGCTAGGCTTATTCGAACTCCGAGATGCAATTTTATAGCCAAGCTTGTTCGAACTCTAAGGTGCAATTATGGAATTTCAATTTCTATAAGTTGAGATTTGGAGACATTATAATTTAGTTCAAAAGAGGTATATCATGTGAAATAAATATTTTCATGTTCTCACACACATTTATTTTAAAAGATAATAGCTATTTCCCGTGTTTTAATTTATGTGAATCTATTTGATTGGACACAGAATTAAAAAAAAAAAAAGGGTGGGGGGATTTTTTTAAATTTGTGGTACTAAATGAGTCACATATATTTTTTGTGACTATAAATCATTGCATAAACGTAAATTATTTCCAAATATAGGAAGATGTTATTCCTTTATAAGAAAATGTGTTCACATAAAATGAAATAAAGGGAGAACATATATTAATATAATTTTGATAAAATTGAGCCGAAGGTCTATTGGAAACAACTTCTCTATCTTCACAAGATAGAAATAAGGCCTGCGTACACTCTATCCTCCCCATACTCCACTTGTAATAGTACACTGAGTTTGTTATTGTTGTTATTTTGACAAAATTATATACTGAGTTAGCATACACGTACTGATATATTAATTTCATATAGCCACTTGATATAATTAAGTAGTAATATTACTCACTCTAATTTATAATAAGTGTCTACTTAGCCGTTTTACTTTTATTCAACATAAGTATCCACTTACATAATCAAGAGAGAACTAACTCTTTTTTCATATTTGCCGTTATTAAGTACTAAGTGATCATATTTTGATGTGTCAAGTTAATAGTAATATATAAATTTTAATTAAGGATAGTTCAGTCAAAATACATATTTTTATTTATGTTCGTATTTTTTTAAGGGTATCTTTAAAGACTAAGGGCTCGTTTGATATGATGGATAAGAAATAAGTAATTCCGAAATTAAATTTGAGATGAGTTTATCTCATATTTGATTAGGATAAAATTGCGGAATAAACTGATTCTCAAATTATTTATTCCGAAATTATAATGTTATTTATTCTCGTGAGAGGGTGAAAACTAAACCACCCCTAGGTCTAGGGATACTTAATTTAAACTGCAGGAATTATTTCACACGCTCAAACATGTATGTGACACTGACACAAAACCTACGCTGACCTTAGATTCTCCAAACGCAAAAAATAAACTGAAGCAAACAAAAGTACATACAAAAAAATAGAAAAACAAAAGTAAAGTTAGATATTCTTTCTCTCAAAAGTTGCAACTTTTAATCACTATAACCAAAAACCAAAACCAATCTCTTCTTTCTTCATTCTCAATTACTGGAAGTAAAATACTACATTTGATTGATAATGGCAGATAAGCCTAGTAGAGCACTAGTATTATACGGTGACGGGTTGGCCCGATCCATTGACCCGTCTCATACACATCTCCATTCTTTTGCTTCTCGAGCTTCTTGTGGCTTCTTATCTCTTCCTCACTCTTCCCCATCAGGTCCTTTTTTTTTTTTTTTTAAATCTCAAAATCATTCCTTTTTGATAATTCTTACATTGGTTTATGCTCTTTTATCATTTTTAGTCCTTGAGTTTGTAGAAATTGCAAGTTTTTGAGTAGAAATCACTCTCCTCCTTCATTTTTTTTTTAATTTAATTTTTTTCACCTTTTTTAATCTCAAAATTGTTTCTTTTTTGATAATTCTTATATGGGTTTATACTTTTTTTGATCTTTTAATCCTTGAGTTTATTGAAATTGCATGCTTTTTGAATAGAAATCAGTTTGCATATATTATGTCTAATTTGTGTCAAGTCCCTTTTTTTTTTTTTGGTTCCCAAAATCATTTCTTTTTGATAAATTTTATGTGGGTTTGTGATGTTTTTCAACTTTAATCCTTGAGTTTGTATATGCAAGAATTTTGGGTAGTTTTCTGGGGCTTCTTCAGGTTTTTTTTCTGATTTTTTTTTTTATCTTTTTTTTTTTTTTTTAAATCCCAAAATTGTTTCTTCTTGATAGATTTTATGTGGGTTTATGATGTTTTTTAAATCCCAAAATTGTTTATGTGGGTTTATGATGTTTTTTAATCTAGGAGTTTGTAGAAGTTGCATGCTTTTGAACAGAAATCAGTTTGCTTATGCAAGAATTTGTACTTTTTAATACTGAAAACATCAATGTTACACATTACCTGCAAGGGTGGCTCAGTTGGTTGAGCATGGGGCTTTCATATGGAGGTTTCAGGTTCGAACCCCCTGCCTTACAACAGCAAGGATTTGCCTTCTGGGTTGAGCTCGTCTCACGGGGCTTGCCTAGTGCGGGTTATCTCTCCTGTGTGGTTTGTGTGGTTTGCGAGCTATTGCATAGGAGTTGGGTTTATCCTATGTGCACCCGAAGGGTAGCGGCTGCGGATTCCCATGTTATCAAAAGAAAAAAAAAAAAAAACATCAATGTTACACTTTAATTAAGTCCATTTTTTTGTCAAGAGTCTTTTAGTTTGGTTAAAGACAAGAGGTTCTGATGTTTACCTTTTCTTACTTTTTATTAATCTTAATATAATATCTTTTTGATAGTTTTAATCTGGGTTTATGCTCACTTTCATTTTTAATGCTGGAGCTTGTAGAAATTGCTCGCTTTTGAATGGAAATCAGTTTGCATAAGCAAGAATTTGGATATTAAAAGAAACTACTGTATACATCAATGTTACACTTACATTATGTCCATTTTCTGTGAAAGAGTCTTTTTTCTTAGTTTGTTTATAGACTTGTATGTTTGATTCGGAATTTAGTGATTTTTCCACTCTATAGCCCGGTGGCTATGATTTTTATTGTTATGTTATGCCTAGAGGTTAGGGTTTTTATTCGTAAGAAAGCATCACGACTTGTTTTCTAAATTAACGAAAGTATCTGTCATGGACAGTACAAAGATTGTTGTTACTTTACAGTTCATGTTGGGAGTCTAATTACTTTTTGTACTTCTTATCTGTCATTTTGGAATTTACATGGGCATTAGATTGCAGAAAATGAGGATGCAAGAATAGTCAGAGAATTCGCTGAGCTAGTGGATGCAAGTGAAGCTTATCTTGCTCTGGTGAGATGCAATTACTCTGTTTATAGAAATTACTAAATACTATGTGTATCTCTTAGCTTAATTAACACATATTGTGCTAAAAATCTTTCCTTTCTGTTGTTAAGAATGGGGAAGAATCTTCCGAAACTCAATCTGAGCGGAAGCATGTAGCAGCAACCATATCAGAGAGGTAGGACTATGTTTACATGTTGGACTTCTTTCGATCTGATGTTATTTAGGCTGAATACATCGACAACACCCTTAAACTTGCAAATAAATTTCATTTAGACGCTCGAACAATGACTTATTCCAATTGAGAATCCGGACACATGATAAAGTGTTCCTATTAAGAACTTCTGGCTCAAGCGCCCGTTACGTAGATAAGTTAATCACGTAAGATATGTGACCTCCTTTAATTATACACATCAACATCAAATGGAATAGGCCTGAGGTTTTATGACTTATTGAGGCTAATATGTATAATTAAAGGAGGTGATATATTTTAAGTGGTTAACTTATCTACGTAATGGGCGCCTGAATACACATGCAAAAACTTTTACAAAATTTGAGTAAGTGTCCAATAGAAACACTTTATTATGTGTTCAGGTACTCAATTGGAATAGGCCATAGTTCGAGTGTCTAAATGAAATTTACTTGCAAGTTTAAGGGGTTTTCAATGTACTTTGTCTATTATTTATATTGTTGAAAAGACTGTTTTTCCATCAAATTCTCATTCAGGTTTATGGGGATGAAAGCTGCTGTCATCACTGGAAATTTAAGACTGAAGAGTTTCTGCCTTAAGCTTGGCTTCACCGTCTTAGAGCTGAGTGAGGTTGTTAGTAGTGTTACTGACCAGGTTGATTCATCCGCTTTAGCCTCTGAATTGTTCAGGTTGTTGGGTTTTCAAGAAGGGAAGACCTTAGAGTCGAACCAATTCGATTTAGTTGTTCTTCATGTTGGAGCTGGTCAAACGACAAATTGCCTCAAAGACTTGGATCATGTCAATCGGTTGGTTGGTACTTTGGTGCAAATGGCACATCCTGGAACGGAAGTAGGTTCTAGGTTGCACATGTCAGTTTTATTGAGCTATGGTGCTGTTCGTGAGGCTGATGATTCCACGTTCTCTATTGCTGACACTAGACATGAGAATAACTCTAAACTTTCTCTTATTTTCCCTCGTCAAAGTTATACAATTAAAGAAGGAAAACCACGACCGAATATCAGGTAAGTGCAATCTTTCCACTTTCATTCTGTATCATCCATGCATAATGGCGGAAAAAATGACAAAGATGGTCCCTTATGTTTGAGGTAGGTTCAATACAGTTCCTTAAGTATGTATTTAACAGTTTTGGTCCTTTATGTTTGCCAAAAGTTAACACTTTTAGTCTCCGTTAAATATTTACCGAACTCAGTCTTTTCGATTTGATGAAACTATGAAAAAGAAAAATAAAATTAGCGGGAATTCACATTTAGAGGTACAACTTTTGTAGTTTGTGCTATTTTTGACTTATTGTAGAGTTTGGTGCAACTTTTTGAGGTGTAATTTCTACTATTTTTTTCTTTTTAGTGTCTGGTGCAGTTTTTTGTGTTGCACATTAGGTTTTGATAGGACTTTCTTGGTATTTATGGTTAAATTTTTTGCCCACTATTTCCGTCAAATCTAACGAACATAAATTGTTAAATATTTGATGGAGACTATAAGTCTTTAACTTTTGGTGAACTTAAAGGACCAAAATTGTTAAATGCATACTTAAGGGACTATTTTGAACCTATCCTCAAATGTAAGGGACTATTTTTGTCATTTTCTCCTATATTACCCACTCATAATGGTGACTGAGGTATTCTTTAACAGGCAGCATTGCCCCATGTTAGTGGCCCAGTGGCAGAATGCTGTGACTCGAAAGGATATGACAGAAGCATATTCATACAAGGATTTCAAAGAGGTATGATTGAGAAGAGCGTAACGCTGAGAAGAGCGAAACGCTTTATACATACTTTTTTGGGGATTTGCCTGGTCCTATTGAGCCATAATAAGTTTCTTTCTCAAAGAATGCTTCATGCTCTTATACAGTCATGTTGCTTTCAAATACACTAAGCATCTTTAACACTTCATATTTCTCCTAATTTTATTAAGTCGTGTAGACAGCCGGCAGAAATACAAGAACAATTGTGTCTTTTACAATGTGCAGAACTTGCATCATCTTCCAATATTTTGAGTGTCATTGTCAATTCTGTTCTGATTTTTAATTACTTGTAGTATCCTTGATTTTGTGCTTGATCTCTACTCTCTGTTGCTATTACATACAACACCTTTGAAATTTATCGGTGTCACAAGAGTTATTGTCTGCTAACATGGATATTTAAGATCCTAATATTTTTTTTTTCTCATCTTTCGGCCAGTATGGCGCAAACCTTGTGATTCCAACAGATAGATTTCTACATGAAGTGGCATTCAAGCTTTGGAAGGCTCCAAAATACGGAGCGTGAGGTAGAAGCCCAGAGAGAACATTGGTAAATTTTCTGTTCTAAATGAAAAGACATTCCAACATCCTGACTTCAGATTTGTCATTTTGGTCCTTTGTTTTATAAAGGGGCTAGATCATCAGCGGGGACGTTTCTGATCGCCAGAAACTCCATGTCCTTCCGGGAATAACTAGAACTAATAATCAGTCAACGGGATTTTCATGGCATCTCTCTCGGTTGTCGTATTTTACTTATTGGGTGTACAATGTACTCTTTTTGGTAACATAATCAAAGTCTATCGTTCTTTCTTGATATTGTGGTGAAGAAAGGCTAATGCTTGATATTGCATATTACATCTTGTCTTGTTTTGCCTTGTGGAAGAAACGCTCTGCAATCTTGGATTTTCCTTTTGGCTTACAGAAGAAATACTATAAGGGCTCGTTTGGTATGATGGATAGAGAAAAATAGTCCTGGGATAAAAATTAGTACTGCCTTATCCCACGTTTGGTTGGAGTTGAGGTTACCAAACTCTGAGGTGTCGGTATCAATTTATGCCGAAGCTCCACATATAGAACCACATTTTTTTATCCCATCGGGATTGTTAGGTGGAATAAGTGTTTTTTTATCCCATCTTGAGGGTGGAATAACTAATCCCGGGATAACTTATCCCGGGATAAGTTGTTTCCAACCAAACGAGCCCTAAATCCCGTAAAGACTTTCCCTTATTTGTACTCGTAGTGCGTGTACCCAAGGGAAAGCCTACAGGTCAATGAAGTGTGTGTAAATCAGGGTTCAAATCTAACTATTTGCTTTAGTCTTGATGGACAGAATTACACAGTATTTGTACTGGTAATAGGTAGCAGGTACCCAGAGGTTTTTGGTTCAAGCTTTGGGAATAAAAAATCCCGATGGTAGCAGGCGCCCAGAGGTTTTGGGTCCAAGCTTTGGGAATAAAAAATCCTGATGAGGAGTAGTACTTTCCCCTTTAATGGGCCCTAATCAGCGTGAATTCGGATTTGTCTAACTAGTGAATTTTGGTTACCAAAGATAATACCAACAAGACAAGAAGGTTTCATTTGGTAAATTTTTTCCAACTGTTAAAGTTTGTTAAGTCAGCGAAAGATAGCAAGTACTCTCCATAGGTTATTTGAGGTGGATATAAGTTAATCCAAATACTATTATTGTTAAAATTAAAGAAATCATTGGCTTGTTATCTTGCAATGTGCGTTAAGTACCCAATGTTGTTCTACCAACTAAAGAACGACACTTCCATATTTTTTTCATTTTAGTCTGTTGAACAAAGAATGACACTTGTCCATATTCGATGTAATGTATTAGTGCATTAATAACAACATAAATATTACATGAAAATGAAAGAGTGGAGCCTAGGACCTTAGGTCGCATGTCTTACAGCATGTTTGGGTGAGTCGATTAAAAGTAGTTTATAAGCATCAAGTGATAAAAGTACTTCAATGTTGAAACCGACTTCATAAATAAGCAGTCATGTATTTAGATAATTGTGTTAAATCATCCAACTTGCGCCTGGTTTTAGGAGCTGCGCCTTTAACAACATGGATCGGTAGTAACAGGAGATACAACAATATGCACTAAATTTGGTACCTTACATATAAGGTTTGACACACACAAACTGCATGAAGAGTTGGGTGCAGTTTCTGTACTTACCTTGGTGCTTCACCAGCCTCAGACTCATCATCTTTTTTTTTTTTGTTTTTTGGATAATCGAGAAATCTCTTGTGAGTTAGTTGGTCCAAACCCAATTGTGGTGACAAGTTAGGAGCTCAGGGACGTGTGAACCGGTCCCTATACTCCGCTCCCACTTAAATACCAGGCTTCAATCAGTAATAAAGGTTCGAGCTTGTAACGTGCGCTTAACTCACAATTTGTTGTATCCTTTTCATCGAACCAAACCCCTAGAGATCAAATGATCTTGCAAGACTCAACATTTGACTGTTTTCATTACGACGTATGATACAGGTGCGTCAGCAAATGAAGAAAATAGCAAACATATTGAAGGTCCCTCCTACCAAAAATACATCAAGTAAAAGTCATTCTTAAATATGGGAGGTAGCATGCATCTGCAGGAGTAGTTGAGGTGGGCGAAAGTTGACCTAGATATCATTGTTATCACAAACAGTACAACAAGTAGTAACTTCCTGCTGACATGATGTATAAGTCTTGTCACAAAAGAATGATTTAGATAGTCAAGAGATAATACAAATGAAAACTGCATGTACACCAATTTTTTGAAGCTGAATACTGACCAATCAACAGGAGTGCAATACTATTTAATAGTAAATCTTGGAACATTCAGAAATCCAACTCACATAAAGTAAATGTTATGCTGAGTGCTCAAAGGTATAGGTAAACAAGAATCCTCTGCATATCCCTTAACTGAAGGAGAAATAGTAATTCAGATTTTGGCTGACTGATATTTTCAGTACTTGAAGACTTCAGTAGAAATAAAGATTGCAAATAGTTCACTAGCAATCATCAGCCATCAAGCAGGGAAGGCAGCAAATACCAAAACATAGCCCTTCTTGTTGTAATAGTTCACTAGCAATCATCAGCCATCAAGCAGGGAAGGCAGCAAATACCAAAACATAGCCCTTCTTGTTGTAATAATTTCAAACCATAAAACACAACAAATAAAAGTGATACACGAATGGAAGTGTGAAACAGAATAGAACCTATAAGAGCATCATAAGAGGAAAGACACAGAATCAAAATCATTAACAGGAAGACATTCATTTTCAAACTTTTTACTAATCATATGCAGAATTATAACATAGTACCAGGTAGATAAGATGCTAGAAGAAGACAGGCATAGTGAAAATTCATTAAAGAGTACAAAATATATAGATGAAGGAGACGAAGGACATGCAGCGCAAATCATCAAACACTAGTCTAAGCCTTTTCCAGGCTAACATGATAAGCAAGACTGTCCATAATCTTCGCCACCACCTCTTTCGATTCCTCAAGCAACTTCACACTCTTATTGAGCCTAAAGCGTTTCTCGGCAACCAAGGATTCCTGCAGGGAAGTGTCAAAGCCACCACCATGGGCTGCTATTAGATCACCAAGAATCTCCTCTTCAAACTCATGGTTAACAATCTTTCCAAGACTGGAAGCAATTTGCCAGCATGCAATGAACCTCATATGCAATGATGCCATTTTTTCAGTAGCTATCTCCACCTTGAACCCATGGTTACCCAATTTTTGAGGACTCAACATGGTTTTCCAGTATGAAGCCATAGTTATCTTCAATTCGAAACAACATCTTTCGGCTGCCGCCTCAATAGCAAAATATTAATTACTCCAAATCCTTTGAGGTTTATATTCAAACTCCCTTTATGATATTTCACAAACTTCATAAATTTCTTTTGTTGAGCCATGAGCCTGTTAAAAGTAGCTACATACTCGGGGTTACTAATGAGGTCATTCAGCCTATCCGTCCCAATGATTTCTCGAACCCCAAGAAACCGATTCATCCTTCCTTTTGGCAATCAAATTTTGCACTGCCTTCCTAGTGAAATACTCTATTTCTGGGTAACTACAGGAATGGTGCATCAAAACTTTGATGACAACTCCCTCTATATAGTTCCACAATTTTCCCACAAACTCCCCCGTAGTTTCAGAAATCCCTTGGACCTTTTTCTGCAAAACATCAAGGAAAGCAGCACGAGGGAAATTTGATGATCCAATCTTCTTTTTGGATAAAGGCAATCCAATACCCTGTGCTTCCTTTAAAAACACGAGTTCATCAAACAAATTGTCTTCCTTTTTATCAGGGTACTTTGATCGTAGCTCAGCAGAGCATTGTTTGAGTTCAAGATCAAGCAACTCCGACCACCCAGTATCACATTGCATTTCAAAATCTCCAGTGTACTCATCAAACTCCCCATTTTTCTTTAGAGACTCACTGGCTAACTTGCGAATACGCATGAATGTAGCCAAAGCTTCAGCGGCAGAACCCGAATGATATGGTAACTCATTTAGAACAGCAACATTGACTGCGAGTTTGTCGTTGACCTTCCTCACGATATTTGGCAAGCATTTGGAAATGATGTTTGCTTGAATTTGCACCAATTTATTTGCCAGAACAGGAATGCCAGCCATGGACTTGTCGATCTTGGATAAAATTGCATGAGTTTCAAAAAGCCTTGCCTCCTCACTAAGGGCTTCTTCATAAGACTCATTACCAGTTCTATTACTAATACAAACATAGCCAAGTCCAACATTCATGTCAGTTGCAGTCACTTTCTCAAGCAGCCCTTCCGGAGCTTTATCAACATTTTTGACAACCACTACAGTCCTTTTCCCCATTTTGTCGACCTTTCTGGACATCCGAATGGACTCACTAGTAGGGAAATCAACAGTGGCTGATATAACATTCAAAATTATGCTTTCCTCAGGTGTTATATATTCCATAATAGTACTTGAAATCTGTTCAGAGATATCTTCAGACTGTCCATGAACAGGAACTCTAGTTATTCCAGGCAAACCCACCATAGACAAGTCGGGAACATCATTCTTTTTCACAATGAGTGTTAAAAGGATGTTGGATATTTCCACACCTGGTCCAGCAATCTCATTAGTTGTAAGAACAATGGCCTCTGCAACGTGAACTTCATTGGTTGGAGCTGATTTTCCATTGTACTCCAAGTGAACCTCTGTCTCAATGTGATTTTGGAGCCTCATGATGAGAGGCACTCTAGTGCAGATGCCATGCCGTCTAGGAAGACTGATTCCAGCAAGTGATCCAAGAACACTGGACTTCCCCGAAGACTGATCACCAATCACCACAATGGTAGGCAGCTGAATGCCTTCCTGCAGGATGTTGAGGTGCTCAAGCTTGAAGATGGTAGGCAGCTGAATGCCGTCCTGCATGCTGTTGAGGTGCCTAAGCTTGTCCATACAGTCAAGGAGTGGTCGAATTATAGCATCGAACGATGAAACAATAGGTGCATGAACCTCAGAGACTTGTTTTGGATCAAGAACTGGTAGTGCACATTCACTAGAAGAAGAGTCATTGGTGACTTTCTTGAATGACATGGCTAGTACAGTATGGTGATATATGTTTTCTGGTCTCTCTGAAGGATATAGTTTGAAAATTCTACTGAGACACTAGTTGTTAAAGCTAACTCTTGGTGACCACATGAACTCAAAGCATCCCTATTTATACATGTTATTTGATCATTTATGTGCATTTATTTGAACTTCTGCGGGTTAGTGGAAAATCATTCCAAGGGGGGACTTAACTAGACTTAATGGTTTTGTATCCCCAAAAATACTGATCCCATCCTACTAATAATTAATGCATCAGAAAAAACACTTGAACCTCTTCTGCAGATGGTGTGAACAGAATATCTAGAGGAATATATTTTATAGTATAATTAATACTTTTGTTTCCTTCAAAACTACTGAACCTTTAACTAGGAGCTTATCCTTTGCATTTCTCAAGTCATATTTACTGTCATTCAATTAAGCAAGCCGTTTAGCATAGCATCTATATTCAATGTTGTGCTTCCAAATACATTGAACAAATTCCAACATCCTGCATATCATAAGGTTGAACAAATTCTTTCACCAATATAGTTTATACTGCTGGTATATAGAAGCGATAAAACATGTGAAACACAATAGCTAAAATGCCGTAGTTTATTTTTCCGTCCGCAACAACATATTCGGAATTTGTGTGGATTTAACCTACGTTGCTCCAACACTTCAAAAATGCCACTGGTGCATGTCAAATCCTACAAAAATAGGTGGGACAACATTTTTGGAGTCCGAGCAACATAGGATTTAACTACTCAATTTAAGAGGCACAGAGCGGAATCCAAGCTATAAGAAATTCCACTTTGTTATGGGATGAGAAAATGTCACAGTCCAAGAGATTTACAGCACTGTTGTCAAAGATGAAAATCATATAAGAGGATGGATTCTCCTTTATATATTGACAGTGTAAGGGGTTTTATTCTTTTCCTGAGATAATGTCTCGCTTAATTGATGTCAAATGTTTTGAAACAAATCTAATTTTCTGAAAGTGACAATAATTGGGATCTGAGGAAGGATATATGTAAAGCAAAAAGAATAACAATAAGCAAAACAAAATTTATATGGACAGAGAAAATTTAAAAACTTGAAAGAGAATAAAATATAGAAAATAAATACCATGTTAATTAAGTTCAAAAAATCATTATGAACCACTAAACAAGCAGATATGTACTGCTTCATATTCCGTTTTGGTCCCTTTTTTTAATAATCGCAAAACCACAAAGAAGAAACCCGCACTAGGCAAGCCCCGTGCGACGAGCTCGACCCGAAGGCAAATCCCCGCCGTCGTAGGCGGGGAGTTTCTTGAGACCTCCATCTGAAGCCCCATGTTCAATGACCCTTACGGGTTAGTCCCTTTTTTTAATAACCGAAGAGGCAAGAAATCTCCGAAGGTCAATGACGCACGGTCTGAAACTCGATGGATAATGGGCATGCTATTACCACTTCTAATATCTTAGTCCCACTCAGAAACATATTCATATTGAACATTTATTTAATCATTAACATATTCTTTAGCCGACTATACTTATCCAGTGCCACTTCGAAATGGAGCGCAAGGAATACTTATTATTTAATGGATCCAGGACCTAAGTCTCACATCTTAGTGCCTAAGTACCAGCACTAAAACACGGCTTAGGTGAGGAAATTGTGCACACAGGTTCAAAACTTGAGTAGTATGAGGTCGCCCCTTTATCCTGCTCCTACTTAAATACCAAGGTTCAGTAAGTGATAGAATGCAAACTCGTGATGTGCATCTAACCTACAACCATGAGTTGCCTCCTGCCCTCCTTTGCATTAAACCAAAGCCATATACTCGGGAGAGGCCAAGATTCCAGCAGATAATGCATAACTTATGGGACCATATATACTTTGCCAGCAACTACCAACACAGACGGTGATTCACAAAAATAACAAGGGGCAGTACATGAAAATACTACGCATTTCCTATTTGTATATTTTTTCTCGTAACTATGGAAATCTCTTATAAGGTGATACAACAAATCAACCACATTATTCACTACATTATTAAGTACATATGTTTTTGGTGTGGCCATCAGGAATGGCTTGTCCTATAATTACTTGAGGGAAAAGAGCCCAAGACAAAGTCGTGTCAAAACTTAGAGAGTCTTTACCCATATCTGAAAGGAAAAATCGCCTTCATGCTCACATGGTATAGAGATCTTATCATAAAAACAACATCCAACAAACACATGAAAATTGGATTTGCTCCAGTTTTTGAAGCTGAATACTGCTTTTGGAGTAAAAGTAAAACGCGCCAAAAACAGAAGCAGGTTATTGGTGTAATAGTTTCAAACCAAAAACCACAGCCAAAGAAAGTGATATGCAAATGAAATCGTAGCAGAATTAGACATCAGAGAAAAAGAAATGAAAGCAAAATCAAATTCACTAACAGGAAGACAATCAATTTAAACATCAATACTAATCATCTGCAGAATTATAACATAGTACCAACTACCAGGTAGATAAGACGCTAGAAGAGGACAGGCATACTGCAATTTAAATAAAGAGTACTAGATAGATAAAGGATATGAATAAAGATAACTAGGGTTTAAGGACAATAATACATGCTGTCCAAAAGAGGATCAAACATTTGCTTAAGCTTTTTCATCATCAATATGAAGAGCAATCCTGTCCATGATTTTCGAAACCACCTTTTTCGACTCCTTGAGCAACTTCACACTCTTACTGAGCTTGAGGCGTTTCTCTGCAACCGCAGGTGATTCCTCTAGCATTCTCTCAAAGCCGCCACCAGGGGATGCCATCAGACCCTTGACAATATCCTCCTCGATCTCAAGGTTAACAATCTTTTGAAGACTGAACATAATATAGAGGGCCATATAATCAACCAACCTCATCAACACGATTTTCCAGTACGCAGTCATCCTCATCTTCAATTCAAAAGCTTGCTGCACAACATCTATATGCTTCCTCAAATGCCCAACATCAATAGTTCCGACTCCTTCAAGGTTCATATTCGAGGGCCTTCTGTTACTGTAATCATTCATAATCTCCATAAATGTTGGTTGTTGAGCCATGAGCCTACCACAAGTAGCTACATAATCGGGATTACAAGTGTAGTCGGTCAGCCTTTCCATCCCAATGATTTCACTGACCCAATCCATCGACTCAAACTTCCTCTTGGCAATCAAATGTTGCACTGCCCCCCCCAATGAAATACTGAAGCTGCGGATAGTTAGAGGAATGACGCATCAAAACTTTGATGACAACTCTCTCTATGTAGATCCACAATTTCTCGATAAACTCCTCAGGTGTTGCAGAAATCCCACTGACCTTTTGCTGTAACACAGTAAGGAAAATAGCACGAGGGAGGAAATTTGGCAATCCAATCCCCTTTGCTTCCTTCAAAGACATGATCTCATCCATCAAGAAGTTTTCCTTTTTTTCAAGGTACTTGGAATGCAGTTCCGCAGAGAATTGGTTGAGCATCTCAGCCAATCTAGCAGTGCAGTGCATTTCATGATCTACCGGCTACTCATCAAGCTCCCCTCTGAGAAAATTTTTCTTTAAAGACTCCTTAGCCGAACTCATAATATGCATGAATGTAGCCAAAGCTTCAGCAACAGAACTCATATGCTGTGGCAACTCATTGAGAGCAGCAACATTGACAGCAAGTTTGTCGTTGATCTTTCTCACAATATCCGGCAAGCATTTGGAAATGATGTTTGCTTGAATTTGCACCAACTTATTTGCCAGAACAGGAACACTAACCATGGACTTGTCGATCTTGGATAAAAGTGGATGAGTCTCAAAAAGCCTTGCCTCCACGCTACGGGCTTCTTCATAAGACTCATTCCCAGTTCTATTCCTAACACAAACATAACCAAGTCCTATATTCACATCATTTGCAGTAACTTTCTCAAGCAGCCCTTCAGGAGCTTTATCTACCTTTGTCACAACCGCTAGAGTCCTTTCACCTGTTTTGTCCACCTTCCTGGACATCCGAATGGACTCACAAGTAGGGAAATCAACAGTAGCTGATATAACATTCAAAATTATGCTTTCCTCAGGTATTTTATATTTCATAATAATCCTGAAATTTGTTCAAATATATCTTCAGGTTGTCCAGGAACTGCAACTCTAGTTATTCCAGGCAAATCCACCATAGTCAGGTCCGGAACGCCATTCTTTTTCACTATGAGTGTTAAAGGAATGTTGGATATTCCCTTACCATTCCCAGCAATCTCATTAGTTGCAAGAACAATGGCCTCAGCAACATTAGCTTCGTCTGTTTTAACAGTTTTTTCATTGTACACTAAGGAAACATCTGTCTTACTGTGATTTTGGAGCCTCATGACAAGAGGCACCCTAGTGCAAATGTCATCCCCTCTAGGAAAGCTAATTCCGGCAAGTGATTCAAGCACACTGGACTTCCCAAAAGACTGATCGCCGACCACCACAATGGTAGGCAGCTGGATACCTTCTTGCATGATGTTGAGGTGCCTAAGCTTGTCCACACAGTCGAGTAGTGGTCGAATTCTATCATTCAAGGATGAAACAATGGGTGCATGAACAGCAGAAGCTTTTGGTTCTATTACTGCAACATGTTCTGGATCAACAACTTGTAGTGGATATTCACTAGAAGAAGATCCGTTCACCATTTGCTGGAACATCATGGTGACTACAGTATGGCAAACAATGTTTTGTGGTACTGCAGGCTGCAGCAAGAAGTGTTTTGTAGAGTCTACTAGGATTGATGACAATATGATTCATTATATCTCTATTTATACATGTTTGATAATTTATGTGCATTAATTATATATAAACCACTTAAAGATACATTCATCAGTCAACTGCTAACTATTCCCTCCGGTTCAAAAAGAATGTCCGCTTAGCCATTTGCACACCCCTTAAGAACATACTAACTCCTAATTTGACTAAAATGCCCCTTAATAAATAGTTATTGGGATTTGGTCACTAAACAATCAATAAGGACAAATCTGAAAAAATAAGATTAATTCTTTTTTGATTTCATAAGTGAACACTTTAGCCAAAAAATAAAGACTAAGTGGACACTCTTTTTGATCCGGAGGAGTGTTAGTCTTAGTTCAATTTTACCCCTGTAATATTGGATGAGGAACTTAAAAGTAAATAAAATTTGTATGAGAGAATTTTTTTTTGTAGCAAATTTAACGGAAAGAAAGAATCTCAAGATCAAGAGTAACATCTATTGGGAACTTACTCATTAGTATTGGTAAGGTAAGGCCTCCCCTTGCTTGTACTTATCCCCTTGCTTGTACTTATCGCTATTGAGGATTTTTTATTTTTAATAAAAGGCTGCTAGACACTCTGTCTAGTGGTATAAATTTAAAAAAAAATAATCTATTAGGAACTTATATCAGTAGCCATTATTTCTTAATTTATAAACTCTCTTTTTATTTTTCTTAAATCATATCATTCAAATAGTTTCCAGACCTCACTTGTGGGAATACACTGAGCATGTTGTTGTATATCTTCCAAATAGTGGAAATTATTCTCTGAATAGAAATATATATTTTTTTCATTTTCTTCTCTTTTTTTCTGCACCTTTAAGAGTTTATTCTCTCAATGTTGCTGTGTATTCTGTTTAATCAGAAGCGCAATAACGACCATTTGCAAGGAAATTCCACATTTAATGCATCAGAAGCACAGTTGCACTTCTTCAGCAGAAGGGTGTAAAAGCAAAGCAAGACAGATACTTAAGTAGAATTAAATGTTTATGTTTCCCCCAAAATACTGATCTTAATGACTAAGCATGCGTGTTGTATTTTCAATACATTCTGATACACTTGAACTTCTTTTGCATGAATGGTGTAAAATCATAGAACTTGGACGCTTAAGTAGACTTAATGCTGTTGTATCCCCCAAAATACTAATCTCATCTTTTCAGGAACTATTTGTTAATTTTTCAAGACAATTAATGCATCTTGAATTTCTTCTACAGATGATGTGAACACCATATCTAGACAAATACTCCCTCCGTTCACTTTTGCTTGTCATGTTTTGCTTCTCACAGTGACGGAGTCAGAATTTTCACCAAGGGATATCAAAATATAAAGAATTAAATTCACGAAGAAATCAAGGAGTGTCAATATGTAATATATATGCATAAAAATAAAAAATTTACCTAGCCACACAGTATAATTTTCCGACGAAGGGGTGTCGGTTGACATCTCTCAACTACACGTGGCTCCGCCACTGGCTTCTCGAGAGTCAAAGTACATAGACTTTGACCAATCTATTAATATGAAAAGAATTGCAACATACTCCCTCCGTTCACTTTTATTTGTCCAGTATTCGAAAAATAGATTTTCACTTTTACTTGTCACTTTTAACATATCAAATTAAAACAATTTTTTTTTTCCCGTTTTACTCATAGTATTAATTACTCAGTTCAAATCATTTTTGAAATCCAATAAAAATATATACCAATTAATATGGGTACATTAGTAAATTATGCACTTCATTTATTATTTTTTAAACAGCGTGAAAAGTTCAAAGTGTACAAGTAAAAGTGAACGGAGGGAGTATAGTAGTTCTCATATAGTTTTCGAATATCTAACTTTTAATTTTAAAATATTAAATTAGTTTAATTGAATTTAACTCCGAAAATTAGTCAAATTGACTCTCGAGAAGCAAAACGTGACAAGTAAAAGTGAGCTTACTGATCCCTTTGCCTAGAATGATGTTTGCTTTTCTCAAGCCATACTTAGTGTAGCTCATTTCTATCTCTTGTCCATACTATCTGTCTTTTAAGCTTCTTGCACGTCCCATAAGAAAAAAATTAATAAACTTAATCATACGAATACATGAATAAACTTCACTTTATCTCTCCTTGAACATCTCATTTAATTAATACTCCTTCCGGATCAAAAAAAGTATCCACTTACCTTTTGCTTTTTGGTTCAATCCACTTACCAAATCAATAAACAATTAACCTTTTTTTTCAAAATTGCCCTTATTAAGTGTTAAGTGATCAAATCGTAATACATATTAATTAAGGGTAGTTTAGTCAAATTACTTATTTGTACCTAAGAGTTTGTATTTTTTAAGGAGTGTGCAGAAGGCTAAGTCGATACTCATAATAACCAAAGGAGCAGTCACTCTCTTAATATGATGCTGGCTTGAATAATATTAAGAGGATGGTCATAGATCACAAAGACCAAAATAAGAGTTATTCATGTCACCGTCATCTTTCATTATAGTCGCCTTCTTTATATGGCAAATGTTATCCGTCGCTTACGCTACATTGTCTGACGATAACTTTGCCTGACGATAACTTTGCCTGACCGCTTCCTACCAACAATTGAGAGACCAAAATTTTAGTGATGATTGAATAATATAATTAGTGATTTTTTATTTTATTAGTAATTATTCCTATAATCGATTCTAACTTGCTTGATAATGACGCGTACTTGATATGTTCATCCTTTCAGACTCGATTTACCTGAATCCACACTGAAAATTTTCATTTTGAGGATAAAAGGCTCCTTATTGAAGGCTACTTTGTTATTTTATTACTCCAACATGTCAACCTCAAACTTAGATCTCATGAAACGTGAGTTGCACCTCTTCATGATCTGCAAACCACCTAAAAACAAAAACAAAATCAATATTGCTGTAAATCGTAATACTGCAATATATATATATATATATACACACACTCCACGTATTTTCAGTAAAAATAATAATGTTTTAATAGATAATCGAAATTTGTAGCAATGATCATGACAATTTGCATAAACTACTTAATCTGTCAACGGGGAAATATACAAACGTCTTATAGAACTTATTGTTAATATGAATTTACAGAACTTGGTGACTTTGTTTGGTGATGAAGAAGATAATGATCACAAAAGTCGAATTTCAAAAGGAGACATTACCCCATAACGAGTATTCACAAGGCTAAATTAGAAACTTCACTAAGAGTATTCAAGATGTTCAAAATTTAATATGCACATATAAAAAAGTAATATTTGACCTATACATACAATATTTTCTTCGTTTCAGTTTATGTTGCATGATTTGACTGAGCACGAAACTTAAAAATAAAGCCTTTCAAAACATCTGATTTTTAAATCATGAGATTCTTTATGACTATAAAAAATTGTCATTTAAGGTATAACTGCTTCCGAATATATAAAGTGTCATTCTCATTAAAACGGACTAGCAAGTAAAAATAATTTTTTGATAAAGGTATCTAAAAACATCACTACTACAAAAGGGCGAATTTTCGTCCGTTGAAATGCCGTTAAAAATATGAGATTTCTTTCCGAAGTCCCTCGGAATTTTTTTTTTTTTTTTTGGTAGTGCATGTTACATTAAATAAAG
Source organism: Lycium ferocissimum (assembly GCF_029784015.1). Taxonomy (NCBI): domain Eukaryota; kingdom Viridiplantae; phylum Streptophyta; class Magnoliopsida; order Solanales; family Solanaceae; genus Lycium; species Lycium ferocissimum. The sequence goes on from NC_081348.1 coordinate 44,340,200, forward strand.
CTAAAATTCAAATATAATCCAGCCAGGGGATTCTCTTTTCTTGGTGAGGTGTCTATGTATCTTTATTTCCTCTTCATGGTTATGGAGTTCACGTCTCTCACCAAATGAACATTGAACTAAAATATAAGAAAAACACCCAAGAACTAAGACATTGACACTTCACTTCATCATGTTCATTTCTACACCAACTTCCAATTTAGCTTGTTAAAAGCTCTTTGAAAAAATATTCTTCTTCATCTATTTGTTCTCTCCTTTTTCCTTCATGAAATCAACGTTACAAAATTACTCAGGTTCAGTTCTGAATATTACGAAATTATTTTAGTTCAGTTCCAACTATTTTTTGCCTACATTTTTAAACTTTATACCAAAATGGCAACCAAGCCTAATGGCACCACCACTACAAACCCCACCACCCCCACCACGAACCCCACTGCAAAAAATCAAACGTTCACCCCTAAAAGACAAACGTACAACCCGAACCGCATCCCTTACCGACCAAACCGTCGACACAATCGCAACCGCCGTTGCAACTGTCGTAGATGCTTTTGTCAATGTTGTTGTTGGACTATTCTCATCATTTTCTCTATTCTTGTCCTTGCAGCTATTGCTGGTGCAATTTTTTACTTCCTTTATCATCCTCAACTCCCTTCATTTTCGATTTCCTCTCTTAAAATCTCAAAGTTCAATCTCACCACATCCCTTGATGACACTACGAGACTCACCACTAAATTCAACGTAACTCTGTCCACCAAGAACAAAAACAAGAAACTTATATACACATATGATCCAGTTGTTTTAACAGCGGAATCAACTAACCACATTGGTCTAGCAAATGGAGTATTTCCAGGATTCATTAGTACACCAAATAATGTTACAATTATACATTCAACTTTATCAATTGTGTCACAAGTTCTTGATGTGGACTCAGTTTCGACATTGAAATCAGATTTGAAGACAAAAAGTGGATTGCCTATGAGGATTTTGTTGGATACAAAAGTTGTTGTGAAAATGGACAAATTGAAAAGTAACAAAGTTCGAATTAGAGTAACATGTGATGGTATTAATGGACCAATACCTAAAGGGAAAAATCCAACTGTGGCTTCAATTGCAACTGCTAAATGTAAGGTTGATTTGAGAATCAAGATTTTGAGGTGGACTTTCTAGTTACAACTTCATTTTTTTGGTTTTTCTCTCGGCGTCTGATACACGCTCGACTCCACTCTCAGTCTTTCGAATTCGAGACATCTGGTTAAGGATTGGGGAGTATTTACCATTTTTTTTTTTTTGGTTTTAAGTCAATTTGGTTTGGGAATTTACTATTTTTGCTTTGTTTTTTTTTTTTTTAAGGTCAAGTGTAATCATTTTTTTTTTCCAATATATTTTTCTGGGATTGTTTGTAAACTGCTTGCACACAAACATAATACAGAATTTTTAGGTTATTGTTAATCAAGAATTGTAAAGAAGCAGAGGGGTTGGAAATATATAATAGTATGTCAATTTTGTTTTTTTTTATACTTCTTTGTTTTACTAGTTTTGTGGTACGTGTATTGCACGTGTATTTAGAATCAATAAATTAAAAAAATTGTATGCAATAAGAATGAATTATATACGACAACAGTTGACGTTGAATAGATCCAACATAATATCCATTTAAATGACAGAAATAAGTCACTACACTGGCACATTATTTGAATTCAAAATTATTCGATACTTTTTTTAATCTGCAAAGATGAACAATTTAGTTTAGTTAATACGTTTTCCCTTACAATATCACTCTGTAGAAGTAAAACTCAAGTTGTGAAAAGCTTAATCCCATCCTTATAGTAGTTCTTACATTTCTGGCTTTTTTTTTTTTTTTTGCCGGGATTGTCCTTCAAAAGGCACTGGTCATTAATTTTTGCCCCTCAAATTGCTGGTCTTTAATTTTTGTCCTTCGCCTAATATCTCGAAATTCTGGGTTCGAACCCCAGCTCAGTAAAATAAAATTAAAATTGCAAGGTAGAGGTTTGCAAAATTTCAGTTGAGTAAAAGAAAAAAAAAATTGCCTTATTCCTAAAGGCATATTCTGCCTTAAGTAGAGTTTGCAGTCAAACTCTGTCTTATAACGGAGAGTTTGCAGTTCTGCAGGCAAACTCTATCTTGCGAATTTAAACTCTACCTTGCGATTTTTCTTTAATTTTTTACTAAGCGGGGGTTTGAACTCCGAACCCAGGAGTTATAGGCAAAATTAAAGACCACCAATTTGAGGGACAAAAATTAAAGACCATCCCCCGAAGAAGGCCAATTGTGCAAATTGCCTCATTTGTGGGCTCATGTCTTTGATGATCCACGTGGATGTGGGTTTCAAAGGTACACATTGGCCTTAGCTAATGCTAGAGCAAAAGCCCCACCCAATAAGCTATGCCTGAACGACCCACGTTGTCAAGGCCCACTTCAATTTTAGCAGGGGAAAAAAATCATAAACGTTGACGTTTCAACCACTGTAATTGAAAATTTGCTATCGTGGAGTTTCAACTTCTACGAGTGAAACTCTATTGTATACCAAGATACCTATCTCTTTATGAAAAGTTCCACTTGTCTTTGAAAATAAATAGGATCGTTGAATTTTCACCTTGAGTCCAAAACTGATCAGTGAGCAAATATTGGTCACCAAATCTTTATGAATTCTAGCACCTCTCTAATGTGGTACGTGCTGGATAATTTAATTTAAGTTAAATAGGATTTATATATCCATTATGTTTTTTTTTTTTTTTTTTTGTGCCTTCATTTAAATTTTGAACTTGTTTAGAGAAAAAAAAAATACCAAAATAGATTAGTTGCCATTAAACGTCAAATATTGGCCGCCAAATCTGAATTTGCTACAATTCTATCAGTGTTGTTGAGGCGATAGATTGCCATAAAAATTTGTGAAGCTCTGCGTCTTCCAGACATAGTAATAGTTGAGAGATCATTTAATTTAAACTTACAACATTGTGATTTATATATCTCCATTATGTTATTACAAAGGAAATTTCATTAGGAGGTGTATAAGGCACTTGACATTTGCCCAATATGTTCTCAGAAAAATTGCTCCGCTTATACTTTTAGAACAACAAGAAAAAAAATACAAACATGTGGCAACCAAAAAAATAGAAATATGAAGAGATAATTGACAGGTTGTAATTACCTTGGAAAATTTATTTAATAATGTTACTATCATAAAAAGCTTAATTAGCTGTAAGGCAACTCTAAATATATCAGCTTGAGCACATAGCAATCTGTCCAAGTCAAAAGGACACTAATCTTTACCCAATCCTTCACCTGTCTTTAATCTAATGCTATCTAACTTGAGGAAAAAAATTGTTGAGTTTGACATTATTAACTAATTTGGTGCTTGGATTATTGGTTAAACATTTTCTTATTATTATTTCTTTTTATTGGTTAAACATTCATTAACAACTATACGTATTTGTTTCCTTTTATTTGCTCACCATGTATGTCAAGCACGAGATCCATCAACCTATTAGCAATAGCGAAGGAAGCATAATATGTCACAATAAAAGATTGATTCAAGGAGTTACCAAAATGCCGCATCTCTTCAAAAACAAAGAACAAAAATCACTTATTGTCCTCTGGAGTAAGACGGTCTTATGCATAAGCAGCAAAAATATTGGTTCTAAGAAATTGAAATTGAATTTTTCAGTTAGTTTTTTCAATTCATTCGTAAATAATAATATTACAAGGTGTCAAAGCGTGTACTTTTAGCTCCTTCTTGGATGATGCCAACTATCTGCCACTCGTGTTAATAGTGGTTGATGGAGTCCTCGCTACACCACTAGGTCAAGAGTTTAAGGCTGATATTAGAAAGCAATAGATATCAGAAAGCAATAGATATCTTGGTGACATAATTATATGGATGTCTTTTAATTAGTTGTCATTATTTGTAATGAGTACATAAAACACTACATTTGCTTTAAATCCTATTATTAGTACGCCAACAATGAATTAATCCAATGAGTTAAATGTAACGGTAACATAGCCGAAAAAAATTCCAAAACAAAGGTAATTGATACGTATCATTCATGAATAATTGAATGGTATTGTAATTTCCGTATTTAAACTTTTTTTAAGTTTAAGTTACATATAGTGTCAGCATAGAGAATTTTATGCTACTAGGTTGCTTAAATGATATTTATGAATAAATCAATTTAAAATATGAAGTTTGTAAAGTTGAAATAAAACACGTTATTTGTTATAACTAGTAAAAGTGACCTGAATGTGTAAAAATTCTAACACTAAAGTACATAACTTAACTTTCTCCATTATTGGCTATTTTGCTTTTTATTCATTAATATCCACCAAACCTTAATCATAACACAAAGTCATCACTTCACAGATAAGATTAATCAGAAAACACCTAATGCCACTTTCTCATTTTACTATACTTCCTTTCCTATTTTGCTTTTTCTTTCTATACCTTCCATCCATACTTTCTTTTCAATACTTTACCAAGAAGATTACTTTAAGATAATCTAGTTTTGGTTTGTTACTCATACTTTGCAAGTATGATGTAACATCATAAATACAGGCCTTTAGAAATTTCTAAAATAAGGATTTCAATTTACACAGAGTATAATTCATAGTTAATTGGGCCAATTTTTAAAATCTACTTATTTTGAAAATATTTTGTCTGAAGTGTGCTTCTGGAGAGTAGTCGTTTCTGTTTAGCTAATTAATATGAAAACCGGTTTTGTCAATATTAGAGCATTAATTTGTGTTTGGTCATGGTTCCAAATGTAAGTTATTTTTGCAGCTTCTGCTACTCCATAAAACACTCATTTTTCTTAAAAGCTTTGGCCTAAAACCTCAACTCTTTAAATGAAGCACTCTTTTATTTATTAGAGTATGAACTTTCGGCTTCACAGAAACTCGACCGAACAGGCTATTAACCTATGATAGCACACGGTAGTCAAAGTTGCTAATTAACCCTTCTCACGGAGACTACTTGTAAATATTACGCTTCAATTCCAAACAAGTTCAGGTCGTCACAAACCTGAATAATAAAAGATAATTACATTACGCTGACCGCCAACATCAAAACTTGTCAATTCACGATGAATCCTCATAATACAGAACTAGGAAATAAAACACAAAAATAATGAAAGGCTAACGGTCAAGTCAACATCATAATAGGAGGATAAATTTGATATAATACAACTATTTTCCTTCTCTCTGTTCTAAAACAGAGCAAAAACAGAGCACTCAACATAGCAAAAAATGGTAGCTCTGTATCACAACCAATTTTATCTCTCTAAAATCCTCTCTTTCTCTCTCTTCATCTCCGTCTTCTTCACCATATCTCATTCCGATGATCTCTCATCCCTTTTAGCCTTCAAATCGAAAGCTGATACGTCGAATTATCTCACTTCATGGTCTAAAAATGTGCCCTGTTCTTCATGGTTAGGCATTAAATGTCACCCCATTACTCATAGAGTCATAAAAATTGTACTCAATCACTTAAATCTCACAGGCTCAATATATCCATTAACCCATCTTACACAAATTCGTCATTTGAGTTTACACCATAATTCTCTCAATATGATACCGAATTTCGATTCTTGGCCTAATTTGAAACATGTTTATCTCTCACACAACAAATTTTCAGGTGAATTCCCCTCAGGGATTAACCATTTAAAGCGTCTCAGACGACTTGATTTGTCTTATAATGAGTTTTCAGGTGAGATACCGGTAATGGAGTTGGATCAGTTACCGCATTTGATGACTCTGTATCTTGAGTTTAATTCCTTTAGCGGATCACTTGGTGCTGATGAAACAAGAGCTGCTGTTTCACTTAAGGAGTTTAATATTTCTGGCAATGATTTTAGTGGAAAGATTCCAAATTGGTTGTCCAAATTTCCAGTGGCATCATTTTCAGGTAAAGTTAGAAAATGAGTGAGTTGGGTTAAATTTGAACTGGTCAAAACGGATAAAATTCTCGAATAATCATGTTATGTTTATGTTTTTGAAAATAACTGCTAACTACTGTCATGGAATTTCAAATTTATAGGTGAAATTTCAGGATATTGTTATGCAGTTTCACTTATGAAATTTGACACTTTGTGATAATGGTTATTTTCTCAATTACAAGCCGGGAATATGGCTAGCCCGTCCTGTTCCTACAGTCGAAACTGGAACAAATTAATAAACGGGTCTTGATTTGGGTCAAATTTGAGCGGATCAAAATGGATATAATTCACAAGTACCCAATTTTTAGTTTATCTTATTGTGAATTAACCACTGTCATGAAGTTTCATTTTTACAGGTGAAACTTCAGAATATTTTCATAGAGTTTCACTTGTGCAAAATCTGAGATTTCGTGACAATGGCTATTTTCTCTATTACAAGGCTGAAAAATGGCTAGCCCAACTTGTAGAAGTCAAAATTGGTCAGTTAATAAACGGATCATCATTGAACCTGTTCAAATAATGATGATAATCCTATGTAGAAACAACGTTTACTAACCACTTTTCGGTCCTGTCTTTGAAAATTAGCCACTGTCATGGATTTTTAAATTCCACAGGTCGAGTTTCACCTGTGGAAAATTCAAAGCTTCGTGACAGTTGATGTTTTTTCAATTACAAGGTTTGAAAAGAGGTTTTTATGAATTTTTCCCTAATCCTACCGGCATAACATGATTCCATATCTCTTTCTTTTTTAGTTTGCTTTTAGAAAGAAAAAAAAAAAAAAAAAAAAAAGGGTGAAAGCTAATGTATTTTTCTTACAGGAAACGTTCGCCTCTGTGGATATCCATTACGAACTATTTGCCCGAGTGAAACAGTGAGTAGTAATCCAACAGTGATGAGCACTCCTAATTCACAAGTCAACTTTTCTAATCAAAAGAAGAAGAATTTGAGTTCAAACATGTTCCTCTTGATAGTCACAATTGATGCAATTGGTGTTATGATGACAGTTTTCGTAATAACATGTTGTTGTTATTACAGAAAGAAAAATCAAGAAAGAGAAATTTACACGTTGAAGAAGAAGAAGAACAATAATCAGGACACGAGTAGTTCAAGTTTGTACCATTCATTTGAATATGGTATCAAAAGAACAAGTGATCAATTTGTAACAATGGTTTGTTTTGAAGGGTGCAAAGGTTTTAACAAAGTTGATGATTTATTGAAGGCCTCAGCTGAAATGTTGGGAAAAGGGAGTGTTGGAACAAGTTACAAAGTGGCTATATTGGATAATAATGGAGATGTTGTTGTGGTTAAAAGGGTAATTGAAAAGTTGAAGAAAATGAAGGATGTTGATGGAATTTTGAGATTGATTGGTAATTTGAGACACATTAATGTTGTGTCACTTAGAGCTTATTATTCTTCAAAAGAGGAGTTGCTTCTTGTCTATGATTTTCTCCCCAGTGGAAGCCTACACAACCTCTTACATGGTAATTTCTTCATCTTTTCTGTTCTCAATTCCAAAATTCAAATTATTTAGAAATTAACTTATATACATTATTAGTAACTATTTGTTGTTTCTTGTACTTCAATTACCCTATTATTCTATTGTAGTCATTTTTCCTTTTTCCCAGAATGCTTTGTCATGCATGCTTTCTTTAGTATTTGCCGTGACTTCTTACTTTCATTATTTCTTTTCCCGAACTGCTTTGAAACGCTTTTCCTTGAGCCAACGGTCAATTGGAAACAGCCTCTCTACCTCCACGAGGTAGGGGTAAGGTCTCATACACACTACCCTCCCCAAACTCCACTTGTGGAATTACATTGGGTATGTTATTCTTGTTGTTGTTGTTATACATTATTATTAACTAACTTCTTATACTATCAGCGTAATTTAACATATTATAGTAAGTTGTCTGCCTTATCTTTCAAATAACAAGTTACACTTATCATAATGAGTTACTTATAGTTATCTTTTAGGTGATCTGATAATGTAAAAGTTCCACAGGTAATCGTGGACCGGGAAGAACACCATTGGATTGGACTACAAGGCTAAAATATGCACTAGGAGCAGCAAAGGGACTTAGTTTCTTGCATAGCTACAACAAAACCAAGATTTGCCATGGGAATTTCACATCATCAAACATACTAATTGATCACTATGGCAATGCTTGTATCTCTGATATATGTCTCCACTTGCTCTTACAAATGCCAAATTCATCAAACAATGGGTACACAGCACCAGAATTATCAACACAAAACACTATGAACACAAACCAAAACCCAAGAAAATTTTCTCAAAAGAGTGATGTTTATAGCTTTGGAGTGGTTTTGTTAGAGATTTTGACGGGGAAAATTGCAACAAGTGAAGGGGAAACAAGTTTGGCAAAATGGGTACAAAGGGTTGTGAACAAAGAATGGACTTGGGACGTGTTTGATTTTGAACTTGCAAGGTATAAAGAAATGGAAGATGAAATGGTTGCACTTTTAAAAGTGGCTATGGCTTGTTTGGTTTCATCTCCTAAAGATAGGCCAAAGATGATTGTTGTGGAGAAAATGATCGAAGACATCACGAAAAGAGAGAACAAATAGAGGAACGAGCCCATTATCCATCGAGTTTTGAATCGTGCGTCACTGACCCTCAAGAGAACAGGAAGAAAAATAGAGTTCTTTACTACTAATTTTTCTCCTTCTATTCACAATTTGAATTTGATTCTTGGTAGACAATTAGTCATGATGTTTTTTTTTTTTTTTTTTTTTTCCAATTTTTACCTAGAAATAATTTGGTAAAATACTATATCATTCTTTACTATTTTTATTTTGGTTTTCTTGTATAAGCTACCCATTTCTTACAATAGTATTTGCCAATGAGTGTAAAAATAATAATACATGGATCACATAATTGTTTTCTTCTTATTTGTGCACCTTGTCTGTCATTATTAATTATTATCAGACTCAGAGGAAGTCATTGTCACTGTTAAAAATGTCTCAAAAATCCAAACTCAAATGAAAGCAATAATATAAGGTAATAACTTTTATATGCTTCATATGTTTTTTCTTGAGGCGAAGGTCTTGGAAAGCAGTTCTCCCTACTCAAGATAAGTGTAGTCTCGCATACACTCTACCTTTCCTGCATTTACGTTGTGGGATTCACTGGGTATGTTGTTGTTGTTGTTTGTAATATAAGGTAACAACTCTTCCAACTAGTCAAATGGTGTCTATATGTACTACTCTCCTTCAATTTACCCATTTAACCTATTTTTTTTAGTCCAAGTACAAAATGAATTAACTCTTTCTAATTTGAAACAAATTCACTTTATGAAATAATTTACAACCTACACAAATATTCAAGACTTATTTTGAACCACAAATTTCAAAAGTCTTCACTCTTTCTTAAATATCGTGTCCAGTCAAATAGATTCACATAAATTGAAACGGAGGGAGTATTATTTATTTTCCTACGGGTCTAACATTGCTTTTTTTGTTTGTCAAAAATAAATGGACAACTTAGCAAACTCCAAAGCTGACACTAACAATTTTTGTAATGAAAATGAAATATTCAGTAGTGAAATTTGCTCGCGATGACGATCAGCCACCCGTTTATCTCTAATGACGATATCGCCGCCCAAAGGTTTAAAGTGCTTTTAATAGTAGTGACTATTTAGCTAGTATAATCTTTCTATCACCAAAGATATGGTCCAATTACAAAGATTCTTTCATCTTTAATAAAAAAAAGTTTCAAGTTTAATCTTTGAGATGGAGTTCGCTTTGATAAAAAGCGATAAAACACTCATAATAACCTTTTAACTATGCGAATTCGAATGAGGTGGGCTGTTCTAACCCTTCTGTCACCCATTTGGAGGAAAAAATTCAGATTTATCATCCTCGAAGTAATCAAAGAAATACAGAGTCCACTTTATAATTCGGTCCAAAATGTTCTCTCTCTCCCTCTCTCTTTTTTTTTTTTTAATTATAAACATGGTTGAGCCAGAGATTGACTTGGGTACCACACATTAAGAAGTTGTACTAGTGTCGGTAGATTCTTGCAGTTGATCAACATAATTTTGTTTATCTCTTATAAACAAAATTGTGATACATTTGTTTCTTTTTTCTCAAAAAGAAAATATACATGACGACATTAAACTAAGGCCTCGTTTGTCCATAAATATTAAAAAAAAAAAAAATCACTTTTTTTTTGGAATTTTAAGTTGGGAAATTGTGTTTGCTATTTTTTTTGAAATTGTAGTTTTTGGTGAAATGTAGTTGTAAAAAAGTTTTTTTGAAAAACAAAGTTTTTTTGAGTTTTGATATTCGAATACAAATTCAAGTTGTATTCGAATTTTCATACAAAACGATTCGGAAAAAGTAAAAAAAAAATCCTAATAAGTGAATAATTAATATGTGTGCCAAACGGGGGGCTAAATATTTGATCAATTGACTTATGTACACCTCAGTGACATGACTTTTGGGAATACCACCTGGTAGCTCGTTTTTCCATATCTTTATACAACGGCGAAATCATGAATTTCCCTAAGAATATTCGATGTTTAATATATATCGATAAAAAAATTAATTTTTAACCTATATATACAATATTATTTTTTATAGAGGCGAAGTCAAGATTTTAACTTTATGAGTTTTGAATTAAGAATAACGATTTCAAGTCTTTAATAAATGAGTTCTTAATTTAATATGTGTACATCTTTAGTGATTTTCCCAACACAAATACACTGTTTGAGCAAAAACGATTGGATGCAGCCGAGTCCATATCTGGATTCTGGGGTTCTGTCTCCGCCCCTAATTTTTTGTATCCAATACAATTTTTCATCAAAGGATGTTTCACTGACCACCTGCCTGTCTACATAGCTATGCCACTACAGATTTGCATAGTATTTTCAAGTGGCCAGGATAAAAAAAGGAAAAACTATTAAATAAGCAATGATTTGCATTTGCACCATACAAATAGAATTAATGCATATATCGCACACATGATAAAATCATTATCAGGTTTTCAATTTCAGACAGTCTGGATCATTAAGATAAGAAAGACATGTATAATGGACCTATTCTATTATGCCAGTTGCAGTTTAAAGCATGGATAGTGATTTGTGGAAATTTAGGGGCCTCTCTAGAGGAACAAATGTACTGACAAAAACAACACCAATGTAGACATTTGGAAGCACATGATGGCACATTCATTGCCTTCAACTACGGGTGGCAAAATTAATCCAAAAAAACGTTACTATCGCCCAACTAGCTCAAGTTTAAGTGAGTAAATGAACCATCCATTTTGAGCCGCTCAATTCAGTGCATCTAAAGGCTAGCTTGAATAGAGCTGAATATGTAGTCCAAATTGACTCATAAAATACTTTTGTCGACATAATTTTAAAAAGATACTTTTTGTTTGATATGTTATATATAATCACAATTATAAAAAATTTTTAGGTAATTAGACAAATTATAAAAGAAATGTTATATATAATCACAATTATAAATTAAAAAAAAATCTTAGATAATTAAACAAATTATAAAAGAAAATAGAAAAATTAAACCACTTAGTGGTCAAAATGTTAAAGACCACCCCAATCATCTCAACCCAAGTAACATTTGGTCAGGTTTGACCAATCTATCTATTACCTCAATCCAATTCAACACATCCAAATTCAGTCTGACCACTCATTAACACCCTTTAGACTACATGAATTCTCACTATTCAAAAATAGATAAATTTTATGTTAGATGTCAACTTAACCATGATCACCTCTCCTCCTCTCAGACTAAGACCGGCAACATGAGCAAGTATTGGTTCCGGATACTATTAATTTAAAATCTGGATCCGACTCCAGGACCGCACAAGAAAGACTAGGGTCACGATGTCAAGTTATTCTCAGTTCTTTGCAAAACTATTGTCTTGCTGTTGCTTCATATGAGGAGCCATGTTTTAGCTAAAAGGTGTGAATGATATGCCAAAAGGGTCCCCAATGTCTCACTGGCAATGACACATTTGATATGAAAAGTAGCTTTGCTCTCAAATATAAACTTGACTAACATGTTAGCTTTTCTTGGATTTTCTTTTTGTTGGAAAGAGTATAAAAATACGGATAGGCTTGACGAACTTGAGCTGTACTTAAAGAACTGTTTTAGTCTGTCTCAATCAATCAAGAATGCATCAACTAAAATAATTATCTTTAAGAGTAAGTAAAATTAAGTATATTATGCCTTCTAATCTTAGTTAATTTGAAATCATCAACTTACATTTCAAAAAATGCTTTCTGAGAACCCTTTTTGTATTCGCATGACTTGCATCAGCTTGTCCACTAGAATTCCTTGGTGAGGGGGGAAAGGTATCATACACTCCCCGAGTCTTGTATGCTTACATTAATATTCCTGTATAACAATCGCTGCATTACTAATTTCTACCTCCAGGTCATTATTGGACCTTTCTTATGTGTTTTTTTTCCTTATTGGGCTTGGATCGTGTCTCCCGAACAATCTCAATAACTATGAAGCAATACGATTCCACATATCAAGGTCAAAATGGGATCGGGAATTTTCACATCTTACCGTAGTGCCCGGTTTGTCTTGATTTACGATTGACTTGCTTCTAAACTAAACAGATTCCCAAGAAAATTGTGAAAAAGGAATGACAATCACCAAAACAAGAAGCAATAATGTAACACTGTCAAACAGCATTATGTAAACATCAGTAAGTAAACTGATATTCTACTTTCCTTTAAATAGGAAGGACAATGTAGTGAGCGCATACATGGAAAACAACTAAATTCTTGCACCGTCAAAATATACATTACTCCCGTGGGGCTAAATATCCAAAGGAAGAAAAAAGCTAAAGTCTGACTTAGAAAGACAATGCCAGCTATGTTACACGATGACACGGGAATTAATAGGTCCATCGAGAGTTGAATATGAGCGATACACTTTTTTTTAAATTAAAAAAAAAAAAAATCATGATGAAACTGCCTTTAATCTGTTACAAAACCTTGTGACCTCAACCTCACCTTCATTAAGCAGCTCGACAATGATTCTCAAAAGAGTGGAAGGGTTGCATGAAAATAATCAACTATATGCACATTGAAAAGACATAGTTTACCAACATTTTCTGTGCTAAGATCCTACTGGAGCAATGCCTTTGGTTTTGGATTGGACTGCAATCCTACTTTCAACTGTTACTGATTGATGTTGTTGTTTCTGCTGTGTCTGTTGAGATTTGACCTGAGCAAGCAACGCCTTGATCTGGGCCCCGGTTAGTGTTTCCTGCTCAAGCAATGCATTGGCAAGAGCATGAAGCTCTTTATTATGAGTAGTGAGAATCGTTTTCGCATTGTTGTAAGCCCTTTCGAGTAATTCTTTTACTTCCTTCTCGATAAGAAGCCTAGTCTCAGTGCTCATGCTCCTTCCATTATCGTCGTAGTTGTGTGTAGCGAGCCCCACTTCTTTGCTCATACCAAACTTGGTGACCATAGTTCTAGCTAGCTTGGTTGCTTGCTTGAGATCATCGGACGGACCAGAAGTTACTTCACTTTCCCCGAAAATGAGCTCTTCAGCAACTCGCCCGCCCATAGCAACATCAAGCCGAGCAAGCATTTTCTTACGGGATATGCTAGTCTCGTCCTTTTCAGGCAATTGCGCAACCATTCCAAGAGCCATTCCTCTGGGAACAATGGTTGCTTTGTGCACCGGAAGAGCGCCATCTGTATGAATAGCTACAAGTGCATGGCCACCTTCATGGTATGCTGTGAGTTTTCTCGACTCTTGGGATATAAAAGCTGATTTGCGCTCACTTCCCATCATGATCTTGTCCTTAGCATGCTCTAGATCAGCCAAGCTTACGGCTTTGGCACCATCCATTGCAGCTTTCACAGCAGCGATATTCACCAAGTTTGCAAGGTCAGCACCAGAAAATCCAGGAGTCCCCCGGGCGATGATCATAAGGTCAACATCATCCGCCTTAAGAATCTGCCAAAAAGGATATTCTTTGGATGAGAAATTAGCAATGGACCTAAACAAGACGCCTTACAGGATAGCATATTCACATGCATCAGCTGTCCAAGAATGAGAGAATTTACATAAACCAAACATGGAAAAAAGGAAGCTTGACACAGCACCACATAGTACTCTCATTTTTATTCTAGGACCTAAAAATTGAAAGAGATGGTACACTGCCTAATTTATCACTAATACATAGGGAAAGAGGATCTGATGCATAATTGGTTTATCATTCAACCACTAAAGGGGAAAAGACAACAGGGAAGTACACTGCCTACTGGCTGTTTAGCAAGCACACTGTAGCTGAGGCACACTACTGATAGATTGTGAACAGTAATGACCTGGAAACTGCAGCATCACCAGAAATGCCTCAGTTTTAGAAAGATTACCTTTGACATGTGAGATTCCAAAATCTGCTTCCGCCCTTCGACATCAGGATTTGGGACAACAATGTTACGATCAAATCGTCCAGGTCTGACCAATGCCTTATCCAATGACTCAGGGAAATTGGTGGCAGCAATCACAATGATTCCATCATTTTGTTTGAAGCCATCCAGCTCGACGAGCAACTGATTTAAAGTCATCCTCATATATTGCTGGTCCTTTGGGTTACGGCTTCCTCCAATGGCATCAATCTCATCAATGAATATAATGCATGGTGACCGCTTCTTAGCAGCAGCAAAGAGGTCTCTCACTCTCCGAGCTCCGACACCAACAAACATTTCTTCAAACTCACTACCACTGCATGAGAAAAAAGGAACCCCAGCTTCTCCAGCTATGGCCCTCGCTAACATGGTCTTACCAGTTCCGGGGGGACCAACAAGTAATACGCCTTTTGGGAGCTTGCCACCAAGACGAGTGAAACGCTGTAACCAAAAGTTTGCTGAAATGAGCAATCGCAAAACATTAACCTAACGCTTGAAACAGACATCACCTCTCAAGTCCCAGCCAGAATAAACAATAACGGGTCGTTTGGTTGTTGGTTAGATTTATGTATGTATTAGTAATGCAGGTTTAGTTATTGAGGTATAAGGAATACAGTGATTAGTTATGCAGGTTTTTTTTTGGATGAAGTAGGTGGTATTAATCAAAGGCATCAAGAAGATGCAATAATTACAAGATATAGCATTTGAGCTTACAAAAAAAGACTGGCTGGCTGTACAACAAATATCTAAGCCAGAACTAATGAGCTAGTAAAATCCAAAAGTTGTCATGCAGGGTTTAGTTATGCATGATTTAGTTATTCATGTATTAGTTATTCCATCGTCTACCATTCATAAAATAATACATAGATTCCCTCATAACGTATACATATATTAGTTAGATTATAAATTGGTAACCAAACACCGTACTTGGTGTACTGAATTTTATACATAGCAACTAAAATGCAAACATGGTACTGGTTATGCTGGTTTTAAACTCTTAATACACGAATGATTCACTTCCTAACCAGCAACCACACGAAGCTAAGCCATTTATCATCACCTTTACAAATCATCAAAAATAAGAAAGTCATAAATTACATATTTTACTGTCCAAGATAAGCATCTTTTGACTGACGTGGAAAATATAAATAACTGTTTTCGTATAATACAAGGAAAGTACGCAAAAGCACAAATAGCCACCAAAAGCAGCAACCACACGAAGCTAAGCCATTTATCACCACCTTTACAAATCATCAAAAATAAGAAAGTCATAAATTACATATTTTACTGTCCAAGATAAGCATCTTTTGACACAAAGTACGCAAAAGCACAAATAGCCACCAAAAGCCCTTCTGGTTTTGTACCTTTTCTCCTCTTTTACTCCCAAAGGGTATCTATTCATCACTGCGTTATATTTGTTTACTTACCTGTCTTAGTGACTATCAAATATAGCACTTTATTTCGCAGATGATGTCATTGAATGACTTGTGATTACTGAAAAAACCTCCCAGATTAACTCACCTTAGGATCTCGGAGATAGTGAACAATTTCTTCCAGCTCAGATTTTGCCTCATCAACACCCTTCACATCAGAAAATCTTGTATTTGTTTCCATACTCGGTTGCACTTCCTCATTTAGGCCAAGCCCTAATGCAGAAAATGGATTAAGAAAAAAGATAATAGTAGAATGCATCTGAATAGAAGATTCAAAAGCCAAAACAAAAATTTCAGACCTCCTATACCTTTGCTGATACCCCTATCTTCAATGAGAGCACCAACTCCGGAAATCAAGAGAAAGGCCACAGCCAGAGACCGGAATGTACGCCACAGCTGTTCTTTGAAGTTACCTCCTTCAACGGCCACCATATGTATAGGAGTATTACGAGTACCAAGAACACCATCCTTTGTTGATTTCCCAACATTTCTAAGAGCTGATAGAGCCCCTATGTTCTCTTCCTCCATATGAGACCTAGCAGAACCAGCAATCCCTGAAAACAGCTCTTGTCAGTGTCACTGGTATCCATGACAAACTAATTAAAGGAAGAAACACCTCATCAGCAAGTACTAAATGTTCAATATTTACAGAAGAAAATGACAAAAATGGTCCCTTAAGTTTGATGGTAGATTCAAAATAGTCCCTTAAGAATGCAATAACAGTTTTGGTCCTTTAAGTTTGTCAAAAGTTAACATGTCAAAAATTAACACTTTTAGTCTCTGTCAAATTTTTACCCAACTCTGTCTATTAGATTTGCCGGGAACTATGAAAAAAGAAATAGCGGGAGCTCACATTTATACAATTTTTGTAGTTTCTGCTATTTTTGATTTATTTATAGAGTCTGGTGCAACTTTTTGAGGTGTAATTTCTGCTATTTTCTTATATCTTTTTAGTGTCTAGTGGAGTTTTTTGTGTTTGCATATTTTAGGTTTTGATGGGACTTTCTTGGTGTTTATGGTAAAATTTTTTTTCCCCTTTATTTCCGTAAAACCTAACGAACATAAATTGTTAAATATTTGGCGGAGACTAAAAGTGTTAACTTTTGACAAACTTAAAGGACCAAAACTATTAAGTGCATACTTAAGGGACTATTTTGAACCTACCCTGAAACATAAGGGACCAATTTTGTCATTTTTATCTATTCTCAAAGGAGACCCATACCAATAATACAAGGTAATGAAAGACATCTAATTATTACTACCTCTCTGTAAAGTCCGGAGCAGCTCGCTTTCATCAATTCTGTCAGCCTTTACCAGTGCCTTAACATACTCCGACACCGCCGCTGGATTGGAATGTAATGAAGGTTGGCTTTCAAACATCCTTATGAGTTATGACTGCCTCTGGATCATTTCTATGATATGCAGCATTACTGGTTTCCTCTCTTTCACGTACTCTGCGGGCTAAACTTCCCACATAACTAGACTGAAACCTTTGCTTGGTATTTCCAACTCCATGCACTGCACATAAAAGAGGGACAAGTTGGAAATAGAACATAAATCAACTTCAAGATTCAGAAATGGCAGAAGTTGCCTCCGAATTTGTTTGTAACTTCATATACAAATGTCAAATACTGCATCAACAGTATTTTTGAGAAAGAATACTGCAGCACCAGTATTTCTGCCTAATAAGATGCATTCATTAACTTATAAGCTGATATATTAGCACACTAGGGCACCAAGGTTCACAAGACTCGGAAGTACATGAGTCTAGGGTTGGCAAAATGGTTAAAGAAAGAACAAGTAACCATCCAATCCAACTCATTAAATATGAGTTGGATAACTGACCATTTAAAAAATGGATCAAATATGGATATTATCCATTAAAAAATGGATATCCAGATGGTTAATATGGATATCCATACTATCAGTACTCATTTTGGTATTGCTGGGGGAGATTGTTCTTCCTAGCTGGCTTGTTAACCATGGTCTCTTGAAGGCTTTGGGTAGCAGAGTGAGTCTTAGCACAGCCTTCCATCCTCAGACCGATGGCCAGTCTAAGAGGACCATCCAGACATTGGAGGCTATGCGGAGGTAATCCCTTGATTTTCGAGGTTGTTGGGTTCGATGATAGAATCTTTGGAATCGTTAGCAGGTCAGGGGCAGGCCGCCCATACGTTCGAATCCTGCCACCTTTCTTGTGGATCATCCTGTGGTTACCGGATGATGGGAATAACAAAGCAGAAATTTGGAAATGAGCACGACTCATTTTTCTGCTTGCTATTTTTCACGAGTTCTTGCTTTATGGGAGTCTAAGCTTATTTTGGCTTTTAGCTTGTGTTCTCACCTGACTATTCCTAAAACCATGGATAATACCGTCGCTTAACCCATTTTTTATCCATGTTAAATATGGGTGGGTCGGATATTTTATCCATTTTTGTTTAACCCGTTTTCGACCCGCCCATATCCAATCCGACCAGCTCGTTTGCCACTCCTATATATGACCAATTTAAGGATTGCACGGAGTTTAAGAAACAAAGGAAGACTTTTAAATCTTGTGGTCTAAATCGAACCAAAGATATTTGTGTGGTTATAAATCATCTCGTTAAGCGTAAGAGAAAAAATTTAAAGTTAAATTCTTGCCAAATAAAGAAACGTATCATTCTTTTTGGGACGGACTAAAAAGGAAAGTGTATCACATAAATTGGGACAGAGGGAGTATGACCAACAAGGATTGCATTAAACTTGGAGGTTTGCTAGCTCACTTCCGTGGTGTATGCTACTGAAAAGAAATGCTTCTGAGTGCATTCACTAACCTTTTTTTTGCTAAGGATGCATTCACTAACTTATGAGCTGATATTTATCCCATTTGTGTTTAAGGTTCACAAGACGTGGAAGTATATGACCAACAAGAATGCACTTAATTCAGGAGGTTTGGTACTCATTTCCATGAAGTTTGCTACTGAAAAGTAAATTGCTTCTATGATTTGGATTCACTAACTTATAAGCTGAAATGTTAACTTATAAACGTCTAACATTCACAAGACTTGGAAGTTTATGACTGAGTGGGATTGCAGTGAACTTCTTAACGTCCAACATTCAGTAAACTTGAATGTTAACTTATAACGTCTAACTTAAAAAAAGACTTTCGTTTAAACCCTTGCTTAAAAACAGTTTTTGCTCCTTTTAGTCTTATGTTCTAAATTTCTATCTTCCATTATCAGTAGCTTTTGCAATATTAGGCAGTATGAGGATTAGTGCATAAACACTTGGTAACCAATCCAGCTTCGGGAGAAGAGAGTGATTTGATAAAATTTAAGGTATGGCCATTGTTCAGTTTAGATAACACAACAGCTCAGCTTTTTAGAGGACAATAAATAGCATGTGGAAAGTTAAGGATAAGTGATCTGGAAGAAAAGTTCCATGTCATCAACCATATGATTATGACATCTATGTAGACCACAAAAATAAAGAACTCTCCCCCATGAATGCCAAAAACTCAGAGCATACCTTCACTTCCTATGATCCGTCCAGAGGAAATATACGTTCGGTTGAACAAAGAGCTAAGCTGCCTCAATTGAGATTGCTGCCTTTCAACCTGTAAAACAAAAAAGGGCATTATTACACATAAAAGGAGAGAAAACAGGAAAAGAACTATCAATAAAACAAGCATCTTTAGACGTGGAAAACTGCCAAATTACAACCACCAATCTAAAAAGGGCAGCTGAGAAAATATTTCTTTTTTCACCAGAATATGAGTATTTCACATTAGAACAAAAGAAATTGGTAAAAGCACGTCCATATGAGCTAGATGAGATTCAATCAATCAACTATACCTCGATTCAAAATTAGTTGGAGTTGGTTAGATGAATCATCAATCATCTTTATCCATTTTACTCTATTTAAGTCCATTTCATTCCAATACTAAATAATATTATGACTTTTAAGTCAAATTAGCAAGCAAAAAGAAATAAAGAAGCTACAGCCCCAGAAAAGCATCATACTTGGAAGACAGTAGCATAAAACTAAAATAATCCTAAGAAACAAAAAATAGAAAAACCCAAGTTAGGAACGAGCTAATGACCCTGAAATTTCCAATAATTTAATCGAAAAGAAAAAAAGATCCAATCTTGCACCCAAGGGTGTCGCCTAGCGATCAATGAAGCATGTTGAGATACATAAGGTCTCATGTGCAAATCCAAGCGGAAACAAAAACACAAGGTGATATATTCCCCCATCTTTCCAAGCCTTGTGGACAAATTTGCTCGGTAGTTGTGCCGTGGGAGATAGCAGGTATCCCGTGAAATTAGTCGAGGTCCCACGAGCTGCTCGAACATTACAGTTATAAAAAAATCCAATCTTTGAAATAGAAACCCATAAAACTACATAAATTAAGGTTTCCCTAACCTAATAGAGTGAAATCTGAAACCATCAATCAATTTCATCTTAATTCTCAAACTACTTCAGGTCTAGGTGATTTATTCCCATCTTCCCAAGCCTTGGTGGACAAAGTTGCTTGGTAGTTGTGCTGTGGGAGATCGCAGGTACCCCGTGAAATTAGTCGATGTCCCGTGAGCTGCTCGAACACCACAATTATATTATTAAAAAAAAAAAAAAAATCCAATCTTTGAAATAGAAACCCATAAAAACTACAAACATTAAGGTTTCCCTAACCTAATAGAGTGAAATCTCAATCAATTTCATCTTAATTCTCAAATGAACCATTTCAGGTCTATTGGAATCCATTTTATTCTTTCTACCTCCAATTACCAATAATACACCAAATAAAAATGAAAAATAAAAAATCCAAACTTGGAAACAGAAGCCCATAAAACTACAAAAAAAAAAAAAAAAAAAAAAAAAAATAGGGTTTCTCAAACCAAATAAAGTGAAATCTCAATTTCAAAGCATCAATCAATTGCATCGTATAAATCATTAATAATACCACTCTATTGTTTATTCTACCTGAAGCTACCAATAATACAACAAATAAAAATGAAAAATAAAAATCTTGGAAACAGAAACTCATCAAACTGAAAAAATTAGGGCTTCTCTAACATAATTGAAAAAAATAAAAAAGCAAAATGAATATTTGAAGGAAATATTATATAAAAAGGAATTCGAAAAGTGACCTGGCTGAGAAGGCGCATTAATGCCATCGATTTTTTTCAATTAAAGATCGATTTTTTTTCTTCTCGAAAATTTACCCTTTTTCTTCTCTATACAAATTTTTTCTAGTAAGAAAAAATCGAGTAAGGTGAAAAATAGAGGAGCAAGATGGATATTTTGTTTTTGTTTTTGTTTATCAATCAATGGCCATAATATATTTGGGCAATTAATAGCTTATTTGCTACTATGAATTAATATTAGGGAAAAGGGTAAAAAAAGCCCCTCTGGGCTAAAAATATATTTTGAATACACAAATAACTAACATTTCGCCACTAAAGGTAATTTTGTTTAATTACATTGTCTTAAAACTCTTAGCGGGGCATAGGGTTGCATCTCAAAAATCCCAGTATTCAAAACTAAAAATGGCACGATCTTCGTACGAAACATTAAACCCTCCGATGGAAACCAATTCGAACATTTTGAATATTCACCATTCTTAAAATCGGTCGTATACAAAAAAAAGTCTTCAAAACCACCTTCAAACACCATTTGGCTTTCCAAAAGGTCTATTAGCCAAAATAGCTCCTCGTGTTCATGTATCCAAAATGTTATTTTCTCATTCGGCTTTCAAAAAATGCAAATACTTCCGATAAACACCTTATACAGATGTTCCATCAAAAATCGAAATAAAAAAAATTGCAAAATGTTTGTACCCATGCTTCGCAACATCCTAAAATAGGTACGACCATATATAAATGTAGAATTTCTCGTCAGATACCAAATAAAGCTTCGGTTGTTGAATGAGACGGGTATGAATATCTCTTGTTGTTAATGGGAATACCATTGTTCCCAAATATCTAAACGAAACTTATCGTTTTTGTTTCAAAATATAATTTTGGACCTTTCTCTAAAAAATTCATTTATAATCGATAAAACTTTGTTGATACCCAAATCTATGATACAAATACTCAAATGGTATCGTGGATCTTTGTAAGAGAACACCTGGATCGAATCCGAGGCAGCCGACAAGAGTTAAGGGAGAAGAGAGTTCCTTGAGGAATAATATCATGCAATGAAATTTTGCCATTTTTCTTTGAATGTTAAAGCCACATTTTCTAATTAACATACAAAATTTAGCTAACAAGATGTAATTTGGGCAAAGTATAGCTACTAAATATAAATAAGTCATTTTCCATCCCAATTACTCTATTTTGTTATAAATTTGGATAAAAAATATACTCTCTTCATTAAAGTTTTTTAAATATTTCCCTATATTAAGTGCCCCAACGCCCTCGTATCACATGCCGTCCATAATCACCCAAGTCATGGATCCATTTTAAGGAATATGCTTATACACATAGGAAAAAAAAAAAGTTGTAAATCTATCAAAATGTTGTGTTGACTCATAGTTAGATCCGTTCACAAATGGTTAGTTCACCTAAAATTACATACGTCCAATAACACACAAATTTATCCTTCAAAAATGCACATAATATGATGATCGTCAATAAATAAACGTAGACATATATAAATTAAAAGGTTTAAAAATAAAATATGGGTTGATATTGATAAATGCCTGATAGGCTCGTAAAAATATTTTAATGAGGGTTTTTTTTACAAAATATAAACTTACGGGCGGTTAAATTTTATATTTAAAAAAGTTGAATCCATGGTTTCAATTTTTGGGAGTGGGAAAGCATCTTTGACCGCCGATCGACTAAATAAATTAAATCGATTAATGAAATCGAGCAATTTATAGTCCTTCCGCGAATGGCTTTAATTTTTGGCCCTCAAAGTGTGTGAATTGTGTGAATTTTATTTGGAAGAAATATGCGGAATATAAAATTACGCTTAAGAAATATATATATGGTAGCAAAAATAAATAAAGTACAAAACTTAAATAATAAACATTTAAGCATATTAAGGCATGAAATAAAAAAAAAAAAAAAATCCAACCTATTAAATTAACGTAAAACCTTGTAGTTTAGAACCTAATTCTTACGCGACCAACTTGTTGTCGATCCGTTTAAAATGAACTAGGCACAAATAGCGGAGTTTTTTATTTTTGCTTTATTTTAAAAGCCGATTTAAAAATGATTTTAGGGTTATTTTAGGGACCTAATTATTAACTAAGGTAAAGCTAACTAAATTTCCCAAGTATTTTTGATAAATTAGTGTGACCTTTTTTCTAAATATATTTGAGCAATTAATTACTTTGAATTAAAAAAAATGGAAAAATATCCATATGTAGAATATGTGCTAAGTGCTAACTTTTATCCGATCAAATTTAGGTTAATTAATTAAAGTTAAATAAGATGCTTACATATTTAAGAAAAATAATCAAAAGAATTACTAAATTCTAAAGGAAAGTATAGTGATACTATTTTAAAATAAAACTTGTAGTGTAAAAAATGCTATTTTTAATCTAGACTTGGATAAATTTGCGATAAAAAATAGAATTTCAAATGCAAAAAATTTAAAATAGTTCTATATAATATTGCAAAAAACTTTAATAAGAAAAGCATTTCCCAAATATAATGATTTCATTTCTAAACAATAATTGACATAAAATTATATATGTGTAGAAAATCTAGACTTGATATAAAGAGGTTAAAAAATATAATGCAAGTTTGAACTTTTAAAAATCTATTTGATTAGATGTGCTTTGTTTAATCTAAACTTTTTCCCTTTTTATAAATAGAATGCAAATATGATGAATTTTCTTTCTATTTTCCTAACCTTATTTAGCTAAGTTTGTATAAATATATATTTTGGATTTGAAAGAAACAACGTTTATAAAATATATTTATTATTATCTCGATTATTAATGATGGTCTTTAAATCTTTAAGATAAAATTCGTGAATCATGATTCCCTATATATAAGTATGCCGCTTTATAAATCAATTATTCTAAAATGTTATAGGTATTATAAATAATTTTAATATAATGAAAGAGAATGGAACTCGGGAATTAATTATTAGTTTCCTTATATTAACTACCCATCAACCTAAAAACTAAATCCCACTAATTTGCTAAGGATTTATCTAAATTAAGCAAAACTAAAACAACTTTGCATTAAATAATTTGTAAGCACTTGATAAAAGTCAAATGCATAAAATAAAATAAAAGTGGCTACGTGGTGACATTTTCACTTTAAAATTAGCTTTATGGGGCTGCTACTATTAAGGTCCAAATTAAGGTCCAAATGTATTTGTCAAATTAGGGCTAATAGTCTCTGTTGTAATCTGCCTTTCAATTCATTTATAATAAATAATTAGGATTTAAAACCTAGCAAAGCTACATAGTCGATGCATTACGGAAATACTTACACAATCACGTTAATTACAAATAGATCTATACGATACACATTACTCCCGGCAACGAACGGGTTCAAAAAGAGTCCCCCTAACATTATTTCATTTCTTATGCACATTTCTTAAAAAAAACTCCTAACTAAAAATAAATAATTTGTCTAAATTCAATAATTAAATATATAGATTGTTGAGTTCGCCCAAATTTCCTTATTATATATTCTACTATAATTGTGTTTTACTTTCCATGAATTAATGTCTTCTTTATGGAAAAGGACTCTACAATATTTATCCTTTTTTTTGGAGGAGAAGTTTTGCATCTCTATAAATTGAGGATATTCTATTCAAACAAAAAAAAAACACAATTGTATCCACAATGTAGTCATTAGAGAGTCTTGTTTAGGGAAAGATTATTCTCTCAATACGTTTTTTGCTTTTTATGTTAGTGTTTCAATATGTAGGTCACTTGACCAAATCATATTATAATATTATGCCTTAAGACAACTTATGCCGGATATAAATAACAACATGCCTTAAGACAATCAATGCTGTAATATTTATTGTACTTTTCCCAAAGCCTTGCCTAGCTATTTTTTTTTTTCGGGATTGAGGTTCGAATCCGTAAACCTCGGGTTATTTTCGGTCACTTTTTAAGTGAAGATAAAAATTAAAGATCGGCAATTTGAGGACAAAAATTAAAAATCCACGCCAAAAGAAGGCCAATCCGCGCAAAAAAATAAAATTAGTACCATGTTTTCTACAACATTTGACAATAGGAAACCATTTAAAATGGAGAGAAGTGCATGGATTGCCGATTTTACGGGCCGATATTTAAGCTTTAACCAAGGATTTACAAATTATTTAAAATTTAGCCAATTCACTTGAAGAAGAAGTGGCCGCTTCTTTTCCATTTTTAAACACGGTTTGTTCTTCGTTTGGAGTGGTTTTAATTTTTGGCTTTCAAATTGGTGGTGGTCATTTCTTTTTCCTAAGTGAAATTGACGACATTATGCAGGTTTGATCTGTTGAAAAGTGGAAAAAAAAATCTGTTACAGAGATGTTTGAATTCAACCAAACCAGCATACATAAATTTTGCAAAATTCTATTCATCAAAATGTAACTAACCTACTTAAACAAATTTTGGACTAATTTAACACCTATAGACATACTGAATTTTTTTTAATTTCTAAGCAACAGCATTTGGACAAACTAGCGGATTTTTACCAAAGGGCAAAAGTTAAAGACCATCATTTGAGGGCTAAAAAATTAAAAACCACACCGGAAAGGCCAATCCTGCAAATTACCCCTTCTTTTCTTCTCCTTTTTCTCACTTCTTATGCGTACGACCCGCTTCTCCTCTTCTATGTCATCGTCTTCTTAATATCCGCTTGCAATCAAGCATGGCTCTCACAGTTTGAACTTCATGACATAATGTTCTTGAAATTTAAACTGAAAAAATTGAACACGAGACATTAAAGCTGAAAATCTTAGAGTTTGAATTAAAAAACTGTACTTAATAACACAATTAATGATCTGAAGTTTTGAAGTAAAAAACTAAACTCAGGGCACGTTATCCTAAAGTTTGACGAAATGGAGAAGACGAAGAAACAATAAACACCTGCTTTTAAGTCATATGCTAAACATTAAATAATTTGCAAAAATTCGATAATTTTAAACATTCATCCTAAAGGTGACTACATGGTGACATTTCCACTTTAATGAGCTTTATTCCATTTGAGTCAACTGTTTAAGGTCCAAATTACTCTTGTCAAACTAGGGAATTAGTCCAAGTTGCAAACTTGCAATTTGCCTTCCGATCCAATAATAAATAATTAGGATTTAAAACCTAGCATAACTATATACATCGATAAAAAACGCCTCATTTCTCTCCCCCCAATGACTCAAGAAAAAGATTATTTATAGGAATCGCGCGGTTTTGCTGGGTTTTACAGTGGTTGTTTCCACAGCTCGAATCCCTAAAGTACATACATCGATGCATTACGGGAATATTTACACAACCACATTACTTACAAAATAATTACAAATAGATCTACATGATGCACGTTAATAGGTAACCTACAAAAAATGATAAGTAACTTGTTGCCATATATTAAAATAGTAAGAACTTATTTGCATTCAATATAAAATACTGCATCGAACAATTCAAACTTATTATTATATTTAAGGTGAAATACATAACATTTAACCACGATCAAGTGATAAATGTGATTATGAAGGATACATGTCTCATTATTCGATATATAACATTAAGTGCGAATAAGACGTTTTACTGATTATAATTTACTCATAGTGTAACTTTTCTTTTAACATTTTCAATTTTCAATTTGTATAATTTAGATCCACATTTTAGTTCACAAAAGTAGTGCTTAGATATATAATAAACGGAGAGAGAGACTAAGACCTTAACCCAACATCCAGGGAGAGCCATTAAATTCCACTTAGTAGTATGCTTAAGTACAATTACTTAATTTATAATCTAGATTAAGAGAAAATGACATGCACTATATGATATTTAATTAGACAGAGGGGTGGGGGGAATTAGTGGTGGATTTTACAATGTCGGGAAAGAGTCTTTAACGGTGTGAGTAGTATTCATAGGTTGGTGTGAGTGGGCTTCTAATTATACAATAAAACTACGACTTAATTCCAAATAATTAAGTTGAGATTGGATTATATAAACTTTTTCCTTGTGATATAATTCCATTAAGCCCATCTCATCCCGGATTATAAGAAAATTAATTTCTCTAATACAAAGTTCTTTATATTTGCTATTGTATATCAATCTCTAACAAGATTAACCAAATATTCCTTGCCAACATAGGACTTAAAATAAACGTGAACAACACTTAATCTCAATTAATTGGTGTTGATTACATATATTTTTCTTCTACTTTGCTAGTTTTGCTTGAATATCAAGACATTATAAGCAGTGGCGAAGCTAGAATTTTTATCAAGAAGTGTCAAAATATGTAAAAGTAAAGATATATAAAAAAAATAATAATTCTACATACTACATATAAATAATAAAAAAAAATTATATATCTATACATGTAGCTTACCGATTATAAGTCTTTCGAGACAACTTCTTACCATGTAATTTTAGGCCTTCTATTCTCTTTTAATACTTTCACTTACCATAATTAATAATAATAAAATCGGTGTATCTAATAATCAGGATACCAAATGATCTCAAGCAGCTCTCATGTTTTATCCTTTATGCGTGTTACTTGCACTTTGCTCTCGAATATGGTTGCAGCTAATCTTATCTAATCTTGTATCTCTACACATTCATCATACTATTGCATTTCCGTGATGCTCATATTGTGAATCTGTTTGTACTTAGAGGCCCAACATTCACGTCCATACAAGATTATTACCATTCTATAACACATCTTTCACTTTAATTGGTATCCTTCTATCACATGGCATTCAATAGCACTTTTTCATGTCAACTATCTTATTTTAATTAGTTCTATGTGTAACATCTACATTCTATCGTATCATTCTCATGAAACATCGAACCTCAATGTCCTCATATTTGAATATTATCGCCACAATTTTGTCTAATCTCACCTCAACTCGACTTGTATAGATTATCAAAATTTAGATACTTATGATTCAGTAGTTGGAGGCAAATCTTATGCTAAAGAAGAAAAAAATAGAAGTATTTGCTTTAGGTGAGTATATATCCAACTTTTTGAATATATATACATGTATATATATTTAAATTAAGTTCGAGGAGTGAACAAAGATATTTATATATGCTAACTTTTAATGCCCTAGAAAATGGGGTAACTTTTGGCAACTATAGACTAAGTTGAAGAACAAAACCTAGCCATTAAGCAACAATGTGGTGGGGTAAAGAAACATATGGTTATGATCTACTCCCATGTCTTTTCTTGAAAAAGAAATAACTTTAGTTTTCTAAATTTCATTATAATCATGCATTATATTATTTACTTTGAATAATTGAGTGAAAGAATGTGGGGCTTTATTGAGGGGTTGTCTTTTTGAAGGATTCAATTGTAGATTCTTTTTGGACAAGTTATAAAAGATTCTCTAATAAGAGGAAGTCTTACAAAATTGACCAATGAGTCCGTGTCACGTAGGATTTCCATTTAGGGTGATTCAAAATCATTCATTTATATTAGCAAATTTAGAGGGCTATTGCCTTGTGGAAATGATTAAAGTATTTATAGCGATGTTGCTCTTTTCGTCATCACTCCTCTCTTTTGGTATTTCTTCCTCGCATGTGGGCCTCTTATGTCCCATCTCCCTTTTAAAATCTCAAGCTTAAATGGGAAAAAAATTGAATTAGTTTTGGTTTTTTTATTAATCTCTAGGGTTTGTTTGGTTATAGGGATTCAGAGTTATTTTAGTATAAAATTTGGGATTAATTAAATCTGTCCAATTTAATTATGAGTATTTGCTAAAATCGTGATAAACCTTTTACCAAAATCATGAGATTATCTATCATGCTTACAATCCTGGTTATAATCCCAAAATTATAACTATATGATAACCTTGTTTGAGCCAAACTACAAAGTATAATTAAGAAAGTTTATTAATTATTAATCTAGCAATTGTTATATCATATAAGTGTGGTATAAAGATAATGCCACAATTATAATAAATAATTCTTAAATTGCGAATTTTGAAATAAAAAATTCAATCAAACACGGAAACAATTTAATTTCCCTTGTAGAGCCTGGGGCGGATGTAGAAGGACAAAAAATTACATTGTATATATAAGGTCGATTTTCTGTGTTTATGTACATATATGAACTTTTGTAACTTTTGAATACCCTGAACAAATGCAAAAGGTTAGCTTAAGCGGTCTAAGGTGTTCAAAATTGTCTCTAGCGTCCTAGGTTTGATTCCTAGGGACAACATTATTTTTTAAATTTATCTTTTGTTATTTTTTTCGAACTCCCTGAGTGAAAATTCTGAATCCGCCATTGTGTAAAGCCCGACTCATATAGCTACATTTTAGAACCAGTACAAGTTTCAAAACAGAAGACAATACTATATATTTCTGTCACATGTCTCATGTATTATAAGAAGTACATTATCCATCATTTTGTTTCCTTCTACATTTGTACAAAAAGTTATAAATTTCTTTCTCAAACCCACGTAGTAGCAGTAACCGAGGTTGACCTTTAAGAAACCTTTGCAATAAAGGCCAATTTGCCGTTTTGCCTTAGGCAACCACGTAGCACGGTAGCAGTACATGGCCTTAATCCTTTGCTATAAATCCCAATTTGCCGTTTTGCCACAATCAACCCACGTAGAATACATGACCTTAATGATAAATAAATTCCTATTCGTGCATTATGTAGGGTGTTGATGCATTACTTAAATTTGCATTTTGTAATTAGTGCTATATATATTTTCCACAACACACTTTTTAAGAATAAAATGCGTATTTGCCGGAGATACGAAAGGAAATACCACAAATTTTCTACTCTTTTCTCTTCATTTGTACAGTGAATTTTCTGAATTTTCCTTTCAACTGAAGATGTTTTAATATATGCTAATTGAAAACCGTTTTGGATGTTTTTGTTTCAAAACGAACTTAGCTGGTTCTGAGTTTAATTTTCAGTCTTCTTCAAATTTGTGGTATCTTAGAGGTGCTTAATTAATTTGATATCTAACAGTATGATTCTTTGGTATTGTTATTTATCCCGTTTTGGATGTTTTTGTTTCAAAACGAACTTATGGAACACACAAATTAGGATAATACTTCCAATTATGTGGAACAACCGAGTTATAAAGTTTCTATTAAGACTCTTTTATTTGAAAGCTCTATTCAAGATTCAAAAGTGGGTTGCTTATACGTTTTAATTTTTCTATTAGTAATACGTTTATAAATTATTTTTATTCATTTGTGTTTCGAAGATTATTTGCATGGAAAGTATAGTGTCCGAAAGAAAACAAGTGAACATTGAAATAGAATTAAGGAAGAAGGTTATTTAAGAAAAAACTGACGTGCAGAATATATATACCGGTTATTTAAAATCAGATCCCATATTTATGACCATATCTTTTGAGAATTCCTTTCTATTACTGCCTACATCATTAAAGGATTGGGATTCAGAGTAAATATAATTAGCATATAAATGGTTTATATAAATGTAAAAGAGTCCGGTTAACTTCTAAAATAATAATAAATTGGGAACTATTATTTTGTAAATTTACTGATGATTTCAATAACCGCGCAAAGCGCGAGAAAGTATACTATTTAAAGAATATCCTCCAAAATAGTGGGGATATTCAAAGCAATTTAAGACATGTTTGGATTCCAGTATAAAAAAATATATTACTTATTTTTTAGACATAAAACAATTTTTTAGATAGATAAGCTAAGCCTAACAAAGACCAATTATTTTTTTCTTATTTTAAAATGAAATCAAAAAAAAAGAATTGGAAAAAGAACTTATAAGCCAATCCAAACGGGCTCTAAGAATTGACTAGAAGTAGTATTATATTGCGCTGCCCCATTAAGTCATTTTCACATTCCAATATAAAAAAATATATTCCAATATCCTAACAAAGTTTAAAAGAAATAAAGAATTGGAAAAAGAGCACCCTTCTTTTCCTTTTCCTTAAGATTTTTTTTTCCTTCCATTTGGAATCAAACCCAGAGAATATGTAGCCTGTAAAAACACAATTGTGAAGGCTGATAATTCACTTAAAACATAAAACAAATTATTTATTTTATCATGTTGTCATAGTTTAGTTTGTCAACAACTGGAAATAATATTTTATAGCTGCCTGGCCCGTTAAGTCATTTTCACATTCCAATATTAAAAAGAAAAACAGTTAACTCCAAAATCCCAGCAAAAGTAAAAAATAAAAAAAAAAATAAAAAAAAAAGGACAGGGAAAGGAGCAAATCTTTTTTTTCTTTTTCTTTAACTTAGTGTCCATTTGAAATAAAATTATAGCCTGTAAAAGCATATGAAGGCTAACAATACATTAAAAACTAATTAGTAATACTAAAATTATTATTTTCAGACAGCTTTAATTATTTAATTTCTTGTTTAATGTAGATAATTACAAATATAGAAACATATAATAGTAAGACTTTTTACTATATTAGCGATAGCACCAACTTCCACAAGCTTAGGAACAAGTCCACCACTAAGTTGAAGTGCCACGAGGCTCTCTAATCAACCGACACGTGTCCTATGAACATCGTTGGCGGCTCATCACCACCGTCCACCGCGGCAGTACCGCGGCCGGGGAGGGCGGCGATCTCATCTTCTTCCAATTGAATAATGGTGGGGTGAACACTAACGACGAATAATAACAACCGTTTCATGACGTGACACAAGATTAAATGACATTTTGATATATTCTACTT
The DNA here is from genome assembly GCF_029784015.1 of Lycium ferocissimum. Classification (NCBI taxonomy): domain Eukaryota; kingdom Viridiplantae; phylum Streptophyta; class Magnoliopsida; order Solanales; family Solanaceae; genus Lycium; species Lycium ferocissimum. The sequence continues at coordinate 44,371,802 of NC_081348.1, forward strand.
ATTTGTAGTTTAATAATAAAATTCAAAAGTCTTCTTTAGTTTTTTAAAATACATGCCAAGTTAACCAGACAAACTAATTGAAATGGAATAACTTTAAGTTTTCTTGTTCAAAATACATAAGTATAATATATATATATATATATATATATATATATATATATATATATATATAATTACAATACCATATTAGTGATAGCACCAACTTCCACAAGCTTAGGAACAAGACCGCCACTAAGGTGAAGTGCCACGAGGCTCTCTAATCCACCGACACGTGTCCCTCCTATAAACATCGTCGGCGGCACCATCCACCGCGGCAGCCCCACCGCAGGGGAGGGTGGCGATCTTATCTTCTTCCAATTGAATAACGGTGTGGTGAACACTAACGGCAGAATAATAACAACCGTTTCATGACGTGGCATAAAATTTAAGCCCATTTTGGTATATTCTGCATATCTTTAGTTTAAGAACGTAAAATTCAAAAAAATTCTTTACTTTCTTAAGCTCCGGTATCAAATCAAAATCAGACAAACATATAGAAATAGAAGGAGTAACTTTTAGTTTTTTGTTTAAATTAAATACATAATTACAAATATAGAAATACAGTAGTAATAAGACTTTTTTACAATACCATATTAGTGATAGCACCAACTTCCACAAGCTTAGGAACAAGACCACCACTAAGGTGAAGTGCCACGAGGCTCTCTAATCCACCGACACATGTCCCTCCTATAAACATCGTCGGCGGCACCATCCACCGCGGCATAGGGAGGGTGGCGATCTTATCTTCTTCCAATTGAATAACGGTGTGGTGAACACTAACGGCAGAATAATAACAACCGTTTCATGACGTGGCATAAAATTTAAGCCCATTTTGGTATATTCTGCATATTTTTAGTTTAAGAACGTAAAATTTAAAAGATTTCTTTACTTTCTTAAACTCCGGTATCAAGTCAAAATCAGACAAACAAATAGAAATAGAGGGAGTAATAAGACTTTTTTACAATACCATATTAGTGATAGCACCAACTTCCACAAGCTTAGGAACAAGGCCACCACTAAGGTGAAGTGCCACGACGCTCTCTAATCCACCGACACGTATCTGGGGAGGGCGGCGATCTCATCTTCTTCCAATTGAATAATGGTGGGGTGAACACTAACTGCAGATAATAACAGACGTTTCATGACGTGGCACATGCAGCATGCGGCACGTGTGAAGATCACGACGGGGTTTTCGGAGATGAGTCGTTGGATTCTCATCTCCGTTGACTCCGTCAAGTCGATTGCTAGTGGTGAAGTAGTGGTTGGAGTGAGTTCTAGAGTTGCTCCACCGTTAGATAACGGTGAGTAACGGTGGATGCCTTACATGAGATATAGAACTGTGAACGAAGTGGGAGTTTATACATTATATGTATAGAGAGAGAATAGTTCTGATTTTTTTTTTTTTTTTTTTTTTTGGGAGGGGATTGGAACAAGGAATGGTTTTTATATAAATGGATTTAAGTAGTTATACTAATAGTTTAACATATTAGAGTTAAGCATATGCAAAGATTATAAATTGGCATAATAGAGAGATAGAGCTTAATTTGGCCTCAACTGACAACTAAATACTCCAACTTTGAGAATGCACATTCAGATATTTCAACTCGTTTCTACTGTGTCTCGTAGGCATCTGACGCCGACGCGACACATAAATTGTAGTGGTGTCTAGATGATCATTTTGTAAGTTGGAGTGTTTACTAAGTACGAGACAAATTGTACTTATGGCCAGTTTTCGGGTAGTGACGTTAGTAATTTGAGAAAACTCAAAACATGAAAGTTGTAGGCCTTTGAAATACCTTTCCAACCATATATTATGGAGCTCAAACGAGCTCGTGCTTAGAAGTTATACCATTTTACTCGCGCGAAGTTCGCGCGAAGTACATTCGGCGCGATCGCGCACCAGGCGATACGCAGCCCGGGCCGCGCGATCACATGCGCGAAGTACATTTTAGCTGCGCGATCGCGCACCGAGCGATGTTACGCCGCCGCGCGTAATGCCCTCGCCGCGCGACCGCGCACCGACCACGACGTTTTAAAGCCAAATTTCGTTTTATTCATTCCCACTTTGTTTTAAACTAATTTTTTCTGAGGTAAAGAACCCTAAAGAAGTCTCTTAAGCCCTAAGGACGAAGCTCTTCTCTTCCAACCTTCAAGATACTTTAAGGTAAGCCTACTCCATGCATTCTAAGTCAATTCCAACATACGTTCGATCATTAAGCAAGAACTCATCATTCTTAACATAGGGTTTTCAAGAAACAATTAAAGGGATTCAAGACTAGGTTTTGGGATTCTTATTCAAAGTTCATATTTTCATTACAAGTTTGGAGCATTACCAGGTATGTAGACGCTATCCACGTGTGGGAACATCCTTGTTCTTCCCCGTGTTTCAGTATTCCATGATTACACACTAGGTTTTAGAGTTCTAGGAATATTTATGATAAACCCTGGATACTTGAACCATGATATATTATATTGTTAGTTATAATTCCATTTGTTTAGTCTTAATTTACTGTTTGGTGATTGAGACTCAGTCCGTAATTTATGAAAAACCCATGACTTGTATCCCATGGGTTCTATAATACAAGATATGAGATATGGTGCTTATTTCCATGAAAAGCTTGTATATATATTTATATATATATGTATTTATTGTCATGTCTTCATGTATCCATGTTCATGTTAAGAATCAGAAAATCATGTCTTCAGTTGTCTTTCATGTTCGGGAGTTGTACTAATACCGAGAAGGCTCGGATAACCGAAACTACGTATCGACGTAGGATAAGGATCGCTCGCCCGATTAGGACGATTCCTTCATATTTTTCCCCATTGAGGGATTTTGGATCCATTCATGTCATGTTCACGTCTTGTACCGTGGCAAGGTACAAGATGGCTTAGCTGATCGGGCCGAGATCAGACTCCACGTTTCTCCCCATGGTGGTTTATGTCGGTATTACGGTTATTATCATGTTTTTAAATCTCGATTCTGATTACTCCATGCTTCTGATGTACTCATGTTCATGTTCGATTTCGTGTCAGTTTCGATTCAAATTTCATGTCTACATATTATGTGCCGTTTATTCTCTCATGTGTTTATATACCGGTACATTCAAATGCGCGTCCCCGTTGTGCCTTGGGGAGCTGCATTTCACGATGCGAGTGCGAATTCTGAGGATAGCCCATCTGCTCGATAAGACTGACCTTGTTAGAACCCGTATTTTTGTGCATTGGGACAATCCGGATTAATTACGGCAAATTAAGGACCAAACTATTTCGGGATACAAAGTCGGGATTTTTGACCTTCGATTTTATTTTGTGATATAAGTTGTTCATGAATTTGTTGGTATGGAGCAATTAGAAAAATTTGGGACCAAAAGTGATAAAATTGGAAGTTGAAAAAATCATCCAATTTCCATGGTTGGTAGTGTATAGTGGGAGTTATGCCCTTGAGTTGTGGTGAATTTTAATTGGTCCAACACTTGTGTGGACAAGGAACCCTGACCAAGTCTTCCATTACTTAAAAGATGACTACTAGTCTTTATTCTCATTTCATCCAACACTTAGAAAATATCAAGAAGTTGAATACTCCCTCCATTGGAGCTCTCGGCCAGCTGGGAGAAAAATCCACTCCCATTTTAAGCTCTTCCAAAATTAATTTCTTGGTGTAAACCCCTTTATTTGGAGGTCCCTAAGTAGCGTGGAAGTGTCGTTGGAGCGATCAACCCATTATTTTTCATCCATTGGAAACCCCAGCATTTTGTGGAATTGAAGAGAATAGGTAAGATTTGATCTTGCTTTTGTGTTATAAAGGTTGTTTGTATCTTGTAATATGTTAAATTGGAAGAATATCATGAAATATGGAATGTTGGAAGTGAGTTGTGTATGTGGTGCTTGGGCCGTGTAAATGGGTGTTTGTTGTGTTGTGTTGAAACTATGAATTAATGCCTAGTTAGTTTGTTATGATCATTGTAAGGTGAAGAACGATTGAGAATCATCCATATATGTATATGTGTAGTGTTGGTCGAAATGGGTCATATTATATGACAATGAACGAATGAATATCGCTTAATGTTTTAGTCGTCGTCATTGTGAATTCTATGTTGGAAATGAATGTCTAATGACTCAAATTGATGTTGTAGTTGTTGCGGACTGATTTGGAGATTATTGTACATTTAATGTATTTTGTATATCAATGAGAATAGCATTGTTAGAATGCGAATTGTGGATGCAAATTATGATTAGAAAATAAGGAGTGGGTTAAAGTGAGGTTCTCGGTTTAGGGGCTGAATTCGGGTAGCTTGGGGAAATTGTTGAGTTGTTTGAAATGTTGTATGAATCGATTAGAATGTCTTTAAATATTGTTGGTATGGATTTGGATTAATATATTAATGTATAAGCGTTGACATTGGCTTGAATGTAAGTCGTCGAATTGAATTTATGAAAGATTGT
>NC_081348.1:44376386-44385879 GCF_029784015.1 Lycium ferocissimum
CTCGAAAATTTACACTTTTTCTTCTCTATACAAATTTTTTCTAGTAAGAAAAAATCGAGTAAGATGGATATTTCGTTTTTGTTTTTGTTCTTGTTTATCAATCAATGGCCATAAATATATTTGGGCAATTAATAGCTTATTTGCCACTATGAATTAGTATTAGGGAAAAGGGTTAAAAAAGCCCCTCTGGGCTAAAAATATATTTCGTTACAAATTTGGATTAAATATATCCCTGTATTAAGGCCCCATTTGGACATGATTTGAAATCATATTTGGACATGCAATTTGGATATTTTAAGGAATATTTTCTCTTATAGATATAAAAACTTCACAAGTTGTGAAAATTATCAAAATATTTTCAATTCTTATACAATCTTATCAAATGAAAGAAGTCATAGTTCATAATAAAATTAATACGCTAATTCATAACAACCGGCTCAAAATTAATAGTAGAAGACCTTTCTAAAAATACAACATCAATTGATCAAATTGTAGTTCAATAAATAAAATTGTTAGACATATATAAATTAAATGGTTAGTAGACATAAATAAAATTTGGTAAAAGTTAATGAGATTGATAAATGATTAATGGGGGTAATTGTTAAAAATATCTACCAACTTATGGGTCTTTTTTTACAAAATATAAATTTATGGGTTAAATTTTATATTTAAAAAAGTTGAAACCATGATTTTAAACCACGATCAAACGCACGTTTTGAAACGCCAAAGGTTTGAAAATTGATGGCCAAACGCCTACTAAATGAAATCGAGCAATTTACAAGATTGGCCTTCACTGGGAGTGGTCTTTAATTTTTGGCCCTCAAATTGGTGGTCTTTTAACTTTTGTCCTTAAGACCAAATTCTGCCTTTTAAGACAGAATTTGCATGGACAGATTTGTAAAATTCTGCCTTAAGATTTTTTTATTGAGCTGGGGTTCGAACCCACAACCTCGGAGTATTAGGCGAAGGGCAAAACTTAAATACTACCAATTTGAAGGGCAAAAATTAAAGACCACCCCAAATGAAGGGGCAATCCGCGCAAAAAAAAAAAAAAGAATGAAATCCCTAAAATAATCTGATTTAAACCGGGCAATAAATTCTTCTTTTAGGGTGGTCTTTAAATTTTACCCTCATAGTTGAAATCTTTAAATTTTCGAAAAGTCCTTCGCATAAACCCATGGTTCCTGTGTTCGAACCCCCACACAATTTTTTATTTTAAAAAAATTCGCGGGAGAGTTTAAATTTCGCTATGCCCCATCTAAGATACAAAATAGGGTTATTTTGGGATTACAGCATACTTATGCCGGGGGTATATTTAAAGTAATTTAAATAACGGGCGGGTATTTTTACAAATTTGTAATGGAGAATATTTTTTAGATCGGGGTAAATTTGTTAACGAATTATCAAACTTATGCCGATGGGGGCATACTTATTTAGCGTACTTTTCGAAGCATATATATGTATTTGTCATTCCAAACTAATTATGGGTTGCATTTAATGTTAATTGTTAAACACCACAGAGGCAAATATTGTCATTAACGTGAGATACTAACTACTATTCCCTTAATTCAACAATTTATTGTTAGGTTTTGAAGTATATATACGAGGATCCACAAATTTTCATATTTTGGAATATTGATTTGTTAATTTCTTTGGGATATAACTTAATTACCACAAACTCACTATATTCGCAAAGTTTTATGGTTACTTTAAATTTAATAGCTCGATTCGAAAAAATCTAGTACTAAAATATTCCGTTCATATTGCTTGGGTTGCTTGTCTCAATATTAATTCATAATGTTAATTGTTGTTAATTTGTAAAAGATTAAAAAGTTCTAACAATATCTCAAAGAAGATTAAAATGTAAGAATCATAGGCATACTTTCTTAGAAATGCAAGATAAATATATCTATTAACCAATAATAGTACTTAGTTATGTTTAAGCCATATGTAGCATTGTATTTTTAATACCACTTTAACTAAAAGTTTTGGTGGAGTTTTAGTTTGTTTACTTATGCTTAACTTTAACTTTTCCTTAAAGATTGTATATATATACACTCCCCCACCCGCTTGCAAAATTATTTTTTTATTTTATGCCCGACGGGATTCGAACCCGTAACTTCATATATTCTTCCACCTTTCCAAGTGAAAAATTAAAAGACCAAATATCATGGGCAAAATTTAAAGACCACAAATTAAGGGCAAAATTTAAAGACCACCCAAAACGAAGGGCAATCCAAATGGACGCAAAAAATGATTTAAACCCGCTCCATTTAGATCCGACCCAACTTCATAAAAAACCCATACGCGACCAACTTGTTTTCGAGTCCTACATCTGAAGCCACTAGGCACAAGAGCGGGTTTTTTATTTAGTTAGATCGGTTTAAAAATGAAATCGCCCTTTTGGCACAAGAGCGGGTTTTTTATTTAGTTAGATCGGGTTTAAATGGAGCGGGTTTAAAAATAAAATAGGGTTATTTTGGGATTCTCGTTAAGACAGGGGTATATTTAAAAATTTAAATAACGGGCGGGGTATTTTTGACTCAAATTTGTAATGGAGAATATTTTTAGCCCTTTTTCGGGGCATCTTTGACCCTTTTCCCTAAATATATTTGGGCAATTAATTACTTTGAATAAAAAAAAAAGGGAAAATATCTCAGGTCGTAAATGTTAAACAACAATGGCCCTAGAAGTGGACTATGTGAGTGAACTTTTTCACTTTAAAATTAGCTTTTCTTATTTTTAAAAATAAATTTTCATATTTTGGAAATTACATATTTGTAAAACATGTTTTAATAATCAAAAGAATTAACTATATTCGAAAAGAGCGTAGGAAGGACAGCCAAAAAAAAAACTTGTTGTCTAAAAAACTCTTCTTATTCAGAATAAGTTGTCGATCCAATATTAGATAAATAGCGTAAAATTTCCTTTATGAAAAAAAAAAAAAAAAGTTCTACCCATGTTGCAAAAGAAAAATTTAGATGTAAGAATCATAGCATTTCCCAATTATTTTGATAAATCGATTTTGCTTCTCTATTAACCAATAATAGAAAACTATGATTAAATAAAGTGAATAAAGTCCATATGTAGCATTGTATTCTTTCTACCACTATTAAACTTAACATAATTCTTTATTAGGAAATATTTTACCCATAAATGTGCGACTTCTCGGGGAATTCAAATTTAGTCTGTCAATATAGATATCAAACACTGGGTGAAAAATAAAAAGAATCAAATATCATGTAATTTCATTTGCAAACTAATTGCACTAACACCTTACTGAAGTCTCAAAATAATACATACTACCAAATGGACTCAAAATTAAACTAACTCAATTCATTTTAAAGATTGCCGAAAGCAACCTGAAACTAGTATATATGTTTGGGCAATTTGCACGATTGGCCTTCATACGGACTGGTCTTTAATTTTTTCCCCTCAATTCGCTGGTCTTTAATTTTTGCCCTTTGCTTGAAAAGGTGATCAAAAATACCTCGAGGTACTGGGTTCGAAATCCGGCAGAGTAAAAAATAATAATATTTTCGCAAGGCATAGATTCATAGATTCGGGCGAAGTTACATAGAACATATGCCAGAGACGGCAGACTTTACCTTGTAAGGCAAACTTTTAGTTATGTCTTAAGGCATAACTAAAAGTCTGCCGGAGACGGAAGACTTTGCCTTAAGGCAAAACTAAATGTACCGGCAGACTTTGCATTAAATAATTTGCAAGCACTCGATAAAAGTTAAACAACAATCCTAGAAGTGGCTACGTGGTGACATTTTCACTTTAAAATTAGCTTTATGGGTCAACTGTTTAAGGTCCAAATTCTGTGCGCTGTCAAATTAGGGCTAATAGTCTCTGTTGTAATCTGCCTTTCAATTCATTTTTAATAAATAATTAGGATTTAAAACCTAGCAAAGCTACATAGTCGATGCATTACGGAAATACTTACACAATCACGTTAATTACAAATAGATCTATACGATACACATTACTCCCTCTGGTTCAAAAAGAGTGTCCACTTAGCCATTTGCACATTTCTTAAAAAAATACTAACTCCTAACTAAAAATAAATAATTTGTCTAAATTGCCCCTAATTAAATAGGTATTGAGATTGTTAGAGTTCGCCCTAAATTTCCTACTTTATTTGGATTCTACTATAATTGTGTTTTACTTCAAAAAGAATTGAAAATGTCTTCTTTATGGAAAAGGACTCTACAATATTTATCCTTTTTTTTTTTTTAGGAGAAGTTTTGCACCTCTATAAATTGAGGATATTCTATTCAAACAAAAAAACACAATTGTATCCACAATGTAGTCATTAGAGAGTCTTGTTTAGGGGAAGATTATTCTCTCAATACGTTTTTTGCTTTTTATGTTAGTGTTTCAATATGTAGGTCACTTGACCAAATCATATTATAATATTATGCCTTAAGACAACTTATGCCGGATCCGGCATAACTTTAGTTATGCCTTAAGGCAATCTATGCAGAATAAGGCAGACTTTTCCCAAAGCCTTGCCTAGCTATTTTTTTTTTCCGATTGAGTGGGGGGTTCGAATCCAGAACCTTGGGTTATTTTCGGTCACTTTTTAAGCGAAGGACAAAAATTAAAGATCAGCAATTTGAGGGACAAAAATTAAAGACCACGCCAAAAGAAGGCCAATCCGCGCAAAAAAATAAAATTAGTACCATGTTTTCTACAACATTGGCCCAATAGGAAACCATTTAAAATGGAGCGAAGTGCATGGATTGCCGATTTTATGGGCCGATATTTAAGCTTTAACCAAGGATTTACAAATTATTTAAAATTTAGCCAATTCACTTGAAGAAGGGAAGTGGCCGCTTCTTTTCCATTTTTTTTGCGCGGATTGTTCTTCGTTTGGAGTGGTCTTTAATTTTTGGCTTTCAAATTGGTGGTGGTCTTTTAAGTTTTGCCCTTCGCCTAATACCTCGAGATTGTGGGTTTGAACCCTAGCTCAGTGGAAAAAAAAGTCGCAAGACAGATGTTTGAATTCACAAGGCAGAATTTTGCAAAATTCTATCCATCCAAATTCTGCCTTAAGGAAGGCAGAATTTTGAAGGCAAAACTCTATCTTGCGAATTTTTTTTAAATTTTTGACTGAGCGGGGATTCGGACCCGAAACTAAGGGATTTTTAGTGAAGGGCAAAAGTTAAAGACCATCAATTTGAGGGCTAAAAAATTAAAAACCACACCCAGCGAAGGCCAATCCTGCAAATTACCCCTTCTTTTCTTCTCCTTTTTCTCACTTCTTATGCGTACTACCCGCTTCTCCTCTTCTATGTCGTCGTCTTCTTAATATCCGCTCGCAATCAAGCATGGCTCTCACAGTTTGAACTTCATGACATAATGTTCTTGAAATTTAAACTGAAAAAATTGAACTTCGAGACATTAAAGCTGAAAATCTTAGAGTTTGGATTAAAAAACTGTACTTAATAACACAATTAACGATTTGAAGTTTTGAAGTAAAAAACTAAACTCAGGGCACGTTATCCTAAAGTTTGACGAAATGGAGAAGACGAAGAAACAATAAACACCTGCTTTTAAGTGATATGCTAAACATTAAATAATTTGCAAAAATTCGATAATTTTAAACATTCATCCTAAAGGTGACTACATGGTGACATTTCCACTTTAATGAGCTTTATTCCATTTGAGTCAACTGTTTAAGGTCCAAATTCTATGTGCTTGTCAAACTAGGGCTAGTAGTCCAAGTTGCAAACTTGCAATTTGCCTTCTGATCCAATAATAAATAATTAGGATTTAAAACCTAGCATAACTATATACATCGATAAAAAAGGCCGTTTCATCGCACTAAGCCCCCTCATTGCCGCGGTCCGGAGGCCAGCGACCGACCACAAGACTTTTTGTACGCGCGCGCCTTACCTCCGCATTTCTGCCGGGTTGTTTACGAACTCGAATCCCTAAAGTACATACATCGATGCATTACGGGAATATTTACACAACCACATTACTTATAAAATAATTACAAATAGATCTACATGATGCACGTTAATAGGTAACCTACAAAAAATGATAAGTAACTTGTTGCCATATATATTAAAATAGTAAGAACTTATTTGCATTCAATATAAAATACTACATCGAACAATTCAAACTTATTATTATATTTAAGGTGAAATACATAACATTTAACCACGATCAAGTGATAAATGTGATTATGAAGGATACATGTCTCATTATTCGATATATAACATTAAGTGCGAATAAGACGTTTTACTGATTATAATTTACTCATAAGAACTTTTCTTTTAACATTTTCAATTTTCAATTTGTATAATTTAGATCCACATTTTAGTTCACAAAAGTAGTGCTTAGATATATAATAAACGGCCATGTGGCATAATTACTAACCACCTTAACCCAACATCTAGGGAGAGCCATTAAATTCCACTTAGTAGTATGCTTAAGTACAATTACTTAATTTATAATCTAGATTAAGAGAAAATGACATGCACTATATGATATTTAATTAGACAGAGGGGTAGGGGGGATTAGTGGTGGATTTTTACATCCGTATTTTCGTCGTTAAGTTGCATCATAGGTTAGTCATTTTGACCTCAAAGGACAGGATTATGTTTGACGTTATAAGTGTTTATGTTATGTTCAACAAGGATAAGTAAGTGCGAAGGTTGGAGGTTAAATGAATCGAAAAAAATAAAATAAGTTTTGTTAAGTTTGGGATGTTGAATAAGTTATACGATCGTATGGAGTTTTGGACATATCCAAGTATGCAAATAAAGAGATCGGTGTATAAAAGTTTTAGGTCTCGAAATAATTTCCGCGGATGAACAAGATCAATCGGTGAACAAGATCTTTGGGACTTCAGGAGCAACTATATAAAGGGATTAACCCTCATTTTCAAATTAAGAAAACAGCCCAAAAATATTTCCCAACAATTCTAGAAAGTTCTCCAACCTTCCCTCCATTAAATTTCAACGCGAGTTAAGTAAAAATCTCCGATTCTCCTCTTCTATAGTTACGATTATAATATTAATGAATTCGTGAATCGGGGGTAAGGCAAGTATGGAGATATCGCGGTATTTTGAACTTATGAATCTTTCTCTTTTGTATCATTTAAGGCTTATTTACTGAGATAAATTTATTGACTAATTACGTAGCGAATTCATTTGTGGAGGAGTTTGAGAAAATATCATACGGTGTATTTGATGGAATATTTTGGTAGTAATGAGGTTGTTGTTGTTTCGTTGTTGTTATTAGTTGTTGATTGTTGGTATTGAGAATTCAGGGCATATAAATAGGGGAGATCCGTAAAAGTTTGACAAAAGGAATTTATTTAGAGAGCTTAAGATAAGAGTGTGACAATGAGCCTAATAATAATACGAATGGTTGCCTATGTAGATTATGAGATGACGAACGATCCTAAACAAATCGTGCGATAATTTTGGAAAGTCGGAGAAAGCTCCAAAGGTATGTTAAACTATTTTCTTCTAAAGGCATGATTCCTTTCTTATGAATCCATAGGTGTTTTTCAAATGTCCCATGATCCCTTTTGAATCCATAAATGTTTTTCAAGAATATTCTTATTCTCAAAAGCTAGAAATTCATGATTCATAGGGTTCATGATTCAAAGGCATGATGTTTTTCTTGATAATCCATAAATATTTTTCAAAATGTCCCTATTTTCCAAGTCAAAGATTTATGATTCTATAAGCTTTTATGACAACAACAACGGACATGTTTTTACAATATGAATGACGATGTTAAAGATGAGAATGTTTCTATGATGATTATGATGGTGATGATTTTAAATTCTAGAAATTCCAAAGCTTATGATGTAAATTCTAGAAATTCCAAAGCTTATGATGTTAATACTATTATGAGATTATTGAGATTATTTCATGATTTTCTCGATTTTATTCATTGTTGTTGATCTCACCTTATAATAATTGTTCCTTCAAGGTGAGATATAGCGATGATGATAATTCCATTAATGAAAATCGATTTACCGACCTTACGTCACTCCGATATAATTACGGCTTTAATAGGGCTCTACATGATGCTTTATATATATGTATGTATTTTCTCACACCGAATATGATAAGTATTGTGCAACCACCATATATTATTACACACCGAGTCCCGAACTTACGTTACACACCGAGTCCCGAATATACGTTACACAACGAGTCCCGAAAGTGGCAATTTACACTTGAGTCCCGAAAAGGCCGGGTACGTTATGATGATGATATTATATATATGTATGTAAGAAAAAGTTTTTTTTTAAAGCTAAGCATGCATGACATCCGCCTTACGAGGCATCCAAATGTACATGTTATCTCTCTTATTCCATGTTACCTTCCATATCTATATTATGTTGTTATTCATGCCTTATATACTCGCACATTATTTACCGACGTCCCTAGTGTGGACGTTTCGTTTTAACCATTGTGTCATCAGGATATTAGTATAATGTTCAATTTGATCGCGAGCTCGTTTCCTTCCACATTTTAGTGTTGCCGAGTAGTATTTATGTTATGGTATATGATTTATGTTAGAGACTTTGTGACAGATCACGTATATAACATGTCGGTTTGTAAGCGCTCTCGTAAGCCGATGTATCATTATGCATTATGTTATAAATTTCATATGTTTACGATTTTACTTGATTTGAGAAAGACGAAAAGCATGTTTTTTGAAAAGCTTTCATTATGCACTCATTTCATGATTTAAGAGAAAAGATTATGAGTATAACGAGAACTGGCACGGTTTAATTAGACAGAGGTCGGTGCCCATCATGCCCTATCAAAAGTTGGGGTGTGACAATTTTACAATGTCGAGAAAAGTACCGAGCGTGAGTAGTATTCATATGTTGGTGTGAGTCGACATAATTATACAATAAAATTACTTCTTAATTCCAAATAATTAAGTTGAGATTGGATTATATAGACTTTTTCACTGTTATATAATTCCATTAAGCCCATCTCATCCAGGATTATAAGAAATTAATTTCTCTAATACAAAGTTCTTTATATTTGCTATTGTATATCAATCTCTAACAAGATTAACCAAATATTCCTTGCCAACATAGGACTTAAAATAAACGTGAACAACACTTAATCTCAATTAATTGGCGTTGATTACATATATATCTTTTTCTTCCACTTAGCTAGTTTTGCATGAATTTCAAGACATTATAAGCCGTGATTTAAACTAGAATCTTTATCAAGGAGTGTCACAATATGCAAAAGAAAAGATATATACGAAAAAATCAAGGGAATTCTACACATACTACATATAAATAACAAAAAAAAAATTATATATCTATACATGTAGCTTCGTCACTGATTATAAGTCTTTCGAGACAACTTCTTACCATGTAATTTTAGGCCTTCTAGTTCTCTTTTAATACTTTCACTTACCATAATTTGTCACTACAAATCGGTGTATCTAGAGGTCAACGTAGGACGCAACCAAATTATCTCAAGCA